>NC_137470.1:47449572-47769027 GCF_964235325.1 Thermobia domestica | reverse complement strand
AGACTAGCTAAGAGAGAAAGGTAGGCATTGATTAGCCAGAACTAATAATGTATTCTCTTCATTGACACACTCTTTTATAGCCAATTTTGGAAACGGAGTCTGTGGAGGGATTGTAGGAGTTTCCTCGTGACTCATCGTGTTTCCTCGTGTTTTTAACGTAAACAGCATCTGTAGGCTGTTTGCAATTCTTGTAAATAAAAAAAAAGCACGTGATATTGTTTTAAGTATGAGGGAATATCGCAATGATCGCATTATAATAGTTAGAAAGTCACTTTAACGTCCCACGATTAAACTTTCTTGGCTGCGAATCTACCACTGAACCACCATGCCTCCAATTCTTAATACAGTACAAAGAACTAATAACGTTTTAGCGATTTTCAATCCGGTATTTCTTCAGACAAAATTACAAATAAATTCCTTATTCTTTTATTTTTTTTACATCCAATAAAACACAGAGTATGTATCTGTGAGAGAAAATATACACTTCATAATTTACATAATTTTACTGATTAATTACATATAGGTAATAAAACGAGGACTAATAATAGACATCGAGCACTATCTGAGACTATTAACGCTTTGGGGATCCTGATGGTACATTTTGTACCATACGTGTGTTTTCTGGGATTTTGCGTTATAACTCTCCTATTTGAGCTTTTTCGTCCGTTTTTCTTTCAAGTCCAGAGACATTGTAGAATACATTACGTATGGTTTCAGACCGTCCTGCGTCCAGACATAGGAGGTGATGACGTCATAATCTTAAAATATATTTTTTCCATTTTTAAACCTATGTTCATTATTTTTTGGCGGGCTTATTTTTGAACGTAGAAGATTGACATTTCGCACAAACATTCACTCCACCAAGTAGTATTTACCAGATTTTTTGTCTTGATGTCAGTGTTAAAAAAGGGGGGAACCAGAGGGGCAAAGTGTTAAAAAATGGATATTTCTACCCCAAAAATCCCATTTTTCGTCATTTTCCCGCCTCACATACATGATGGAGACATGCGAGTCATATCGTCTGAAAGGCAGTTCCATTCTGAAGAGAATGACGGTCGAATTATTCTTCTAGGGTAATTAGGGCCATCTCAGGGAATTTTTAAAAATATACTTCTATATAGGGAAAAAGGGGACAAGGTCGGTTTATTTTTTTTTCTGGCGGGCTTAGTTTTGCACCTAGAAGATTGAAATTTTGCATAAACATTCAGCCCACACAGTAGTATTTATCAGATTTTTTCAGGTCTCTGCATTAAAACATGGGGGGTCCGGGGGGGAAAAATTTGAAAAAAGGGATTTTTAGACCCAAAAAATCCCGTTTTTTAGGATTTTCCCGCCTCACATACATGATGGAGACATGTGAGTCATACCGTCTGAAAGGCAGTTCCATTCTAAAGAGAATGTCGGTCGAATTATTATTATAAGGTAATTAGGGCCGTCTCAGTGAAATTTATCCAAATATACTTCTGTATAGGGTAAAAATGGGGCATGGTCGGTACATTTTTTCTGGCGGGCCTATCTTTTCACGTAGAAGATTGAAACTTTGCCCAAACATTCAGTACACCGAGTAGTATTTACCAGATTTTTTTTCAATTTCTGCGTAAAAACAGGGGGGTCCAGAGGGGCAAAATTGGAAAAAAGGGATTTTTAGACCAAAAAATCCCATTGGTCGGGATTTTCCCGCCTTTCATACATGATAGAGACACGTGAGTCATACCGTCTGAAAGGCAGTTCTATTCTGAAGAGAATGATGGGCGAAACATGACCCTAGGGTAATTAGGGATGTCTCAGGAATTTTTTCCCTGGGATCATGGTGTTTTGCGGTAATTTTGGGCACTGTGGGAATTCCTGATAAAATTTCTCCCGCCCTTACTGTTCAAGATAGAAACTTGAAATTTGATACACGCATTTAGTTTACAAAGTACTATTTACCAGATTTTTTGGAGGTCTCTACGTTCACACAGGGGGACAAAAAATTTCCCCCCAAAATTTTCCCTTCGACATCAATTTTCCCTCTCCTGGTATATGGTATGGGCATGCAAGTGGTACCATTTGAAAGCCAGCTCTATTCTAAAGAGAATGAGGTATGAACCATGATCCTAAAATAAATAGTGACGATGCAGTAGCTGCTTGACTGAAAGTCTAAAAAAATAACCCAAAATGCCAGGATCCGGAAAGGGTTAAAGTATCTAGCACGTGAATTAATTGCGTCTAGTGTACGTGAATTATATGTTAAATTTGTCTATATAATAATATCCAAATTAAACAATTCTCATATCTAACGTGCTATGTATAAATCATTTCTAAAATTCAGATGTTAGGACAACATAATTCTAATATTTAAAAAATGCAAAGAATAGATGTATCTGTAGCTAGACAATCATGAATTTATAACGTCCAACATAAATATACCAGTGTTCAATCAGATTTACATTATAAGGGTCTACTCTGGAACTCATATTGGTGAAACCGTAATTTGTCTCTTGCCGATTAAGAATCTGTCAACATATGATTGAATAGGTATGCGAATTTTAATTTAATTTATTATTTTCTTCTATTGTTTTCACATATTGTATTGGAGAAGATAGCAACTCCATGAAATGTATTCGTTACCACATATCATACCGATAATAACAAGAGGAATATACTATATGTCGCTTATATGCAGAATAACTATGCATAGTTTGGCTAGCCTTTGACAAATGAACTCAGTTAGATAGATAGGACAAAACATAACATCGAGTTTTGTAATTAGGAGTGGCCTGACACTTAAAATAGTCTACTTTCTTTTCTGCCTCGATTGTCTTCATGCATCATATGTCATAAAGTTAGTAAGTTAAAGAAAACTAATGCTGACAGATCTTAAAACGACTACGGATCATAAATTTAAAGAAAAAAGTGTACAATGAGTGGATAAGAAATTAGCACCATTGATAGTAAAAAAAAAAAAAAAAAAAAAAAAGAGCCCTCCAGAATGCAAACAGCAATTCTCCTTTATTTATTTTATATTCAGAACTGTTTTCTTCATTAATGAAAATTGCCATGAGACATAAAACTGTCTTCGAATTACCGTACAGCTAGTTATAAATCATAGTTAACAGACTTAAAGTGTGCTGCATAAATATAGTTTAGAGTCCCTTTATTTCTTTTTGTCACTACTATTTATGTATCCCAACATGTAGAATACTCCCCAAGCAAGTATCACAAGTCAATAAATATATAATTATTTAGAACTACAAGCAAAATCTCTGCCAAATCTTCTTTAATTTCATCCTTTGGCATAATAATGATGGCTAGCTAGTCGTAAAAAAAAAAAAAAAAAAAAAAATGAAGCATTGCCTACAACAGAAGGACATACCTCAATAATAGCACTAGTAATTCTATTGCTAGATGTTATTCCTGTTGCTGTGTCAATGGCCTTGCGAAAACTATACTGACGTAATAATAGTGGGCCTCTTTTATTACGTCACGATTTTAGTGTTGCCACCTAAGTGACAACCATGAAAAATGCATTTTAGCTTAACAACTATAACACATTGTTATGATTTAACTGTAGAGGAAGAAGAAGTGATTCCTTTACACTTTTCTTCAGAACAAAAAACGGGTGGGTTCTATTGACGAAAAGGTATGATATGGACCTTATCATATCTAAATATAAAGTATTGCAGTGTGCTTGAGATCATTTCAAGTAATGAGCGATAATAATACCATCTACATCTGTGAAGTTTGTTTACATATATGTTAAAAGAAAGAATTGGATCTTTCCTGGTAAGATTTCCCGGACTACCAGCCAGTTGAAAATATTTATTTCCGACGTTTTGAATCCTTGGGGATGAATGCAATGTCTGCATTTGAAATGTCGGAAGTATATATTTTTACCTGGCAGAAAGCCCGAAAAATTCAAATTGATATATGTTGTTGGAGAGGTGGAAAGGATAATATGAAACGAACATAATCAAGAATACAAGCTAACTGTGTAATTGCATTGGAAAGTTATCAACGTACAAAGGAAAGTGCTTTTCGAACAAAAAGTATTATACATAACATAATAATGCACATGTTACTAATAGAATATGTGCAATTATCTTTCTTTAGTTGCATAGTTGTAAAGGAAAGCATGATTGCTGTATACAATTGTTACATAATAACATAGCAACACAAAAATAATAAAATTTCTGTGGACCAGACCCCAGGGTATGGATTCGATGTATTTTCTTATGCACAATCCAAACTTCGAAACCCCAAGACAATCAACGGTATCATTTTTTTCTTTTATCAGCGAAAAACTTTAGTGATTTTGCATAGAGAAAACACATGTAAGACAGCCATACAAAAAAAAAAAAAAAAAAAAATCTGTGCAGTGGACTTCAGGGAATGGATTCGATGTATTTAGGTACACATAACCAAATTTTGAAACCTCAACACGAAACCGTGTCAGTAATTTGTTATGAGCAAAAACTTGAGTGAATTTTGTTGCGAATTTTGGAACACAAGACACCACATACTTTTTTCGCCCATAAAATAAAATTGACACCGTAAATCGTTGTCAGTTTTCTAAATTTGGATTCTGTGTACCAAAATACATCGAATCCATACCTTGGGTGTACGCTACACAGATTTTTTTGTATGTCTGTGTTGCACGTATATTTCCTATCGAAAGTCACTAAAGCTTTTCTCCCATTTAAAAAAAATGACACAGTCGATCGTCCTGGGGTATGGAAATTTGGGTTCTGTGTAACAAAATGCATGGAATCCATACCCTGGTGTCCGGTGCAGAGAATGTTTTATGTTTGGCTGTGTAATTATCTATGTCAGTGACTCTTTGTGACGTTTTTTGTCAACTGCACTATTCCCACACAGCAAGGAATATTTTCTCAATCAAAAGAAAATATTTTCCTTGGTTTCCAAAAGGTTTTCATTCTCTGGAGATTTCCATGCTGGTTTCCCCAATGTATTCCGAATATTTCCCGAAAATATTTTCTCAAAAATGTTTGTAAAACATTTTAGAAATTACCGAGAGTACATTTTGAGAATGCTAGCCGGAAAGTAAATCCAGGAAAATATTCACAAAATATATTAGAAATGTTGTTTTGGATGTAATGTAATATGTTTTCACTGTTGAGAAGGGAAATGTTTTCGAAATGATACTAAAAATGTTTTCCATATATGATACGGAAAACAATGAAACGAAATATATTCCATATATTTAAAAAATGTTTTCTAATACGTTATTTGCAATATTTTCTATTTTTACGAGAAAACATATTGAATATATATTTTTGAAAAGGTTTAGAATATTTTAAAAATAAATTCTTTCGTGGTATAAGAAATATTTTTCAGAAATGTTTTAAAAAGGTTTACCTAATTTTTACAAAAGTATTTTGGTAATCTTCTCCTATAACTTAAATAAAATATTTTCGTACAATATTTTAGTATTATTTCCAGAATATTTTATCGAATTTTGAATATAAAACTTCAAAACAGGGAAAATTAAACACATTAAAAATGAATAGAAAATGTTTTCCGTTATGTTTTGGAAAATATTTTGTGTTTTAAGTTACCAAGATTTTCTTATATATTATAGAAACATTTTTACATTGTTTTCAGAATATACTCTTCCGTTACTGGAGAAAATATATTCCTCGTTATATCTGAGAAATATCCCAAATATTTACCGGAAATGTTTTTTAAAGAAATGTTTAGAAAACATTTTATGAAGTAAAGGAAGTATATTTTTTAGAAAGTTAGAAGCAAAATAATGTATAAACTAATCATTTGCTGAGCAAAACTGTATATACGATTGTACAGTTATATTGTATCACATAGTGTCTGATGAAGCCAAAGAGTTAGTTGGCGAAACTGTAACACATGTTAAATTTTAATGAAAATATATAGTTTTGCTCAGCAAATAATTAGTTTATACTTAATTATAACAAAGCAAAGCTTCTACTTATGGAAAAAATAATCTAAGGAAAATTTCCACAAATTGTACTGGAAATATTGTGTTGAATGTAATGTAATGTTTTCAATGTTGAGAGAGAAAATGTTTTCGAAGTAATACTAAAAATGTTTTACATACATAATAGAAAACAGAATAGGAAATGTATTCCATATATTTTATAAATATTTCCCAATGTAGTATTTGCAATCTTTTCTTTGTTACAAGAAAACGTATGAAATACAATTTTTAAAATGTTTCGAGTATTTTAAAAATAAATTCGTTCGTAATATTAGAAATATTTTCCAGAAATATTTTTAAAACGCCTATTAATTTTGTATGCAAATGTTTTTATTACCTTCTCCTGTAACTTAAATGAAATATTTTCATACATTATTTTAGAATTATTTTCAGAATATTTTATCTAATGTTTAATTTAAACAGTTAAAACATATTAATAGGGTCTAATGAATAGAAACTGTTTACCATCGCGTTTTTGAAATATAGTTTGTGCTTTTAGCTAATAATATTTTCTGATATACCAAAGAAAAACTTTCACATTATTCTCACAATATATGCTTCAGTTACATAAAAGTAATATACCTTGTTGTACCTAAAATGAATTTTACAGGAAATGTTTCTGGAACATTTTTCTAATTTAAATTGCATATCCTTAGATATTATGTTGGATATTTTTTAATATTTTGGAGATTATACACACATACACACACACACACACACACATATATATATATATATATATATATATATATATATATATATATGTGTGTGTGTGTGTGTGTGTGTGTATGTGTGTGTATGTATGTGTGTGTGTGTGTGTGTGTGTGTGTGTGTGTGTGTGCATTGCACGAGTCGGGCTTGGGAAGTCCAGCTATGCTGTTTCCTTAGCCCAGGCCGGGCTTGGGCGGGCCTGCGCTTCAGGTAGGGCCGGGCTCGGACGATTATTTGCAGTTCTTTAATAATTATTGACTTTAGTTAAATGGTGATTGCAAAAAAAAATTAAGACTGAAAGGTATTAAAAACAATGCAACTTTTACAGTTGGTATTGCTCAGCGGCTCCACTTTTGCTATATAGAGAATTAATTGTTCTCCCTAGTGACCGGACTTGGGTGGGTTGGCTCCACTATTAATTTGTTCCGGGTCTGGCTTGGGCCAAAAATTTCCAAAATTTTCCCGGGCTTGGGTTGGGCTGGGCCGGGCCTAGCTACATTCGAGCCAGATTAGGCTTGGGGCGAAAACTTCGGCTGTTGCATGTCTCTAATATATATGCCACATTTAGTAATTTCGTCATAGATTTAGTGATTTGCTATTGAACTAGTGATCTAGTATGTACTTCGGGTAAATCTGCACATTCTAGTGATTTTTATGGCGTTTCCTTCCTGATGCAGACAAATAGCAAGGAAATGGTTCTTAAAATAATTGTATATTGCAGTTCGAACGAATATGGAAACTTCCAATTAGTCTTCTTTCCCCTCTGACTGAATGAATCCTCTGCTAGATAACGACATTTAATAAACAGCGGCTATCTTTGGACTGCTACCTCCTTTTGTTAGCAGATATGAGATGGACTAAATTTGTATTTTTTTCATGGAAGTGAAGAAATAATTATCTGGTGCATTTATGTTTTGTCACGCACACAGGCACAGTCTTTACTTGCTTCCCAATGAATTTGAGGAACATAAAATAAATAAAACGTAAGTACCAAAAAAATAGAGGCAAGTCAGACATCTTCATTTGTAACACATTTGTTAAGAACTATAGTTAGATGTCACGAGCAAGCCCTCTAAACACGTTCCATCCTTTAGTTTTATCCGTGTAAGAATTCCTGATTTCAGGAGAAAATTTCCATTAACTATGGCATATGAAGTTCTACACTCTTATACTTTGTTTATGTATGTGAGATCACATGAGAGACCAAGAAACAATGATAATAGGTTTTCTTCCAGAAAATTTCTTCCAGGGGCAAAATCTAAGTGTGAAGGTGCTGAACTGGGACTTTAATTGCGTCCCTTGTGCAAAAATAAAAAGTAATCGCTATTGTTATTTATTTTAGTTCTTGGGGGAGGGGGAGATGGAAGCGAACCCTCGGACGGATCTCTGAAAAAAAGAAAGACTGGATTCTAACCGCCACTGTTTGGTATATTACACAAAGTAAAGTTGTAGTTACATTGTTCCAATTCACAAGAAAGGCGACAAAACTGACTGTAATAATTATCGAGGCATTTCTCTTCTGTCAACATCCTATAAAATCCTTTCAAATATTCTATTACCAAGAATGACCCCATATGCAGATGAAATTATTGGAGATTATCAGTGCGGATTTAGACGAAATCGATCAACTATCGACCAAATATTTACCATTCGCCAAATACTCGAAAAAAAAAAGTGGGAATACAATACCCCGGTACATCAACTATTTATTGATTTTAGAAAGGCTTACGACTCATTTAGGAGAGAAACATTATACAACGTTCTTCAAGAACTTGGAATACCGAGAAAGCTAATTAGATTAATTAAGATATGTTTAAGTGAATCCCAAAGTAAAGTCCGGGTAGGAAAATTTTTGCCCACGAGCTTTCACGTCGAAAATGGCCTGAAACAAGGAGATGCGTTGTCGCCATTATTATTTAACTTTATGCTGGAATACGCCATAAGGAAAATCAAAGATAGCAACCAGGGCCTAGAGTTGAACGGTATTCACCAGGTTATGGCATATGCTGATGATGTAAATTTAATAGGGGATGATAGGAGAACAGTAAAAATAAATGCAGAGATCTTATTAAATGCTTGCAGGGACATGGGTTTAGAAGTAAATGCAGAGAAAACTAAATGCATGGAAGTGCGTCGGGACCGTAATACGGCAAATTGTGGAGGCGTTAACATATTAAATAATACTTTTGATAAAGTGGATATTTTCAAATATTTAGGATCAATATTAACAGACGAAAATCATATTCACGAAGAAATTAAATGTCGACTAAAAGCAGGGAATTCGTGTTACTATTCGGTTCAAAATCTCTTGTCGTCGTGAATTCTGTCGAGGAATTTGAAGCTTAAAATATATAAAACGATAATCTTGCCTTTGTTCTGTATAGTTGCGAAACATGGTCGCTTACCCTGAGGGAAGGACATAGACTAAAAGTATTTGAGAACAAGATCCTGAGACGAATATTTGGACCCAAGAGGAACGGGAATGGGGAATGGCGGAAACTTCATAACGAGGAACTACATAATTTATACGGTTTACCCAACATTGTTAGGGTAGTCAAGTCTAGAAGGCTTAGGTGGGCAGGTCGTGTAGCTAGAATGGAAGAAAGTTGAAACGTTTTCAAAGTTTTGACTTGAGGACCACTCGGAAAACGACCATTAGGAAGACCTAGCCGCAGATGGGAGGACAATATTAAGATGGATCTCGCAGAGATTGGAATACAAAGTAGAAACTGGATCCAACTGACTAAGGATAGAAGTCAGTGTAGAGCTTTTGTGAACGCGCCATTGAACCTCCGGGTTCCATAGGCTATAGAGTTAGTTAGTTTTTTAAGGTTGTAGTTATATGTAAATAATATTGCGTTTTCGTCAGGGCTTTCATTCTGCAGGAGAGGGGGATAATAATACCTGGAGAATATTTTCTGCTATCAAGGTATTGCAGGTGATTGCATTTCTTCCATTGTAACTTGGTCAAGCTAGTTTCATTATATGTAAGGATAAACATAGCGTGAAAAGCTTAAATTTCCATGACTAGTTTTCTCTGTACACATGCTACTCACTTTTCGGTCTGTGGGACACTGTGTTCCGAAATTTTCGACGAATCAGAAGATAAGTGAACCAAAGACATATATAATATGTGTGTGCTTATTTGAGACATGGATCTACAGTTTAATGTGGGATAACAACTACATGAGCTCCCAGCGGAAATCGAACCATGGTCTTCCGCGCTCAAGGCGTATGTGCTAACCATACAGACGCGAGGAAATTCACATAAGCACACACACACACACACACACACACACACATATATATATATATATATATATATATATATATATATATATATATATATATATATATAATATATATATATATATATATATATTGTTGAGTTAATATTGAATTTAACGTTCCTTTTAGGAGCGGGGCATTGACCTACTGATCAGTGTTCTAGGGATGCGCACGAGACGAGTCGAGACAGGAATTTCCTGACAAAATTCGAGTCGAGACACGGCTCTTCCAATAGAAAAATATATGTTTTTCGAGTCGAGACATCACTTTTACAGAACATTTTCGAGACGAGACAGCCACAAATCTTGTCTCGTGCGCATCCCCACAGTGTTCGTAGTTTGAGTGACATTTCCCTAATCTAGGGAAATTTCATAGGTAAATTTAACAAAAAGGAAAATTTTTGATAAAACGTGAAAAATCCAGGGAAATTCTCAAATATCAACGTTTTAAATTTTTCTTTGTTCGTCAGAAGTAAACCAATACAATAGATATAGATTTTGTGTGCTGAAAGTAGCATAATTTGCAACCATTCTTGGCTGAATGGGGGGGTCACGGTTTCACAGTGGTAGAGCGCCTATCTCTGGTTCGTGGGGTCCCTTTTTACATCCTCAGCCAAGTAAGCTTGTTGTAAACAACATCCTATCCGTGGGTTGTCTCGGGGTACTTCGTTTTCTTCTACTTTCTCATTCCACCAATTCTTCTATTAACGTTCACTTGCTTTAATCCTCGTCTCTCTCAGCCTAAAGGCATATACGTGGGACGTTAAACCGAAAGATTTCATTTTATTTTGTTGGCTTGGTGTATTTCGGTGTATATTTTTTAAAAAATGTTTGAAAAATACACGAAAAAATAGAAGCAAAAAGCAAATGAATAAAACAAATACGGTAAGTAGTTCCTTTAATATAGCTAAATTAATCTTACTACATAACTTCTGTCATAGGTATTGGACACTCAAAAACCAGGGAAAATTCATAAGAAAAGGAAAAATTTTGTCACTCGAGGGAAATTTTCTTAAAGAAACCTACTGATTAACGTGGAATCCTAACTAAATGGGCTCCCGCTAGGAATCGAACTCGGCCTTAGTAGCACACTTACGTCCTAACAACGTCAAATGTTGGTCATGAAATTACATCAGGCAAAGAAATATAACGTCATTTGTTATGTTAAATAATGATAACAAAAATGACGATGTTAAGATACATATGGATGTTTTTTAAACTTAATTCTATTACATGTAGTTTGCAGCACCAGGGAGCAAGTATTTCAACTTCAGTCAGCAATACCAGTTGGCGGGAAACTTCCCGTAAAACGTAAAATTCTGAGCACTGACGGGAATGCGGAGATTTTTTTAAATAGGCAAAAACGGGAAATTCTTGCATTCTCAACTTTTCTAGGCGTACAACAACCTAGCCTGCAACATTGAGCTTTCTTGATAAAAGCAGGGATAAAAGTGCGGGAATGCGGGTTGACGCCGTCCCCCCACCTCGAAAAAATATATACGGCGTCCCCTCAATTCCTAAACAAAATTACAATGGGCGAAGATAGGCAGGGGGAACGGCGTGACGTCATGCCGCTACCGTCCCCCCACCTTTTCAGATCCACTTTTACCCTTGGGTAAAAGCAGAGCTAAAAGTGAGGGGAACGCAGGTGGATGTCGTCTCCTCACTTCCAGAAAATATCTGTGACATCACTCGCTTCTAAAAATTACAATGGGAAAAGATAGGTACAGGAGACGCCTTTACGTAATGTGTCCCCCTACCTTCTGAGATCTACTTTATCCCTGGGTAAAAGTGAACATTACAAACACACAAAAGACTTGAAACATCAAGCTAATGTAAACTATTGGAAAATACCCTACTTATTGCTGCATTTTTAAACATTTTAAATAACTATTTATTTATTTTTGTGTCAAGGAACAAGCGGTGTGCAAGCAACACCAGAATCGTGTTAAGGCTAATACAATTTAATTAAGTGTTGCTTTGCTGAACATAACATCCCTTAAAAACACAAAAAACACCATATTGTTCGTAAAAATGGTGTACATTCTATTTTATTTATTTATTTATTTTTTTAAATTTTGGCCTGCTATAGATATTGTAATTTATGTCTACTGAAGTTGACGGTAAATATTGTATGTAATCGGGAAATTTATGGTTTCGGACGGAAATTTCGCTGTTACAAAACTGGCATCACTGAATTCAGAGCGAGTTTTTTTAAACAAATGAATGTCGTAGAGTGGTGCTGTGGTGGTGGGGTGAACTTCAAACTATAGGTTTGTGTGGTGTTATATATATTTAAATACAAGTTTATTTTTTTAAACTGAGGTGTGTGACGAGAGAACTGACCAACGAAAATACAAAAAAATGAAGAGTACGTCAGTACTAGTACGAAAATAAAGAAGACCTCAAAGGTAAGATCCACTGTTTTTATTGACAATTGCGTAATATAGGCTTTTTGGAACCAAAAGTAGGTTAAAAAAAAGCATTGTTTACAGGAGAAATGAGTTCGTGCTTTAGAAGCTTATTGATGTGTGAAAAACTTGTGAAGTGCTGCCTGCATACAATAGAAACGCAATGCTGAGGTATTCCGAATTAATAATAATAAAAATGTTGTTTAATGAGAATAAATATTCTACTACTACTATTAAACTGTCATCCACACGCAAACAATATAGATGGTTTTTCTATGGCAAATAGTTACAGTAGGAGTATATACATACATGGTGGGGTCGCTATCTATGTTAATAGCCAAATAGAATATCGTCAATTAGATATAACTTTTCTTAATACTGAACGTGAATTTGAATCAACCGCAATTTTTCTGGATCAGTACAAGTTAATAATTGTATCTGTTTATAGAGCTCCTGATAGTAATCCAAATATTTTTTTAGAAAAATTAGAGAAGTTATTGGCATTTCTCAGCAACTGGCATAATTATGAGATAGTAATAGGGGGCGATGTAAATGCACATTTTGATGTGACTACTGACAAACGAACTGTCCATGAGTTACTTAATCTACTCAGACAACATAATCTTCAAGTGATTAATCGTAAACCGACTAGAGGCACAGCGTGCTTAGATAATGCATTTACCAATGTAAAAACGGAATATTTAACCAGTAATGTATGTCAATTTCCTTTCTCAGATCATGATGCCCTGCTAGTCAATCTAAGTACAACAAAAGTAGAATCCTGCAACTTTAGTTTTCCCACCACCGAACTTATAGCAACTAGGCCCATCACAGAAACTAATTTGCAAAGTTTCATTCAACAATTATCGTGTATAAACTGGGAAGTAAACATTAAGTATGATAATTTAAATGCCAGCGATACATTTGATCTTTTTTTAACAAAGTTTCTAAATATTTTTGATATGTGTGTGCCTAAAAGGGTGGTCCGATATAATTCATCAAAGAAAACAAAGTTAGGTAAAAGAACGTGGTATACCCCAGAACTCTCTGCCATGAAAGATAAAGTAATGCAGTATTATAATATATATAAGAATAAAATGACTAGTGAATCCAGTGATATTTATAAGTCTCAAAGGAGTAAATATAAATCTGCAATAAAGGTAGCGAAAGCAACATACAATGAAAATTGCATTGAATTATCATCAAATAAATGCAAAACTGCATGGAAGATAATCAACAAGGTAAGCAAAAGTAATAATAATAACAACAATAATGTTACGCTGTCGCCTGATACTCTTAACACGTATTTTGTTACTTCCGTAGAGGAGATCAAGGAAAACAATGCAGATACTAATGTAAATATGTATCAGTATTTAAGTCAACAAACTCCATTTAATAGTTCTTTTGTTATTAACCATGTTAGCCCTGATGATGTCATAAAAGTAGTTAAAAAAATGAAAACTTCGGACAGTAAGGATATATTTGACATATCGAGCAACCTTATAAAAGCTATAATTAATCAAATTGCGCAACCCCTTGCAATAGGCTTCAACAAATGTTTCTCTCAAGGTATTTTTCCCAAAGCACTTAAAATAGCAAAAGTTATTCCTATACACAAAACGGGAGATCGATCGTGTTCATCTAATTACCGTCCAATATCCCTTATTCCAGTTTTTTTCTAAAATTATGGAAACTATTGTTAAAGATCAGCTATATAAATATATGACTGAGCAAAACATAATTCTAGAAGCTCAATTTGGATTCAGATCTGGGAAATCCACAATTGATGCAGTAGAATCACTAACGAAAAAAATATATCAAGTTTTTGAAAATAAGGGTTTTGCTCTAGCTACATTCTGCGATTTAAGTAAAGCATTTGACTGTGTTGATCATAAAATTCTATGTGATAAGTTAGCGTATTACGGATTCCACAGTAGCAGTTTAAACTTTGTAAAATCCTATTTAAAGGAACGTAAACAGATAGTCAGTGTTAACAACAAGTATTCAAACATCTTAGAAGTGAAATATGGGGTACCGCAGGGTTCTGTTCTGGGTCCGGTACTATTTTTAATAATGATAAATTATTTGCCTCTAAATACTAATACCACATCAATTCTATACGCGGATGACACTACGCTACTTAACATAAATACAAGCTTTGAAGAAGTGTATATAGAAGCTCAAGGCGCATTAAGAGAGGCAGCGACCTGGTTTAAAAGAAATGGTTTTGTGCTAAATCAAGATAAAACAAAAAAAGTAACCTTTAGTCTCAATCACTGCAATGATAGAGGAAACTATGATGTATCTGAGGTTAAATTTCTTGGTATACATATAGACAGCCAACTAACGTGGGAACAACATGTCAAATATGTATGTACAAAGCTCTCCCGAGTGCTCTTTCTGTTAAGAAAATTGAAAGATACAGTTTCTTTTGAGTATCTGAGGAATTCATATTTTGCATTTTTTCACAGCATAATTGGATATGGGATTTTGCTTTGGGGTAACAGTAGCCAAGCACATGATGTTCTAGTTTTGCAAAAGAAAGCCATCAGGATTATTGTTGGAACACATGATAAAGAACACTGCAAACCACTATTTATCAGGCTTAAGATAATGACAGTAGTTAATGTATATATTTATCAAGTGCTACTTTACACTAAGAAAAACCTGGCAAATATGACACTCAGAGATGAAGTACATACATATAATACTAGATTGTGTAAGAAAATTGATATACCCTTCACTAGATTATCGAAGATCAAAAATAGTTATTTAGTTATAGGACCAAAGCTATTTAATAAACTAACATCCTCCATACAACAGCTGCCATTTAAGGTTTTTAAGAAAAAGTTATATGACTGGTTAATAACGAATCCATTTTACTCGATTCAAGAGTTTAGTGAATGTCAAGACATTGTGTCCTAGTTTGCAGTATCACTTTATTTCAAATATTATTAGGTTGTTCATAATAATATTAACCAATAACTGATTGTCTGTATGTAATGATTATATATATATATATATATATATATATATATATATATATATATATATATATATATATATATATATATAATATTAACCAATAACTGATTGTATTTAATGATTATTTTATATATATCTGTATCTGTATTTTATATATCTGTATCTATATGTATATTTCATTCGGACGTTGTCTATTGTTTGTAAAGCTCAATGACAATAAAATATTCTATTCTATTCTATTCTAAACAATTGAAAGTAGGTGACGTTGGACAAAGTGAAGAGTTGGTGGATATAGTATACGTAAGACCGTCTGAGTTCCAGAAGGAGCTGGACGCTCATACTTTTAGGGATTATTCATTGAGTATCTACGAACTTAGAAAGGGGGTAACAAACCCACTTTCATTTACTTATCCACTGATACGAAAATAGAAAAGAACGTACCTATTTGCCCTTGTAGTTTATATGCTATAGCGCATTACATTATATGCAACAAGGATTTTGGTCTGCATCACGATATAAATTTAAAAATATTTAATATTTTTCGAATCGAAAACAACAAAATTTATTCTAGAAAGTAAAAATATAATGTTAAGCACATATAATGAAGACAGCGCAGTGATTTAATTTGGTAACGTATAAATATATAATATGAAGTATCCTCGCGCACGGAAGACAGGGTGTTCTCATGTATACTATTACCGAGTTGGTCTTTTGGGAAGATTAATGGCATTACTCGAGGAATCGGTTGTACGAAATTTTAACACATTTGTTCCATTTACAGGTTAGGGTAGAGCTTTGTATTTCTATTAACAGCATGCACTAAATGAGGAGCTCCATTACTACTTGCAGATTGACATCAGGAGAGGTCAGTACTAGTACAGTGTGGACGTAGGGCATAAAAAGTACAGTGCATAAAACACGAACCAGATTATGTAGATGGCCACTGAAAAGCACGAATGCTACCCGAGTCGAGGGCAGGAGTGCAGCACGGAACCGAGCGATAAGAGAGTGCGTCCGTAGGGAGCAGGCGCGTCAGCGACGGGGAAAGATATGTAAGAGCACACTCCCCCAACTAACACATACAATACTTTCACTATCACTCAACATTCATTTCAATATGCTGTGCACTGACGGTAATTTTATATTCACACTCGCATTACTTCACAAAAAAAAGTTTCACATAGTACTTTACCTATAAATTTTCTATTTGTAGAAATGTTCTTTGTGGCCCAACTTACGAAATACAAACTAGACCTAGGCTTAAATTAAGTAAGCTAAACTAACGTGACCTAACCAAAATTAGTCAATTTTTACCAAAAATGTTGGGCCACAAAGAGCCGACATAAAGTTCACTCGAGCAGACGGTTCTAGCAAATAGAAAATTTAAAGGTAAACTACTATGTGAAACATTTCACGTGAAGTGATGCGAGTGTGTATATAAGTAATTACCGTCAATGCACAGTATATTGAAATGAATTTTGAGTGATAGTGAAAGTATTGTATGTGTAAGTGTGCTCTTCTAGTATCTTCTGCTCTCTACGGACTCACCCCCTCGCTAACGCTTGCCCCTGCTTCACTCCTGCTCTGACTCGGTTAGATAGCATTTGTGGTTTTTAGTGTCCATATAGCATAAGTTGGTTCGTGTTTTATGAACTGTACTTTTTATGACATACGTTCACATTGTATTTATAATGCGCCCTCCTAAAGTCAATCTGCTAGTACTAATGGAGCTCCTCATTTAGTGAACGCTTACCTAACCTGAAAATAGGCTACAAGAAATGTCAAAATTTATTAGAACCGTCTGCTCGAGTATACCCATTAAACAAGATTTTACTTTGAGTCAGACAGTAACTTCAATCGGTTCTTATAGGTTCAGTCACTTCCTGGAAATGTTTTGTGCCTCAGTCACTTGTTGGAATTGTTCATGCCTTTGGTGCTCCACTTTGCAAACAAAAATTTAATTTTAAAAAAGTGATTTACTTACGCAACGAAACGTAGCTGAGCGAGCGTTAGCGAGCAAATTGGGTTAGAAGTCCCGCAGGGCTCGTTTTATTCCACTTTTACCTCATGATAATACCACATGACCTTACATCACGAACTGGTGGAGCAACTTCACTGTGATTCCTAAACTGCTCCGGGAACCGGGTCAGGTGAATTGGTTGCAGTCACTGTCCGAACCAAAGTAAAAATTTGCTCCCTATATACGCTAATAATTGTAATGTGATATACCGGAAATTTATTTAATTGATATATTCTTTATTTGATATCGTGAAAATTTTTCGTCGCATGATTATTCCGTCAAGGCTAAAGGAGACGATGATGAGAAATGACCGAAAGGGTGAAATGACAGTGGGAGGAAACAGGAAAACCCCGAGAAAATCCACGCAGACAGTGTTTGTTCACCGCAAAGTTCATATAGCGTTAGCTGGGATCGAACCTTAGGACCCTATGCACCAGAGGTGAACGCTATATCACTGAGCCACCGCAACCCTTGATATCGTAGAGCAGCCTTTCCCAACCTTTTCCACACTGCGGCCTACTTTAGAGTCTACAATGCATGTGAAGGACTCCTTGCAATAATATACGGTTAGTATTTATATTTTTTCCCATGCTAGTGCATATATGGGTGTGTTTGTTTTTCTTTGCAGTGGTATAATCATGTTAGAGTTGTATGATGCCAATCGCGTAATCAGGTGGTCCTTGGTTTCAAATCTCAGGCCGGATATCTTGACTAAGATGTTGCAAATAAATCCAGTACGTAAACAACACAAAACCATAATAGCCTACCCGTCTAGTATAGAAAAACGTATTTTTTCCTGGAAGAATATAAAATTTATTAACTTCAACAAATTAACCTGACACTAAGTGTATGCCTCACCGAGATACACAACTTCATTAATGTGATGGGTGGTGTTATCTTTCAGCCACTAACTTGGAAATGTCAGGATCAAAAAAAGAAACTTTTAAGTGACGATCCGCCTCAACATCAAGTCTAATCCGGGGGTCGCGGTGGCTCAGTGGTCGAGCGTTCATCTCCGGCGCTTGGGGTCCCTGGTTCGAACCCAGCTCGCACCGTGTGAATGGTGTATTTCTCATCACTGTGTATGTGTGTGCCTTTCTAAGATTGGCTTGCGGACTCCGGGTTGGGAAAGGCTGTCTTAGAGCTTATATGTATATGTACGAAGATTTACACTATAAGCACTTCTCCCCTTAGAATTTATGCAGTATTGTCTTGTTTTTAAAAGAAAGGCATTGTCTAAAATTGTAACAAATTACTAATAAATTTTAACTAATAACTCACACCACGGGTGCATATGACTTTTTTTTCTATCGTGTGCAGAGTAAGAATTAAATGAAAACTTAGCTGCTAGTAGTCGAATTTCGGTTAAAACTACGCTAGGAAATCGTGTAGCCAAATAGTAACCGAGCAGTACTCAGTGAAAGTACAGTTCACCTCTGGTGCTTGGGGTCCCGGGTTCAAATCCTGCTCCCGCCAAGTGAACTTTGTGGTGGACAAACACGTGTGCGTAGGTTTTCTCGGTGTTCTCCCGTTTCCTCCCACTTTCTTCATTCCATCTTTTCATTCATTTCTCAATCACCGTCTCCTTTAGCCTAACTGGCATAATCGAGGGACGTAAAACTTAAATATTTCATTTTTTTCAGTGAAAGTACACTTTGCCTTTTCCTGGATTACTATAATACGGAAGGTATAACGTAGTTTGCTTACCGCGAAAAGATGTAGTGACGTTTATGCGGAGTTGCCAGCTCGGTTAGTCATGGCTCACTGAGTGCGGTGAATTGTGGCTGGTGATTGGCTATCCTTTTACCACACCCTCAGTGACGAGCATGTCCAAGTGCGGGAAGTCAATGACGTTATACCTTCTGGACTTTAGTTACCAAGAAAAAGAGCAAAAGGTGTTAACCAACTTACCTGGTTACATTAAGCAAGAGGAATAACAATTGTACGGTTTTGCGGTAACCATAACCGTCTCTTCTTTGTAATTGCTCATTGCACTTAATTATTGCCGGGCACTTGGCACAGCTTTTGTAGACAATTAGCTATTTTAACCCCTCTTCCTTGGTTGCATGACTCGGTTATTCAGGATAATTAGCACGTCTCAATTGATCTTTCTTTTCGAGTATCGAAATTCTTATATAATATTAAGTTAGCTGCAGTATGGGATATTTCGAAGTAAATTATCTCTTCACAGTATGAAACATTCTCAGATATGCTGGTTGTCATTGTCATGTATGCAATGCACTAACCGAGTAAAGTAGTGTCTACTAATTACGGCTCTCGATTAATTTAATCGTTTCGGTTGCTGTAATCATAAATATATTCATCTTTAATAACTAGTTGCTATATAGATGTATATGTAGTATATAAGCGAATTTTAAAGGGAAATTTAGACATAGTAACTCCCACAGGATTTCTTACAGGCGGGAGGGGGCAAAAGGACCGACATACGAGCAAAGTCACGAATACAGATACCTAGAACCATATAATATTTAATGTAAAAAACAATTATTTACATTCACTGCTAACTACACTAACTGTTGTGTGCGAATAAGAAAATTTAAAATTTTGTTATGTATTTTTAAAATCTATGGGGAAAGCAACTGTTCCCTGCAGCGGGCGGCTATGGTTATAGAATACAGTTTTTATTGATCTTTCATAAGTTCGAATCCTCATTTAGTAGAGCGAGGAATCTAGAATAAGATAGTGCTATTATAAGGAAAAGAGTAATTTTTTTTTATATTTTAGGGATTTTTTTGTATTCGTAACAGCCCAAAAAAACTGTACCATCCTCTCAGCCCCACCTCCCCAAATGTACCATCACCATGTCAGATATTGTTGAATTTTTTTTTTTATAGCAACTAGGCATGTTTTTAAATGACCCGTATATTTTGTTTTGTCGGAAAAAATATTTCCACCAAGTAATGGGCCATCAAAGATGGGGAGTACAATTTATGAATTTTAGAAAACTTGGAAAATGGTCAACTTCACAGCCCCATTCAGCTATGGAGACAGATAGTTATAATTCGTATTGTGGTATGTACATAGGGATATAAATTAACTATATTTTATTATAGTATGGTTCGCGCATGCGTATAGTTTTGTACATATGTTAACAAATGAACGTCAGTTTATCTGAAAAGTCGAAGTTTGCGATTTTTTCGAGCAATTCCGGTTCGAATTTTAAAATTCTGTTTCCACTCGCTTTCCGAAAAAAATTTGTATCGCATTTTTGTGCAACCGTTTTGTCGAAAAAAAATTCGAGAAATCGTCAAATTTTTAAAAATCGCTATTTCTTCGAAAACACCATAATTTAAAATTCTGAAATTTTGTCAAATGGTTCAACTTTACATGGATAATAAACACACCAAATAGCATTCTCCACCAATGCTTCATGAATTAACTACAGCCTTTTGAATTTACCGAAGTTTCATTAACTTTAATATCACAGTTGGCAACACTGAAAACAATGAAAGTGCAACAATTTGATGATGTTTGTGGTTCACATTCATTAAATAACCGTGCTTGTGGGTTTTCTCGGGGTTCTCCCGTTTCCTCACACTTTCTTCATTCCACCATTTCACTCATCTCTCATCATCACCGTCTCCTTTAGCCTAACCGGCATAACCGTGGGACGTAAAACTAAAGATTTCATTTCATTCATTAAATAAAGTATAAAAGTTTTTCCAGGTTGCTTTTTATTTATTTTTTTTTTGATCAAAATGGATCTCTGAAATGGTAAAATGAACCTCCCCTACTCCTTCGTTTTCTTAAACCGATGTAATCAGAGATAAAAATTACGATTACGAAACACACAAATTTTAAACTAATTTATTTAAAATGGTTTTCGAAATCAAAGTTTCACTGATTTTATCACACTGAAGTAATTATTTGCTTGCTTAGTGTCTTCTTCGCTAATAGCATCTAACCGTGCAGATGCTCCAATAGGTGTTGGTGCACTCACAACGCTTAACACGTTGTCGATAGTCACAAAACACTTATTTTCACTTCTCTTATGCCTTTTTGGAAACCTGTACCCTGTTGAAGGTCTATGTGGAAACATAAAGACCACTTCAACTTCATGTAATTCGTGATTTTTTGATAATATTTCTCCTATCCATCACTGGTTATCATGTATGCATGTATGCAGTCATTTTTGCAGATTTCGTAAATTTACACTTTGAATTGCAGAAGCTCGATTTTGGGGAAAGCACGAAGTTAGTCCATGGTGACACATTACTGCCATAAAAACCAAAGATGACTTCGTCGAATACCAGTTACCGGTCGCACACTTTCCCATTGTTTTTTTCTTCTTTTTTTCTCTTTCTTAAAATTGTCCAATTCGGTTCTTGACAACATTACGAGAATAATGCCCGGAGATTGTACTTGCACTATACTCACGAATTCGTCTGCAGTTTTAATAGTGTGCCATAAAAACCAAAGATGACTTCGTCGAATACCAGTTACCGGTCGCACACTTTCCCATTGTTTTTTTCTTCTTTTTTTCTCTTTCTTAAAATTGTCCAATTCGGTTCTTGACAACATTACGAGAATAATACCCGGAGTTTGTACTTGCACTATACTCACGAATTCTTCTGCAGTTTTAATATTGTGCCATAAAAACCAAAGATGACTTCGTCGAATACCAGTTACCGGTCGCACACTTTCGCATTGTTTTTTCTTCTTTTTTTCTCTTTCTTAAAATTGTCCAATTCGGTTCTTGACAACATTACGAGAATAATGTCCGGAGTTTGTACTTACACTATACTCACGAATTCTTCTGCAGTTTTAATATTGTGCAGTTTTAATATTGTGCCATAAAAACCAAAGATGACTTCGTCGAATACCAGTTACCGGTCGCACACTTTCCCATTGTTTTTTTCTTCTTTTTTTCTCTTTCTTAAAATTGTCCAATTCGGTTCTTGACAACATTACGAGAATAATGCCCGGAGTTTGTACTTGCACTATACTCACGAATTCTTCTGCAGTTTTAATATTGTGCCATAAAAACCAAAGATGACTTCGTCGAATACCAGTTACCGGTCGCACACTTTCCCATTGTTTTTTCTTCTTTTTTTCTCTTTCTTAAAATTGTCCAATTCGGTTCTTGACAACATTACGAGAATAATGCCCGGAGTTTGTACTTGCACTATACTCACGAATTCTTCTGCAGTTTTAATATTGTGAATCTGTTCTTGCCTAAGGTTATGCCGTGTTGCCACATTCTTTATACCTTTCCCCCCACACCCCCAATACCGTCGCAGAGACCCTTGCCATGGCCGGTTTCACTGAAAAGCCACTGCTTTATCGGACCTGTCCGCGTCTCAAACATCTGAAAGCAATTTTTAAAGTGGGATTCAGCATCATTAGAAATCACTGAAACGGTTTGATAAATTTTACGCACGTATTCGAACCTTTTTCTAAAACCTGTATTTTCGCTTTTCTTCAAGTATTTTTTAGAATCTTATCCATGACTATGAGTACGAGTGGAATCGTGTGTTTTGTCGTCGCCTATTACAGCAAAACTGTCAGTTGTTTCATAATAATATACCACTGCCGTAACGATGGAGATTTGATCGTTTTTCAGTGATCACTCTGAATTTCACATAGCAGAATAACAGTCCAGTTTTCAACGAAGTCCACATGCAGTAAAATAGAATTTGTATCTTGAAATTTTACACGACGCTTTTCAGTAGCAATTAATTCTCTTTGGATTTTCTGGATGTATTCATGATTTAAAATTCTTAGTTTTAACCAGCAACAGAGTGTCACAGTTTTTTTTTTTAACAAGATCATTATTTTCCCATATGGCATATGTAATATTTTCATTTTCATCAAGATCAATAATTAAAGACTCCACACTTACTCCTTCCGCTCCATGACAATCACCACATTATTGAAGAAGACAGCTGTCATTTTATACGAATCATACTACTAATGGAAATAGGTCACTCATGACAGCTTCAATACAGGCTGCTCCTTTGATTTGTTGCAACGCAGTAGCAGCTAACTTAAAATTTGCACAACACACAAACACCTCCCTCGCAGGTTGCGGACTGACCCACTTTGGTCGAATACTATAAAATTTCGAGTGAACCATTCTTATGCTGGAATTGATCTGTTTAAACAGCCCGTAAATTTCTTTGATAGTACGCGTAAGAAAATCTTTCGATTTTTTAACTTTTTGTCCATTTTCGATCACTGTAATGACATCGCACTTATCGGAATTTTGTCTGGAGCATTCCAGTTCATCATTGAGGTAATAGTTCAGGTTGTTTGTAGATCATCAGGATCTATTGGATGGCCGTTTAGAATAAACTTAAAATGTCTGTGTTTCATAATCGTAATTTCCATATCAGAGTAGATCGATTTAAGAAGATGGAGTAGTTGGAGGCTCATTTTACCATTTCAGAGAGCCATTTTGATCAAAGTAATAAAAAGCAGCCAGGAAAACTTTTTATTCTTTATTTAATGAATGTGAACCAAAAGCATCATTAAATTGTTGCACTTCCATTGTTTTCAATGCTGCCAACTGTGACATCAAAGTTAACGAATCTTCGCTAACTTCAAAAGGCTATAGTTAATTTATGAAGCAATGGTCGAGAATGCTATTTGGTGTGTTTGTTATTCATGTAAAGTTGAACCGTTGACAAAATTTCAGAATTTTAAATTATGGTGTTTTCGAGAAAATGGCACCCAAAATTGGCAATTTTTAAAAATTTGACGATTTCTCAAATTTTTTGCGATAAAACGGTTGCACACAGAAGCGATGCAATTTTTTTTCGGAAAGTGGGTAACTAGGTCTCACTAACCGTGAAAACAGAATTTTAAAATTCGAATCGGAAGTGCTCGAAAAAATCGCAAACCTCGACTTTTCAGATAAACTGGATTTCATTTGTTAACTTATATACAGAAAGATACAAATACGCAAACCAAACTATAATAAAATATATTTACTTATATCCTTATGTACATACCACAACAAGAATTATAACTCTATCTGTCTCCATAGCTGAATGGTGGTGCTCCGAAATTGAGCATTTCCATTTTTTCTAAAATTCATAAATTGTACTCCCCATCTTTGATGGCCCATTACTTGGCGGGAAAAGTTTTTTCGACAAAACAAAACAAAAAATACGAGTCCCTTAAAAACATGTCTAGTTGCTATAAAAAACGTTTCATCAATATCTGAGATGGTGATGGTACATGCTCTACCTGAATTGAAATGGAAGGCACTTTTTTGTTATTCGATATGCCCATTAGACCGGATAGTGGAGACTATTGTATTAATAGAAAGTTGAGACATTATAATAATAAATTTTGATAAAAATATGCACTAACTATACATTTAAATACGAAGATTGGGCCAAATAAAATTTACTTTAGGCAGCCTGTGATACCCCAAAATAAAATAACTCCTGTTCTTTATAGTATATCTAACGTAAAGGAACGATATTGGTCGATTTGGCGCTTTATTGATGCATTTCGGACAAAAAAAAAGCAGGACTTAGTGTACGAGGCAATGCTTCGAGAAAAGATCCGCCCAAGAAAAGAAGAAAATTCCCGGCGGGAGCTCATGTGGTTCGGATTCCACTTTAATCAGTAGGTCCACGTCTCATATAGCCTCGCTGCTGAACGGGACGTTAATCTCAAAATCAACTCAAAAGAAAAAAAATATATTCAGGCAGATGAAAGAATTCGCCGTACAGAATTTTGAAACTTTTGAAATTGTAGAATAATGCTGGATTTGCCCCATAATTGATTTTTAGTTTAGCGTCCCTTTCAGCAGCGAGGTCATATGAGAAAAGAGATTCTCATTACTAGCATATAGCGCTAGTCCACTCGGCCACGAGGACCGACTTGGCCCATAATTCCGTCATGGAATGATAATGTCATGGTAATTGTAACATAAGACAAAATAAATTATTCAATATGTATATTAGATTTCACTGTTTACTTCTGGTTTCACTGTTGTTTCCTTTCCAAGTATCTCTGTTGCAAATACATAGTAATAAGCAGTAATGCAATGTTATGAGTTGCTATGAAGTTATGAATATCCTTTATGTTAGAGATATTATAAAGGTAACTTCGCAGAAGTTTACTTTGGGGTGTTATAGGATGCCTACAGCTAGTTTTATTTTAGCTCATGATAGATTCATGCTGAAAAAGAAATTCTGCAGGTCATTGTCTCCGATTTTCCTGAAATTAGGATATATCATTCTAAAAACAAAATAATTAGACCCATATGTTTTCTTTCTGCATCACAAAAATTTTTCAGAACTAAATTAAGCATTTGTTGCAACTGAGACTTTCAGTGACTGTTTACCATAGGACATATTATAACATAACGAAAACTTAAGAGTTTTGAAGATGGCATTTTAAAGAAAATTTGGATCAAATTTCACCTTTCTGAACTTCTTGTTTTTAGTTTGTGCAGTTATTTTTTTAAGAGTTTTTGTGATATTAGTGCCTATTTTTAAGGCTTTTAGTACGTAATCATCTCTGGTTATGAAATACATTATAACCTATTTAAGTAGATTAACCTATTTAGGTATATGGCTTTGCGTCCAAACGTCCTGCTCCGGTATCACAGGGTGGTATAGGAGCAGAGGGCTGGTATTATTAATGACTAGGCTTAAGATATATATATAAGGCATATAAGCAAGCATAGTGAGAAGGACCACATATACTTCTAACTTATTAATTTATAGGTATCGTTAAAAAATGTAAATATTAAGCTACCTTTAATCTGCACTTTTTAAAAAAGTTTATATCTTTATTACTTTATGGCAGGCATATAAATGGCAGTTGGATTAGGGCGCCAAGGTCCAGCGGGCAAGCTCTGTGTCAGTTGTCTACATTATTTATTTACATTAACAAAAATACAATAAATTAAACCTTTTTAAAGTTTTTACCTTTTAACTCTTTTAAAGCGAGCAAATTTTCTTTATCTTTTAAGTCGAAGCAGGAAATATATACCACCGAACGATTTCTGTGTATGAACTGTGTCAAACTCGTAACCCAGCTGAAGGTGCCATAACGCTGGTACTTTCCTTCCTTCACTCAGTAATACTCATGCGTCTACAGCTTCCATTCCCATCCTAAGATAGTTTTATTTATTTGTAATATCATTATTTTATGTTTGGATCATAGCTTCAATTGTATATCTACACTACAACTTATTCAGCGTTCCAAATTTGATTGACAGCTACTAAGATATTTAGTATACAACTTCCAAAAGTATAGAAAACAATGTTTTAGTGTTTTGGATAGCCTGTAGTAAGATAAAAAAAATACCCATATATCGCTTCGTTTGACTTACAAGGAGGGTGTCCGAAGTGTCCAAAACACTATAGATCATCAGATTTCAATCAGAATATCAGATTTCAAAAATGTTTGTTCAGATCGTTAGGGGAGCTCATGGAATAAAGATCGGCACAACAAATTTCGGCGGAACCCCATATTTGGGTGGCGCAGTGCCCCATTTTCGACTTTCGGCTTTCGTAGTAAAAATCGGCCTTTCGATTTCAAAATTGACTATTGTTGTCTTCAATCGTTATCAATCGTCTTCATTTGCGTAAATATACTTCAATTGTTGATCGAGGATCCCTGTGTGTGGGAGGAAGTCCCCAGTGGCGGATATAGAAGGTAAAAACTGGGGGAAGCCGACCCCAGGCTATGATACTATATCATGAGTTTACTATAAACTTTCAAGAATATATAAATAATATTCTTCAATTATTTTTGTCACTAAAAGAACTGGGAGCTGCCCCCCAGCCCCGGGATAGATCCGCCACTGGGGTCCTCCTCACAAGTGTGATACATATTCCCGCTTCATTTTGACGATGTTAATTCAAATATGTGAATAAAACTTTTTTGATGAGCACATGTGCGGCACAGGTCTCTACCTAGTTTCTGGGATGCCGAATCACAAGTTGAAAGAGAACTGAAAGGCTTGAAATAGAACTGAAGGGCTGAAGTTTGGCAGAATTCGTACTTACTTTATGTATTGTATGTTTTACAGAAATGAAACTGCTCGTAAAAGTGTTCCGCGCAAAGACTTTTGCAGCACCAACTACATTTCAGGAGTGTTATATCTTTGCACTCATCACATATGATAGTGTCGTTTAAGGAAAATGAGAAACTCACAGGATTAACATATTCTGGCGGCCTCGCATCTACATATCCGAATTTATACCAACTATATTTGAACACATCATGGTTACTTGGCGATGATACTTGTTCATAAACTAGCGATTGCAATTTACTAATGTTGTTACGTTGTGAAGTTGTATATCAATTTGGTGTAAAATTACGAAATCTATTATTTTCCGTACAAAATTCTTCCATATTCTAAAGCTCCAAATATACAGTGATTTGTACAGCCCAAGTTGCTCCTGGTGGAATCTGTTTACATAACGTTTTTTTCGTCCGGAATGTGTTGCTGCGTCTCTTTCTCGTTAAAAGATGACCATGAATCTACGAGCAAGACACTTTTGTCCCCTATGTTAGGAACCAGAACGGCACGAATCCACTCCTCCAAATGCAGCTTACCCATCTTTCCACATTTTGATGCAGAAACCTTAACATTTGGGGGCTGGAATAAATTTTTCTTCACCTGTGCTCCAAATTTTCCTGTCGGTTCTGGGGATAAAATCTATAATGGCCCAACTAATTTTCCACTGGCAGACATAAGGGGTATTATTGTATAGCTATGAGATAAGGCATTTTTGGATTGTGCAGAAGCTTCTACTTTTTTCCCACCTTGTATGCCTAACATACGATTATAGTGCAGTTTCATTGTAAAAAACACTTTGATTGGAATTACAAGTATTGTCTATATCGAATTCCGGTAACGTATCCCTGACTTCTAGCTGGAAAGATATAGCTGAAGTTTCTATTTGTTGTGCAGTGTCAACGTCTGCTCGCGACACGAATTTTGTTATTTCTTGCTACACAATATTGTGTTTTCGTTTAAAACGGGTGCAGGAACTTTTGGAACCCTTAAAATTTTCAAGATTAATTTCTTTCGCTTTTTCAATTGCCCATTTCCGAACATCTATGTCATGTACAGGCATGAAATCTCTTTTGGCTTCAATCCATACAGTAAGCAGTGATTCTGCCAAACTTCTATTTCAAGCCCTTCAGTTCTGTTTCAACTTGTGATTCAGCATCCCAGAAACTAGGTACAGACCTGTGTCGCACATGTGCTCCACAAAGAACTTTTAATGACATATTTGAATTCAGATCGTCAAAATGCAGGGGGAAAATGTATTACACTTGTGAGGCGGATCCCCCCCACACATAGGGATCCCTCACCCACAATTAAAGTATCTTTATGCAAATGAAGACGAATGATAACGATTGTCGACAACAATAAGTCGATTTTCAAATCAAAAGGCCGATTTTTACTACGAAAGCCGAGAATCGCAAATGGGGCAAAGCCCCCCCAAATATTGGGTTCCGCCGAAATTTTTTGTACTGATCTTTATTCCATGAGCCCCCCTAACGATCTGCACAAACATTTTTGAAATCTGAGATTCACACTTCGGACACCCTCCTTGTTAGCCTTGATTCTGAGATGTATTTCGTTTTTAAATTTTGTTACACATGCTGCAAATTATAATTCTAAAACAATTGATTTATTTTAGGAGTGCACTGTGGAGGCTATCAACCGAGATGATTTCAAGGTATACCGCACATAGATACTACATAGACGGTACTAAATTTGACCGTAAGTGTGGATGAATCCCAGGAAAAAGAAGAGTGTTCTGTCCCACCTAGTACTTCGAACTGTCTTCCTATAAGTGATGAACTATCATCAGCCTGCATGCTATCATCATCATCCGATCATTAGCCTGCGGTTTGCTCACAGCTTCGACCAAAAACATTTGGCATAAAGACATTTGGTGTGGGGAGCACAGAATTCATAGCATTAACATAGCAGCAATTTAAAAATCTGGAATGAAGATCTAATTCTTATTGACTGTGATTTTTTATTGGCATAGTTCTTTTAGTGTAATGTATATGGTACCCATTTAAGCTAATTTGCATGAATATTGTCCTCAATTTTAATTTATGGCAGTTAAATCACACTTCAAATGCTAAAGTAATGTTAATATACCTACTTCGTATCGTTAAATATATTCTTAGAAGAAGGTAGCAGAGAACTTTCCAAGAAATAGTTTAACTTATATTGTGGGTGTGTGTTGAAGGAGAGGGAAACGTAAGTAAACGCATGATTCTGGTGCTTGGTTTTCGGTGATTGGTACTGCCATCTTCTGAACTGCAATGCTAGGATGTGGGGACAAGACAAAATGGGTATAAGCTGCAACTCTATTCGAACTGTTCTTACAAAGTAAGTGCTTTTTAAAAATGTTATATAACACTAGTTAATATTACACTAATGAGATGTATATACATTTCAAACTATTTTAATATACAGTATGCAATTACTAGACTTAAATTATTATAGACTTTTTGTTTATGTATTCACATTAAGTATGTAGTTTTCAGTATTGTGTACAACAAATTCATACTTGATGTAAAATTAAGAAATTATTCTCAATAAATGTACAGGATGTTATTTTATGTATTGTCTTTTAAACCTTCGTTCCTTTATTTGGCTTTCGATTTGTTACGCAATCTAAGTAATGTAGGATGTTGGAATTTAGATAATTTTAAGAATAAACGGTTTAGTTTCTCTTATTATATACGATAACTCAAGGGAATAATCGATTGTATATCACATTAAATATTTACATGATATAAAATCAGTTACTTTCTCCATTTATCATATATATATCTAACCACCGGTGAACCCGCCACAAGAACGACATGAACCACTCACATGTTGACACCCGGGGTGTCTTTCTTGTGCTCAGTCATTTATTTTACGCACTACAATAGCTATTTTAGTGTTGTGTAAAACACAACGAAGAGAACAATGACGGGATCCCACCTGTGAACATCTGAGTGGTCCACGTCGTCCTTATGTTGAGAGACATGGAGCAATAAAATGGTTTCATGGTGGTATGATCACGTTTTATAATGACTCCTTAAAAGAAAAGCTCATTATATACACGTGTTTGTAAGTTTCGTATATTTTAATACTTCTGTAAGAAATTGTACTAATGTATTTTTTAGGAGTTCCATTATAAATACTTTTCTCAAAATGCATGTGATTTGTTCCGATTGTTATTGTTCCTCCATATTTTTCAATGAATATTGTCATAGATATAGAATTTGTTCTGTCCAAGATGATTTAGTTTTTCTCCACTTTTACTGTACAGTGTTCCCTGTCTTCTCGCCTTGTAATATTAAGGGATCCCGGGTACATGACAGAATATTCGGATAATATAAGGTAGACACATCAAAAATATTTTCAAATTAGTTTTCTTGGTGTTTTGTAGCAGTAGAAACTTTTAAGAAAATATTAAACTAGTTTAAGATATGAATTTGTGCTAAGAAAGAAAATATTCACGATTCATTTTTCAAATAGCAATTTATATGTCTTTGATTTATTATTGTATGTAGTTTCAGAACGTACTTAAAATATTTTTTCTAACATTTCCTTGTTTTCGCAGAGGAATATTTTAAATTCTGAATATTTTTCGTCATTACCACGATAACACGTACATTTTGAAATACATTTCTTTCTTCAACCTGTAAGTTAAAATACTAGAATTTATTTCCACAAATTTATGTGATGCTAGAAGTTTCCGTGTATTCTAAACCGGTTCCAGCATACACAAACTTCTACCACCCCATGAATTTGTATAAATGAAATCCAGATATTTTAACTCACAAGAGTTGGAAAACTGTTCATATGCATTTCCTTCTTTTTCGAAGAAAGAAATGTATTTCAAACTGTAGGTGTTATTGTGGTAATGACGAAAAATATTCAGAAAGAATTTAAAATATTTTTCTCTGAAAACTAGAAAATGTTAGAAAAATATTTTAGGTAAGTTCTCAAACTACATACAACAACAAATCAAAAACATATCAATTGCTATTTGAAAAATGATTCGTAAATATTTTCTTTGTTATCACAAACTATATATGAAACTAGTTTAGTATTTTCTAAACATTTTCTACTGTTACAGAATACCAAGAAAATTAATTTGAAAATGTTTTTGATATGTCTACCCTATATTCTCTGAATATTTTCTATCATGTACAGAAAATATTTTCTGTCATGTACAGAAAATATTCTCTAAATATTTTGTCATATACAGAAAATATTCTCTAAATATTTTCTGTGATATACAGGAAATATACACTAAATATTTTCTGTGATATACAGGAAATATTTTTTTGTTATGTATGGAAAACATTTTAAAATTATTATTTTACAGATCATTAATCCTTGTTAAAAATGAATTAGAAATCTTCAGAAAATATTCCAACTAATGTACGCAATACATTTAAAAAATATTTAGAAAACAATTTTCTTCATTCTTGAGAAATTATTTTCTGTGTTATTAGTAAATAATTTTAAAATATTCCATGCGAAACATTTTAAAAACCATTCCGTTAACATTGTATAAAATGTTTCAAATACATTTTCAGTAATGTTTGGAAATCGTACGGAAAACATTTTTTGGAAAACTTTTCTAACGGCGTATAAAATATTTCTAAAACATTTTTGAGTATGTTACGAGAATATTTTCAGTATTAATTGGAAAATGTTTTCAACAACGTATGGAATATATTTCCTTAAGGGAAGTAGGATACATTTTCTGAAGGAAAATGATGGCACGTTTTAAAAACGTTTTGAAAATATTTCATTGCTGTGTGGGTTATAGGTTCTCAAACAAGATTTGACGCTTGAAGCAATCTTCCTCAGGAATTTATACCAAAGCAGCAGTGTTTTTGTGTTTGTCTTTTGGTTTATGATATATTTTCTTTGCCTGCTACTTTGAATTTAGGCTATCTGTAACATGTGGTGTCATGTATAATTTTGAGGCACTTGATAAGGTGGTTAGGCAACCCAGTTGACACATATAATATGCTAATTTGCATAACTTACATTTGCAGGGAAGCAAATTATAGCCAGATTAAAAGCCAATCAAAGTAGCCAGCATAAGACTGAAAATAGGGTTCATAAACAGTGAATGTTATAAAGGCACTTATTTAATTGTAGAATCCATTACAGGAAAGCAAAGATTATTCATGAATTAGAAAATGATAAAAACCAAGAAAGCTTAAATTTACGTTTTCCTCTCCCCCAAAACGTTGTTTCCAGGAGAAAAAATTCCATCTGAAAAATCTTCCTGTTTTGTATCTCTGAAAAGCCGGAAACAAATTATTTTTTAATGTATGGATTAAATCTTACATTTTTAGGGCTACGTTAGAAGTTGCCATGCAAATAAAATTCAGGAAATCTGAGGGAAATTGATTCTACAATATTCTCTTTTGTTCTGAGGCAAGCTATTTGTAAGATTATCCTTTTCCAACGTCCAATCATCAACGCCAATTCTCTTTTCATTATCGATAATGACTAGTTCCTGTGGTCGCGGTAGCTCAGTGATGAAGCATTCACCTCTAGGGCATGGAGTCACTGGTTTGATTACAGCTCCCGCCAAGTGAGCTTTGTGATGGGCATATGTCGTGTATGTGGGCTTTCTCAGGCTTCTCCCGTTTCCTCCCTCTTTCGTTATTGCACCATTATCAACCATATCATAATCACCGTTTTCCTTAGCCTTAATGCATAATCGTTTGAGATTAAAAAATGATTGGTCATTATGCTTTCCACCATATCAGAAGACAGGTCCTCGAGAAACATCTTTCGTGTCTTTAGAAGATTCAAAAACGCTTGATGTGATTAACGTTTGCTGTTTCCTGTCTTTTCTCATTTTTCATTTCTTTGCTCTTTGAACACTCTTCTTTCAACTCCTCACTTTTTTCTATTTCAAACAAAGATCGTAGCAACATAGACGAAACACACGAGATACAACCAAAATTCTATTTGTTTTCATCTTCAGCATTAGAAAGGAAACGAGGAATCACATTAAACTAAAAAGGTTCTCTCAAGGATTCCAGAAAAGGATATTGTGTGTAAAGTGGAAAGCATCGTCTCTGCACAAAATGTTCTTTCTTCTAGATTCAGTTCAACTAATTGCTTACTTTCTTCACTTTGTCTATCTATCACCACTCGCTTACTACACATTATCAGTAGTGTCCCTCTCGCAAGTTGAATTCGCGTGGTTTTCTTCTTATCCTTCGAAAATAATTAAAATAAGATATTAAAAGTTAAAGATGTTTATGAAAAAAGATAATACAGTAATCTACAATTTAAATGCAAATACAACAATTGCTTCGTCCATACCTCTGTAATGATGCCAAAATAAAGAAATACACTGCGATGTATACAGATTACACTATTACCCATTCTTCCACTTTGATCTCTTTAAATTGACTTAAATCTATGTTCAAAAGCTCAGAATGTTTCCTATGCAAGCAGAGCAATATGGCGTATGATGAGTTACGAATGAGCTTCACTTGTGCCATGTGATAACCTTTAAAGTTAATTAACACGGTGTGCCTTGTAAATGGCATTCCCTGCCATCCTTCGTCCGTAGTGAGGCGCAACCATTCACACATAACATATCGTGCCGTGCCGTGCCGCTACTGCTTTCAACAACATTTCCCTTGGTTCTTGTCAACTTCGTATCGCTTCGTGTGCTCCGAAAAAAACCGAAGGATCGCGGCCGACGAGCCACGAACGGGCTAGTTTCTCTTCAAGACCGGACCGGACTGTCAGAGCACGACATGAGAACGGCACAGCCGCGGGAGTCATGTGTGAATTTAAAAAGACAACTCAATAAATGTTTAATGTCAAAGTCTAAAAAGAAACTTTGTGAACCACGGCATGGAAACTTTACACTATGTGTGAATTAACTTTTACGATTCACTTGTATAATTTGTGTGATAAGTGGCCACCACTTGGGTAAAAGTTTTCGACATGTTAAGTAAAGTTGTGAAAGACATAATGAGTGTCTTACAAAACGCATTTTCCAATGTCCCGTCGTCTAGAAAGGTCTAGTAACAGCATTTTTCAAGTATTTTCTAAGTTGTAATTTACAGTGTTACATATTTAATCTATTTATCGTCATACGTCAGATGAAAACAATTTATGTAATTCAAGTGTACAGTGAACACACGGTAGTCATCAATTTTTTGTTATAGGAGAAGATAACAGATGAGTGTTATTATACAGTGTAAAACTAATGTAGACTTCCAAAATAGGCAAACACACACTTAATTTTGAAATAGTATGGGCGACCAGGGCAAGAGTGAACACTTTTTGTAAATCAAAGAATTGCGGTGTAATGGTGACAGTGAAAGACACAATATCTCTTTGATGTGAGAGCCTGTTATCTCTAATAACATATACAGTATAATTGCGACAAAGCAAGCAGAAAATACAAAGGAATAACATAGTTTAGGCGAAGGAAAAAAATTCTACTCTTGCCCCATGTGGTGGGGTAAGAGTAAACAACGGTTGGAGCAACACTGTACAGACGAATGAAAACACAGAAGCGTAGACATAAACGCCAAGAGACACGTTGAATCATACGTGCGGTACTACATACCTACACAGTGTTCACACACGTACACAGACTTCATTTTTTTAAAATTGGAATATTGTTCGTGATACCATTCATTGCATATGATACAGAGAAACTACATTTCAACGCTTGGGGTATCTGAAAAACAGTTCCCCACAGAATTGGCAGGACATCTCCATGTCATCCGGTACAGGTATATTTGGCTGATGAGTGATGCTTTGTGGTTGATTGGATGACTGATGGGAATTATTTGTTTGCTGGTCCTAGCTTCTTTTGTGTTCCAGAACAACATTGCCTGTCGGCATTCCCATGTGGTATGGCATGCGCTCAGGCTGTGAAATTCTAAGCGATAATGCAAACGTTTTGTTAGTAGTCTATGGCAGCCAATTTCTCTTACCTCTGCAAATGTCTTTTACTCAATGTTACATGTTGGCGCCTATATTTTCTTTACCCAATTATACCACAAAGGGCAAGAGTGAACGTTCACGCTTGCCCCGTACACTCTTGCCCCGCCTCAGGCATATTCCATTCATTGCCCGCCATCTTTCGTCTAAACACTTTTTCTTTTTTTCGTACTACTGATAAGAAATAGGAACCGAGACAACTTTTCCATGAACTATTTCTAGTCCTGTACCTTCAACTGATACTACATTACATACTATGACACGACCTACGAAACTTTTACTGCTTTCCTTCTAAAACAAAATTTCTACTCTGCTGCTTGTGAACGTCTGCCTGGCCACGAAACTATGTTTTTGGACGAACAGTGTATTTCATTTTAACTTTTATTCATGCAACGAAATTATTATTTTACTCATAGAAAAGAAAAGCTATTTCTCTTTTGGTGAGAACTTCAGTACTTTCTTCGTCTGCAGGTGTTCTTCAGTCGCATTTTACCGTTTCTCACGATAGAACAAAGAACTTGTTGTTTTTCAATGCAACGCTTATCGTCTGGACAGAGTGCTTCGTAGCAGCAAACTTATTTTTTTCTTTCCCTAAAATAGTTTCCAACTTATAGTCTTCGTCACCATGACTGTTCCGCATATACTTTTTTATAACAATATTTATTAAGATTGGGAATGTTTTTGGACACGAAGTTGATATTGTGTGTGAATGATATTGTGTTTGTAGTGTTCTCACGCACTCATATTACGTCATCCTTCCTACCGTGAGAACAAATGTTCATGTCCTGCAGGAGTCGTAGGTGAAATGACTCATACACACAATTACCATCGTTCGCTCCTTTCCACTGAACTGTTTTTACGTATAACAGTAGTGTATAAAAATCCACTAACCATGGAAAGAATTTATTAGTTTAGACTGCTACACTTTTTTAACTATTATTTCCAATCTTCATTCTCACGGGACCAAATCAAATGTTGCTAGTGTTCTCTATTATAACATCGACCTATTGTCATTGTGTATGAATGCAGAAAACTTTAACATTTTCTTTATTATTTGATATAGTGCATTGTCAACCCTAAGTGCAGAAAACGGGTTGTTCCCAAGCGTCAGTAGAAGCGGGGATATAGCAAAAGGAGTTCGTGGTAGAAGAAGTCGTCCCAAGGAAGTCATAGTAGGAAGAACATTGTGTCGCTACATTAATATATAGGGTGTGAAGCTAAAACAGTGAACGAGTACCTTATGGGCACGTAGCGTTCTTTTGGAGTCAAGATACTTCATTGATCAGTGTTTTTCCAGTATTTCCCCATTCCCTTTGTCATTATTACACAGTGAAAGTCTCGTCACAGTGCGAATAGTAAATTTATAGTGCAAGTGATATCTAAACAAGGGCTACGTTTCTAGTGTTCGTATGTAGTGTGCTCTTATCTACATTTACCATGCAGTGTTAAGAGTTTTATTCTTCATTTCGTTTATTTGATTGCCTCAGTGCAATTTCTTCTGTTTGAGCATTTAGCTCTGTAAATTGAGAATTTTGTGTCTTGTTAATATATATATATTTCTTATTCCGCTCCGTACCCACACATATTCATATTCAATAAATAGGAATTTACCTAAGTAAATATTATCGTCTTAATTCATGTGTGTGTGAATTCTTGCGAGCAGACGGCTTGCCAGTTACGTATATGTATGCGTGTGCATACGCAAAAGTAAGTATAATACAACCTGAGTCTTAAAAGCACAACGTGGCTCATGTCAAATCACTTGTCATATTTCAATATTATCAATCAACGCCTGAACAGAGTATGAGCCTGGACCAGAATTGTTATCAGCTGTTTTCTCAGGGAGTTCTTCGGGAGCCAGCACCCAAGGGAAACGGTAGGTAGCATGCTCTTCACACTGCACGCACACGGCTCCTTTTCTTATCCGTTCTGACATGTGCCAAGCCAAACTAGTTTTCAACATTCGCTTATTTACCGATGTTGCCACTTCTCCGTAAATAGTGTTTTCACTCTTGCCCCGGCGTTCACTCTTGCCCTGGTTACCCATAAGTCTATAACTTCTGTTTGCAATTAAGCGATAAAACCTGTTGTTGGACACCGAATCCACACACACACACACACACACACACACACACATATATATATATATATATATATATATATATATATATATATATATATATATATATATATATATATATATATAAAACAGACTTTTGCTTCTCCTTACAATCATTATTAAATACGAATCAGTATAAACATCTGAAAGTATCACTACGTTTTGGTACTTTCGGTTTCGTAAGAGCTTAGATGAATTATATGATCTTTGGAGTCGTTAATTCATATTAGAAATACATTTGTTGTTCCCTATTAAAGTTTCTGTTGTATGGAAACCATAATCGGAACCGGAAAATGTAATAGAAATTTATCATTCCCGGTTGCAAGAGAAGAATAAGGTCAAGAGATGGGACCTATTCTTCATGAACTAATAATAATAATAATACAAAAGGGCCTAAAACATTAAATATAACGGGTGCGGAAATAAACCCAGGGCTATATGAAACATGAACCTACAGCATAACATGGATCCGAAACACGGACTCTCAGTGGGAATTCAACCAATGTCTCTTGCGCTAAAAGTGATTACGCTAATCATAGGAGGATCAACGACCATTCTTCTTTCTTCTACGTACATACTTTCTAATAAACTGTTATCGTACTGTCACTTACTGATATTCAAGAAGTACAATGATTCGTATTTTAGAACAGAAATAACAGTGAAACTGACTAATGTTATGTATTTCTATTATTGTTTACTTCTGAACAGGAATAAGTTATTAGTTGTAGTCTCAAACAAAGTCAACAATAATATTTTCAGAATAAAGTTAGTTTCCATTTGCTATTAAACACTTTTCTATTAAGAGAAAATATGTTGTGCGTGGTTGCATAACACTTGGTAATAATATTTTGTTCTGTGTGAAAATGAAAAGTAATATTACTTATTTTTGATCACCAAAAGGGTAACAAAGTGATTTTTACGTCTTATCTTTCAACAAACTGTCATTTATGCTTAATTAGTAGTTAAAAGTGTCTCTATGTACCCTAATTTCATCTATAGAATTCATTGCGCCTTTACTTGAGAATGCTGAAACATGGATATTTAGATAGAGTATAAGCTAGTTCCTTTGTAAATTCTTGACCCGATTACGATACGCCCTATTGTTCTCGAGTTAAGGAGCTTTAAAGTAGAGTTTCCATTGTTTTCTGCATCTTATGACTCTGGGAATACACATGTTGCTCCCTACGTTTAATACATGTAATTTTTCTTTTGCTCATTTTGGGGTCTCCTATAAGGTGGCTACCTCTATTATCGATATTATTTCAGCACCCGGTATATTAATAAAATGTGCGTAACGGTTTTAGCAATGTAAAATCGGCTTTTCAAACACGTTACGAACAGTCAGTAACAAAAGTTTTTTTTTTCGTTTCATAAAATTTATTTTCGGAATAACTGTGGTATGGCTGGAATGTACAGAAAATTACATTCTTTTTAATTTACTGCCAACTATACTCGAATTGATCTTTCAGTTCTGAAGTTATTTACGAAACTAATTTCATCAAAAAAAACTATTATCGCTGATTGTACGTCATTGGTTAAATTGTTACACCCGTTTTATTAATGTATATTTAATGGTTTAGTCAGCTTTGTTTAGTTAATACATGTTGCATGTTTCCAAAGTTATAATGAACAAATACATAAAACTATTCTTGTAGAGCTTTTTCGTATTAATAAAAAAAACTGTTTCTCACTATCTATTACAATTTTTCACTATGACAATAAGTGTTTAAACTAAAAATCATAAATTATAAATTAGTTTTCTCTCCGGTTTGGATAGACATGAACTTATACCTAAGACGGTGAATCCGTATCAGGAAACACTTCTTTGCTTTCTCTTTCCGCGTTGGTTTCAGTAGAGGGAAAAATATATCACTTGTCAGTGTGGAGAAGATATGAGATAAAAGGAAATGATTGACAACGGAACAATTGCTAAAGTATATGTATGGGAGATAACTTGTCATTCTCGGGAAAACTCAAGAAATAATGTTTTTCACACAAGCTTACGTGGCTCGAATCAAACCAGGAATCCCAAGCAACAGAGATGAAATCTCTAGCACTCACTCATCCTACGCCTTGTCACTTTTACAAAGATTACTTTGAGTGTTAATCTAATCGAGAGAAAACAATGTTGTGTCATGAGTTGCTGCCGGGTGCGGTTAAGTTTCTAATAAGAAAAGTTTTCTCTCAGATAAAGACTAATTATTTTCTCTTCTATCTTGTCACTTATTCTACTACACTGCAACCTCGGTCCTCTTATCACCCACAAAGTTTGCAAATAAAACTTCTTGAAATCTCTCTCTCTTGAAGCTCATCAGTGCTGTAGCCTCTCTAACCAAATATTCTTACGCTCTAACTAACAAAGCATCAACCTCTCACACAACCACTACCTGTTGTTTGAAGAGACTTGCTCGTTCTCTCTGCTGGAGGTTTCGAGAGGTTTCAGGCATAACATTTGAAAGGAAATTTAAACACTACAAAATGCGTTTGTATTATTTAGTGCCAGTACAGCTGGAAGACGAATAATGAATCCCATGCTTAGAAAAAAACTTTCAGAACTCAAAAGAGCGACATTTGCTACAAAGAAACGCAGTATAAACATTTTTTTTTTTGAAAGAATGACTTATCTAGTGGTGTCTATCTACAATGAGTACGTTAAGAATTTATTGCTTGCCGTATTGTTACAACACTCTGCAAAAGAGAACACTATGTAAGACATTACCGTGAGCGAAGTGGAAGGTATTGTTCCTATCTGTACATGGTGAACTGAGTGTACAGCAGAATTAAGTCCATTTGTCTTCACTTTGGCCATATTTCACCTTTAATATCTCAATTTGAAGTTTTTTTGCAGAACATAAAATATTCATGTCCAAATATTGTTTTAAAAAATCACTTATAATGTAGTATTAACATTGTTAACTTTTCCATACAATTTAGACTAGCATATACAATAGGGCGGAGCGAAAAATAACTTTTTATATGTCCAAAACGCAATAGTGCAGAAAAGTTGTCAATTGATGTTGATAAAATACTGTAAAAATTTCGTCTCTCAAATCAAATATCTTCGGGTGGCGAATCGCATAAAAATATTTTGTGTATTTGTAGGGTATGCAAACCTGCCGTACACATAACTCTTTTGTGTTTCTACGGTAAATAAACAAAAGTATTACCTATATTTCTTAAGTTAAGCAGTCTATAAATTTGAAGAAATAATTTCTACAGGATTTAGGCAGATTTGGAACCACAAAATAGCCCATTTTAGCAAAACAAATTATTGTATACCATACACTGTATTTGTGGTCTCATATAAGGTTCTAGCATTGAATTAATACGCCGATAAATTTGCTCATTGTTCATTATAACTTTTCCTTCAACACTTCTTTTCCTTTTAAAAAATTCTCGTACAGTTTTATACAGCTTACTTTGTTTCTCTGCTTAAGAATGTAATTAGGACTAGTCCAATTCATAGTAGCAGTACTAAAAAGGAACAACGTTAGTATTCGATAACTTTGTTCGAGTGTGGAAGACGATCTTTTCAAGGTGTTAACATTGCGTTTAAGTGTTTACTTCGTTGTACGTAGTTGATAAGTATATAAACAGTTTTTTGTGTACTGTAAATTAAACTTTATGTTATGTGTGCAAGATCTGTATTTTATATCAATATTGAAACTCTTACCATGCCGAAGATAAGAACAAGATTAAGAACGACTTACCCCGTGTTTGAACATTCAGCTGAGCTTTTAGATGTATAGTTACCCACAAAATCAGATGTAATGAAGCCTTGTTTTCAATTGGTAGAGCTTGAAAAGTGTAAGAAAGGGTATGATCGATCTGTAAACATGGTGGCGAGAGATGTTGCACAGTGTGTGAAATCTGTTCAGGAAAAGGCTTCCATCCCTACTGTGTCGTTAGAACGTATAGTTCAGCTTCTAGTTGCCTTGCACGGAAAGTATACAAGAAGTTTGTTTAATCTGAGAAGAAAACGAACGCTTCAGCTAATTTTCAGAAAAAAATGGATATATTTAAACAAGATTACACGAAGTTCTTTGATATATGTTCCTGTAAATGCCATGAACTTTCCATATGCTCATATGAATTGAGAAAGTAAGTACCTAGGAAGGAGTGGACATTTCTGCAAGATCAGAGAACAACACGAGTAGGCAGAATAGAGGGAGTTGACTACGTGGAGTCGTTAAAACTAATCGTACGCACTAAAAACAAATCAGGAGAGACAACCCTCCAACAGTCTTCTCACATATCACAAACGAGTACTTCTAATGAGCTCCAGACATCATCTTCTGATGGCGATGAGTCAAATGTTGATTATTTTGCGAAATAATAGGATATTAGAGAAAATGAAGCAAGGAGTAACGACATGTCCTTAGACCTCTTGTGCTGGCAGACCGATTTGGAATATCTGATCGTGCAACTGCTTTGATAGCAACAACTGCGATGCAAAGTTTTGAAATGATTGATCCAAAGAATGAAATGAAATGAAATCTTTAAGTTTTATGTCCCACGGTTATGCCGGTTAGACTAAAGGAGAATCCAAAGAATGCTGACCAGGTGATAGGCCGCTCAAAAATCCGGGGAGAAAGGGAAAATATACGACTAATGAAGTGCTAATGGACAAAGGAATGTTTTTTTGAGGCTTATACTTTGATGGTCTTAAAGATCAAACTCTGTGCAGGAAAAAGACTGGAGGTCGCTGGATTTTTGTAGAAAGATACCCTACCTGTAAAGATGGATAGCTAAACACGTGTGACTAATGAGAACTTCAAGATACATACCACAAAATGAGCGGCAATTGGTTCAGGAAGTAATCCAAAATAAGTGTTATTTCGCTAATCCGGAGAATATATTGCTTTCTATGGTTGACAATCAAAGACTTCAAGTCAGAAAAGAGGCATAAAGAAAGATAATCAACGCAAGGGGAAAGGCTAGGAACGAGCAGAATAGAGATAATGATAATAGCAACAGTAGGAAGACAAAACGAGGAAGACCTTCTAAAGTAGACAAGGAGTTATATGTAAATAAGAAATATGCTACCAATGCTCAATTTCAATGCAAACGGAAGAGACGCATCCTCCAGCGCTGTCTTGTTTTCCAATAGAGAAATCTACAGTAGTAACCACGAACATCTATTCATAGAAAGAGCCTTGAAATATTCCTATCACATCCAAAATACAGAAGGCTGCGTGAAACTTGAATCAGAAGTATCTGCAACAGTTTGTGGCAGAGATAGTTTTATCAGACTTATTCCAATCTGTAAACCCAAAAGTAGAAGCAAAGGCAAACTATGCTCTGCAAAGAACCAAAGATCTAATTTTGAACACACGTGTATGGATGATAGAGTGGGCATGGGAGGGACCCGACATGCATCCACGTCCTCGTCGTGGGTCCTGGGTCTTTTCACTGAATAAAGCAGAGGGGAACCGAAAAATATGTATTTTGTATTAAATAGGTTTTATTTTGATCAAATTGGCTATTCTGTGATTCCAAATCTGTCTAAATCATGCACAAAATACTTCTTAAATTTCATATATTACTTAATGATAGGAAATATATCTAATTATTTTGCTCATTTACCGTAGAAACACAAAATGGTTATATGTACGGTGGGTTTGCATACCCTATAAATGCACAAAATCTTTTTTCGCGATTCGCCATCCGAAGATATTCGATTTCAGTGACAAAATTTTTACAGTATTTTATCAACATCAGTTGGCAAATTTTCCGTACTATTGCGTTTTCGATATATAAAAAAGTGATTTTTCGCTTCGCCCTAATATACAAGCTTTATCTCTTTTTCTCGCAACTAGAGCGATTAGCTTTGGTTTTTGGAATCCCTGGTTCAATTCCCGGCAAAGTAAGATTGTGGTGGACAACATCGTGTCTGTAGGTTTTCTTGGGGTACTCTAATTTCCTCCCACATTTTCATTCCACCAGTTATTCCATGATCTTCCACATCCCTTAATGATCAGTCTCTCTTAAGTGGGTTAATACCCATTCGTATTCAATTTTCAATTAACGTATTGCTTTCTTTAGTTAGTTTTTGAACTTACACTCTAAGCACTGTGAGTATATACACTCTTAAGTATTACAGGTAGATACACTCTACGTACTCGCGTTGAAGTAACAAATATTTTAATTACTCTAAGTGCCCTCGTTGAAGTAAAGTTTTAGTTACTCTAAGTATTCTAAGTATTTATAATATTCATTACTTCAACGAGTGTAGTTACTGTACTTAGAGTACATAGAGTGTAAGTACAAAAACTAATTGAAAAACGTGACACACTAGTGGAAAATGGTATACGAATGGGTATTAACCTATTCCCTCAGACTAAATGGCATAATCGTGGGATAGTAAAGATTTCACTTTTTTTTCCACCGATTTGGTAATTGAACTTGATTTTCTAGTGCTCTGAATGTCTCAAATTCTTAATTGTGACATCTCAGATTCGATTTCAGAACGTATCACCATATTATTTCTGATACTGCAGCATTGTGTATTATTTGAAGAGTTACTTACATTAAGAGTTTGTGAAGTGCTCTCTAGAAAGTCAGTAAAAATTGTGGGATCTCTGTGATTACTACTTGCTCACAAGTTTTAAAGTATTTAATCACTTACGTTTGCAAAATGTATATTGTTCATTGTCATTGGGCTATTCAGGCAAATTCAGCCAATGTTGTGGCAGTATAGGTATAACGCAAAGCCTAGATCCTGAAGGTTTGTTGCTTAGAAGAAAAGTTGCAGTGTCACGTGTAGGAGTTTGGTTTTTATTGTGTGATATTTTTTTAATTTAAAATGAAATGAAATTTCTAATTTTTACATCCCACTCTTATGTCGGCCAGGCTAAAGGAGACTGTCATGATGAAAAATGAAGAAAGTACGAGGGAACGGGAGAACCCAGAGGAAACCCACGAACACCGTGTTTGTCCACAACAAAGCTTATTTGGCGAGAAGTGGGATCGAACCGAGGACCATGTGCACCAGAGGTGAAGGCTCTATCACTGAGCCACCGTGCCCCTTCTTTTAATTAATGTTGAAACCGGACATGGGTGTAGAATTCTACAACTTCCGTTTCTAACAGAGTGATTAGAGCAAAGGTGGAATATTTCTTAAGCCCCATGATTGCAAAAAACTGCTTGTCCCTATTTATTTGTTTTCAGTCTATAGTGACTAACGTTAAACCCGGAAGCGGTTGATTTCTGCTACTCCCCATTTGAATAAAGTTTAAGGAATAAGATAGTACCTGTTCTTAGAATGCTAAATCCGTTCAAGAATAACAATTTTCTTTATCTCTGATCGATTTATTCCTATGTAGATCAATACTGAAACCGGAAGTTATGGTGGATTTATGTTACGGACAGAGAAGTTCAGTTATGGATATAGCTGAAATGTGCTCTTTGAACGTCAGATCCTTTTATCTAAATTTATCGCAAGACACCACTTCTCTTTTTCTCTGCCCGCTTTTGCTATATATTGATAATTTAAGAACCAAAAGATAGTTCATTTCTACCAGTTTCGGCTTCAATATCATGTCGATCAGGAACTCAATTCCTATTTTTTGAATCTGCGCAGCCTGTCCAAAATTGGTGGAAATGCATGAAATAGTGTTTCAGATTTTTTTTTTTTTTTGTTCCAAACGTAGGGACGTACAGAGTAAATGTACAAACTGCATTCAGTAAGTTCGGGAGACCTCAAAATAAAATACTTAACGTCGCCAGTGAAAAATTCTTACGCAGTTAGTTTTCTGCATACATCCCTTCCCTTGTCATACAGTCCGGGAGTCGTAGAGTCTCTGAAACGCCCTAGGAAAGTCGTCCAATCAAATGCTGTTCAGCACTGCCGTCACACTCGCGAGACTGGTTGTAGAAGCTTTAGAGCGCCCTGCGAAAGTCGTCCACTAGGATGCTGATCAGCACCACCATCACATTCGCGAGACCAAGCCAACTTTGTGTTAACTGTATAAATATAATGACGGAAGACAAACGTTTCTATCGCCACTCAACCAACCAATTAAACGGCTATGACGTGAGAAAGCTATCAGACTCTTTTCGGAAGCAATCATCCATCAGGCATCAATTTGACTATCAGACTCAGAGAAAGAAAGGAAATAAGAAATCTATCAGCAAAATAAAGAAAAAAAGAAAAAGAAAGAAAAATATGAAGCAGAAATGCATGCTACAGAACCATCCTTGATCGAAAGATGGGAAAACACGTACAATGTATCTAAGAAGATTCTTTCGTGTCAGATGCGGAAATTGTATAATATTTACAGTGTTATCCCGGATTATTTATCTGTAATTATGTGTCCATTACTGCACATCTAACATTTCGTATTTGTAAGATATCCAGTTCACAAGAACTCTAGTCGGGCAAACGGAACATATTTGGCTCGTAATTCGTGGTAGTTAATTGTCTCCCACAGGGTTGTTTTGTTTAGAACAAAATGTTTAAAACAAATTATTAAAACTTGTTCTAAACAATTGATTTTGTTTGAAACAAATTTTATATACGTTTGAAACATTTTGTTTTGCACACGCATATTTTTTAAGTCTTCTTTTAAACATATGCTTATTTTTATTTTATTTTCTTTTTGTAAAAAAAAAGTGCCAGAGAAAGAAAATTACAAAAAAGTGATCCCCGTCAGAAGGCTCTTTCTTCCCGTACAATGTTGCCACATTTGGTGAAATTACCAAATTAAGTCCCTTTTGCCATTCATTGTCCCATTGGTATCACGCTGGCATTTTCAGCCACCTCTGTGAAAAGAGTTGGTACAATTATATCCAATTCAGCGCAATTTAACAGATACTTGTAACATTTTCAAATATGTCAGCAAGACTTTTCCTGCATCTCATGATTCATTGATTTTTGCTCGTTTTATATATTTTTCTCATATATGGCCATAATACTGTTTTGGTCTATTGGTCACTTCGAAATAAAGGCGCGTTTGGTTTCCCTATAATATATAACGAAGATGATAACTGTCTTCCCTTTTAATTTGGAGCCTCTATTATGCTTTCTACGTGCGAGAAAAGTTTCATCTACTTCCACAATTGTTCGGGTCTTCCTATTTGGATGTTTCTAAAAAGTATTTTTTTAAAAAGAGCAATTTCTTGATTTAGACTCTTGGAGAAAGGGGGTGGAGTGTTCTAGAACTTTACGTCTTTTAGTTTCGTGTTATAGAGACATGTAATTATTACACTGTGATAAAATAATGAATTCAGCCCTTTTTGATTTAATTTGGTACTATTATTCAGCCCATTCCAGAGCTAGGACTGTGGCAACACTGTTCCCGTTTGAATGGTTTGATTTCGCTTGTGTGTCTACAGCAGATCGATGTGGCGATCCACAATTTATTTTGTATCTTTTTTCCTTTGTTTTTCTCGTCTATTGTATTGTTTAAATTCTTATCAGTTAACTTTCGAGAAAGTGTTGTAGTCGAAGATTGGACTACTTGTAGAAATGATATTAAACAATAATTAAAATAATTATCATTGAAACAAGTTTTTGTGTTGTATTCAGAAAACAAAGGGCTCTTTACTAATTTGCGGTTTTCAAATTAAAATATCGCTGGCAGTCGTTAATATACACAGTACATGTTGGTTCTCAGTGTTCGTACAACTTGGAATCGTTTAACATGAGTTTTACGGGAAGAAAAAGGCCATCATTTCGAGTAAACCGAAGAAACTAATTTCATACGTTTCGAACAAACTTGGGTTGCAGGATAAATTTGGCTCCAACTTAGGATTTTTTAAAAATATTTTTAGATATGGGTCGTTCAGAGCACAAGGATCTAAGTCAATTTTCCAAAAGGTTCATTTTTGCTCAGCAAACATAGTATATTCGTAGCGAAGAGTCTGAAATAAATGAACCAAAAGCCACCTGAAAAGGTGCAGTGTGGGCTAAAGTTTCATAGGACAACCGCTAGACAAGGGCGTTTCTAGAACGGGGGAAGAGGAGGGCTAATTTCCCTTTCCCTGCTCATAAATTTAAGATATTGTGTACGCTGCAGTGTGAGAAAGATTAATAAATGAAGTTCCAAATGTCATAGTCAATGATGCATAATTATATTAAATAAATGCAGTGTGTGTCAAAAAGAATACACCGACAAAAAACGTCATATATTTGCAACCACGAATTCGAAAAGAAAGAAAACTACCGGACAAGGTGTAATATAGAGTTTATATGATTACCGCTAGAGAGGGGCGTCCGTTTAGAGGTCATCCGCCCTCCTACCGCCTACCCTGAATTTCAAAGTTTGGGACAGTAATGCAGATTTAGAAACCTTTTGATGAGCAAAGTTCAACAGAACAAAATAGAAGTTCTTACACCGATTAAATACTGAGTTTGATAAATTAAAATCATTTCCATTGGCGCAAGGAGCTATAGGCTTATATTGCTTTCTTGTATTTTTTTTCTTTTTGACCCAAGGATTCCAAAGGTGGCTATACTTTCGAGTTTATGGCATGTTTAAAATTCTTGAAATTGTGCCTAATCAACTTTCCAGTTTTCATCATCTATATTTCCTCCATATTTATTCGGTGTAAAGACTTCGAGGTTGTTCTGTTGGACTTTGCTTATCAAAAAGTTTCTAAATCTGCCTTACTGCCCTCAAAATCTGAAATTCAGAGTGGAGTGGGCGCGGCTGCTCTCCTGCCCCCAGTGACGCCCCTGTCTAGCGGCCCTCATATGAAATTAGCCCACGCCCTTTCACGTGGTTTCAGTTTCATTTATTTCGTACGACTGCGAAGATATTACGTTTTGAAATAGCATTCATTTGTTGAGCAAAACTGAACATTATTGAAAATGGACTTGGATCCATTGTGCTTTGAATGTCCCAAATATTGTTTCTCTTCAATGCAATTATTGATTTAACCAACAACCAATACATATACTTGTAGAAAATATTCTAAAGTTAGCACAACATGAAGTGTGCTTGAAATATCACTTTTCGAAAATTTATTATTTTAAAATAATTTTATTAGCATCAGTATTCCGAAATAGCATTCAAATGTTTGCAACTAAAATTTCACCCAGCTCCAGGTGATGAATAGAGTAAAAATTATGTACATATCTGCGAAATTCCAATAACAATAAAATTATTTGAGTCAAATACAGTAACAAAATGTCATATTAAATCCAATGGTCATTCGAACGTCACTTTGAAGACCACTGGTGTTACACAAATTAAATTAGGTGAAAAAAGTGTTTTATCAGTGACAGCTTACGGAAATACAAAGTCAGCATAAGAGCGCAAGTCATTTCCAGAACGGTTGCTGCTACAAAAACGAAATTTGACATATTAAGGTGCATTATCACAAGTGTACTACGACAATATTTAATATATTTTTTAAAAAACCATCTTGAACAACAAGTGACCAATAAAAATTCATTAAAAAGCTATATAAAAGCCATTTTTAGACAAACGATTTTATTTCTGTTATCAATGTTACACTAATCAGTATATACAGGGTGAATCTGTAATACTGGTTGCAAGTAAAGAGTAAAAAGTCTTAACAAATGTGTTATTACACGATTTTGAAATATCTTTTAAACTGTTGAAAATGTTTAAAACATATTTTTCTTCGTTCGTGTTTTAAAACATGTTTTAAACATTTTGAACATATTTTTCATGTTTTAAACACATGTTTTTTTTAAGTTTTTTTCCAACTCTGATCTCCCAACAGCACACTTCTCTCTTTTTGGGTACTTCTTCATCCAAGCTCAAAACTGGTATCTGAAAGCAGAATTGTTACATTAAAATATTTTAAGGAAAAACACATCTTGTCAACAGTGAAGAAGAGTATTATGAGAGTGGGCCTCTTTTAATTTTGTTTGTTGCTTTTATTTTCTATCCAAAATACTTAAAAAGATACCAATTGACAACTAAGTTAGACGTAGGATATTGTTTCCGTTTTAGTTATTAATATCATGTGATGTACAGTTTTACTTTCTTTTAGTTTATTAGTTACGCTGATCGATGCTGCACGCTGTGACTTGAACAAAATCATATGATAAGTTGCAATCCTGCTTCAACTCATCCAGAAAACTAATCTAGAATCTCCTTTTATTTTATTTTATTTTCTTCCTGAGAGAAGATGTCAGTCTCACAACCATTGCTGCAGAACCATGAGAAAAACAAAACAATGTCAAAACTTTTCAACTTATTTTCTAAAGTTAGTTTACATCACCATTATTGTTTGAAAGCGGAGAAAAATGTATCATGTTTGAAAGACAACTGTGAGATTAGTTCGTTTATTGGTCGATAAAGTAGAGGAAATAAGAATTATTCATTTCATGCTAACAACTAGAAAATGAAAGATTTAAGTTTATATCGATCAATAAATATTTAAAAAGATGCAAAATAAAATTTAGCTTTAGTTTACTTACTCGTATTTAGAAACATTTCAAAAAATTTCCAACTAAATAAATTGAATGTAAACTTAGATTGGATGATAATCTTATGTGCCATTAACATGTTTGGCTTGGCAGATAAAGTTCAAAAATGTTGTTATAGATAAAAGTAGTGCATTATTTTCTTATTTTGAGTGCTTTATTATTATTATTATTATTATTATTATTATTATTATTATTATTATTATTATTATTATTATTATTATTATTATTATTATTAATAATAATATCTGCTTTTAGCGTTGTTATTGTTTTTTGCCTTTTAGCATTTTCGTGAAGTTCATTAATATCATTTTTTAAAACTTACTATTCTGAAGCATTTGGTTAACACCGTCACTCAACTAAAGACGTTTTGTACTAATTATGCACAATTTATCCTGAAACTCATGAGCAATCCCTACCCTTCCCCCTGTTCTAATGGCTATTGCACGCATTTAGTGCACGGATTGGTGGCTTCGATTCCAGATAGGGAGATCATTGGACTTTGAAAGCATTATGGTTGTTTTCATTCTACCTTAAGCTGTATACCCTTGTTTTATATAGCCTCTATGCTGAAAAAGGGCTGCTTAACTTCAACAAACAAGAACAACAAATCATAAGCAATCAACACTGCAGTTATGCAACCATGAAGAGATGAGACTTAAACCCTGTGGAGATGAACGCTCTACAAGCATTATTCATAGACTGAAATAGTGTGACGTCACATCCGTCTCATTGCCATGGTGATCGTAGCTTTATTTTCTAAACAACCTGGCCTAAGAAACTAAGTACAAAGAGTTGAGTTGATTTTAGTTTAGCGTCCCGTTCAGCAGCGAGGCTATATGAGACGTGGACCTACTGATTAACGTGGAATCCGAACCACATGAGCTCCCGCCGGTAAGTACAAAGAGAAAACAGTGAGGTGTTAACTTTCGGATTGCAAACACTAGAGCAAAAGAAACACTTATATCTGTTTAAAATAAATTCCAACGAATGAAACTACGAAAACATAGAAAAGGCAAGCAATTAGGTAAATAATATGTTAAAATATGTCCAGTGTTGAAAGTGAAATTTTCCCCTGATATCGCAGATTTTGTGATATTTACCTTTTGGAGATTACGTTAAGTGTCAAAATATAGTTAGCTTACTTATTATCGAATATTAAATTTAAATAATTCTAGAAGATTTTATTTACTACCATTGCATTCCAAACGTGTAGGTCTACAGAAATAGTGTTTGAGTCTTATACTGAACCACTCATAATTGGATGTTTTCTTGTTGTACTGTTAGTGTATATTTTTAAAGTAAGTAGGAAATATAAGGAAAGATCTGACACATGTTAACCAATCACAAATTTGTCCAAATTGAAAATTCCCAGAACGCATATTATTACAAGCTTCGTGTCTTTTTTGGTTGATTGTATGTTTGTTTCTTTATTTTGTAGCCACTGTAACTATGCACTCATATTTTAAAGGGTGGACGTCAAATATCTAAATGCGCCACTATAATTAACATTATTTTCAAAGTAGACAATTATTTTTCCTTCTGGAGAAATCGTATATTTGTACCATTTTCATTGTGCCGACAGCTCAACAGTACCTTAGAGTTTTTACATTGCGTATATTGCTTCTGTTCATTGTGCTTTACTGGTAATAGCGTTGGCATTACTTATGCAATTTCTATCTTATCAGATTACCTAGAAATGTGGGCCTCCGTAAAAAAACAAACAAAAAAAAAGTTCCTTATATGTTACTTCGTTAATTACCAGATTTCACTCGTTAATTTTCTAAATAGTGGACCCACATTCTTAATCTGTATATTTTCCTACCTACTTTACTTTGTCCTCAAAATATTCTAAAATTATTATTAACTGTGTGTTCTTAGTAACAGTATACTTCAAAGTATTCTATCGTTTCATACATTTGTTTAGAAAAAAACATGGCGATCACCATGGTAACGAAGAGGAACTGACTACATCACTATTTCAGTCTATTAATATTCAACACTATAATCTTGAACTCGTTGTATCCTTGCGCGTAGAACATGGTAACTGTACAGCATAATTTCCACACACCTTCCTAATACGTTATCTAGCATTGCAGAAAAAAGTACCTAGGTCAATGAATTTTGTTACTATGGTAAAAGAGAAAAGTTAAAAGAATAATAAATGCTGCAATTCATGTATTGTTTCATTTTAACTTTTCTGTAGGAATTTTAAAATGAAATACAATCTCGCTATCTCGAAACATTCATTTTATCACATACCATTTTCCCTCACTTCTCTTTCATTGTTCCAGTAAGCTTAAGTGACTCAAAACTACATACACGTGGCTTTTTTTTTCTTTTTTGTTATTATTTTTAATACAATATAAATATACAACATATTGTGAAACAAGAGTCCATATCCTAACAAATGACAGGCATAGTTATTGCAATTATTACCTTCACATATCGAAAGCAGAAAAAATAAATTTTGATGCCAAACGAGGCAATTCCTAACTCATCACTGTGTCTTCGTTGGTATTATTAAGAACCCGAGTATAAGCGTTGATGGTTAGTCTCTTTTATGAAAAAAGAAAGGAAAAAAGACAGAGAATTCAAAAATCTTCTTCTAGCTTAGTTTACATGGTATTCCATCTGCCACATTAAAAGAAAATGAGACCTGGAAAATATAATGACGTTGGAAATTGAGCTTTGGATTGTAATGATTTAATGCGAAGTCAACAGAACAAACATAATGAAGTGTTCATGGTACCATGCCATGGTCAGGTCACAGGTAGAGTTAGTCATTTGTGGTAATTCCCACAATTACTCTTTCTAGTGTTTCCAGGGCAAGTTTCTTCGGTTTGTTTCTTTGTTTCCTTCTCTTCTTTCATGTTGCAGTGGGACAAGGAGTCTGGGAAGTAACAATGAAGACCAACAGACCAAAAAGAAACCAAAGAAAAAAGGAAATACTAATTTTAAACGAAAAGAGTATCTCGCTTAAGTAGCCAAGATTTATTTTCGTACATTCATTCCTCTGTTGAACTAAGAAAAAAAACATCTTAAATCATTACTTCAGAATTATTGTAATAGATTAACTATACACTATCGTCAGTCTTTACAATAGTGACAGTAATAGGATGAATTAAATATCAATAACCTTAATATTTCTGCAAATTAAGTTATACTACTTATTTCAATTGTATTTATAGATAGGCAGTAAAACGTAGCTTTGATTATACCTTACTTATTTCGTTTATTATTAATTGAGGGGTAAATTTGGATAAGAGCCTAACTAGCAATTCTTCAATTTTTCAGGAGAGCAGAAAAACAAACGCCTTTATCCAATTAACCAACGTATTCACACACTACTTTTGGAGACAGGCGTTCGCTACTTAGCAAAGATATTACCTAAACACCACCTAGACACATATGGACATACTCGAACTTGCAGAAAATATAAATATATCATCTTACTGGAAATCGTTGGATACGCCCTTATCCAAATAACCCCTTCAATTTATGTTGTTATCGAAAAAAAAGTAAATAATGTATTTCATAGGTAGTATGTTAGTATGTCATCTTCTACGCTGGGAGCTCATGTGATGTGGGTCGCACATTAAGCTGTAGGCCAGTGTTTAATATAGCTTTGATAGTTTTTAAATAAAACAAATTGGAATTCCATTAAACTCTATGTTTGAGTATACAGCATTATGTTTTCCCATTGTAATTTCTCATGTACCCCATTAACAAGTAGAGATGAAATCTACATATTATCACAATTCTGTCAATTAGTTTTTAGAATTCAATTATCACCTCTCCGCTTCTAGGGATGCGCATGAGACAAGATTTGAGACTGTCCCGTCTCTAAAATGAGGTGTAAAAGCGACGTATTGACTCGAAAAATGTATATTTCTCTATTTGAAGAGCTTTGTCGAGACTCGAATTTTGTAAGAAAAATTCTTTCTCGTCTCGTGCGCACCCTATCTGCCTCCTCTTATTCAAAAAATAGTGGAATACATATGTGCTAAAGAAATAAAAAAAATATTTTTTTATGATTTAAAGCTTTAACTTCCTTAACAAAATTTGTCTGAAGTCGCTATAATGCGTTTCATGCTGCATTTAGGCATTTTGTTCTGTTAAATATCTTCCTAATGTTAATATTGTATTTAGTTTTTGTGTTTTTGAAAACAAAGTATGAAACGGAATGCACAAAGTAAATTTAAAAACGTAAATTGAGAAGAAACAGAGATACAAACGACGTAGTTAAAAGAGGGAATGAGTAAGGAAAAGATTTCGTTCGCTGGTTGGCACGAAATGACATTCTCTTCCTTCTTCCCCTGTTCGTTCAAACAGAAAATCAATTCAATTCAACCAATAGGAGAAGCTTAATCTGAGAATGAATTTGATTTTCTTCAAGCAGTCACTTTTGCCTTCCTCTCTCATCTGAAATCCACACACTGGCTCCTAGTAATACATTGAACTACGAAACTAACTCTCTAAATTTTACCGCCTCTTGAGATTGAACTCGAAGGAGGAGAAAAGAGTTATGTCTTAAATGCATTTCATAAGATGAACGAACGAAGACACTTGCGATGTCCAAAACAGTATTCGAAAGTTAGTCAGTCTTCATTTCAATGATTACACTACTCTTCCTATTATTTTACGCCCCGCATATACGCTCTCAAACACAAAAAAAAAAAAAAAAAACACGTCAATGAAGTTTCTCCGGACCGATTGAAAACGAAAATCACATGACAGTTTCAATTATTTTTATTGTTCTCTGGTAACTGGTCTTACTTTATTTAGCCATACACTTACCCGATATTTTTAATTTTTTGCTTATATTGTCATTCCATAAATTTTATTATTGTAAAGTTTCTTTAGCTATAAACAACACAGTTGTTCAATCACAATATATATAAACTGCGATACGAGGAAAACACTGATTGATTCGAGTTCATGAATGCGCGCTCGTATTTGTGAGATTTAGTAAGATTCGAAGATTCTCCCTACATTCCTAATTGTACCAAATTAGTGTTTGTTATCAAATACTTGTTTTGACGACAGTCTCCTTTAGTAGTCAGAACATAATCAAGAAAGCAGAATGAAATATCTCACTTGTAGCTCGTGTTTGAAGAGAAATAAAAATGTTCAATTAAATCTCAGCTAAGGTCACATAATGGTGCATAAAAGTATTTAAGTATTTGTTTTATGCACGTAGTATTCTGTAAGTCAAAAGTACTAGTGAAGGGTGACAAAAAAAACTCCTGCATTTTATGCTCTAATAAAACAAACAGTATTACAGATAGAAACTTTTTAATTAAAAGGATATTGCAAATAATTTGGGTAAAACTGTAGGTTTTCTTGTTTGTTCTAAAAACATTGAGGGTTCGTTTAATTAAAATGTTTGCTTCGCTTTCACGTCAAATGTTTAATTATGAAGTCCGTGTAAATATGGAGAAATATACATATCTCTGGACCTAAGCCTTTACGTACCGTTTGGTTTAAATATTTTGGATCTACTGTGGTTTCATAATAATAACGCTTTAGCTATTATAATAACTCCTGATAATAAAATGGTAAATTGATAATCAGATAATACTCCAGATATTATCACCAATCCAAACACATGAAAGAAAAAATAATTTTTACTTTGAAGTTAGTCCCTAACTTATAATCCTACTTAACTACTTAAGCTAATCCTTTCGTTACGTTAATTGTAGCACTTAACTTTATGCACTTCGCTTTCCGACTAATTACTTTAAGTGAAGAAGACAACGTTATTATTTCTAAACCTATGGTATATTATTAAGAAATGAAGGTCGAAAATGTAAAATATTATGAATCCTTTCAATTCATTAAATAGCAACTAGCGAAGTTTCTTCTACTTTTTTCTAACAAAAAACAACATGCTTCCTTATATTAGAAAACAAATAGCTTTACATTGTCTAATTATTTTTTAGTATATTATTATAGATAAAGCAAAATAATAAACTTTCTATTATTCTGTATTTTGTTGCTTGTTCCTTTCTTAACACAAATGGTAGAATTGTGACCTTCTGAATCTAAACTGGGCATTTAATTTTCTTGAACGAGCGTGCAATTGCCTAATCAGAAAAAAATAGTACTTTTTACATGATGAGAGTTCAAAGATACTATTACTACTTACACAGCTACTAACTTATTTTGTACGTTTGGAGTTTAACCTTCGTTTTCAGCTTTGAGGTCATATGAGACCATACTTTACAATATACTTTGGAACACAACTATTCCCTCCGTAATGTTGGAAGATCTGAGGGCTTGTGAAACCCTTTTTCTAACTTCTCAGATCATTATGATTACATTAAGATAATTTTCTTTAGTTATTCGGATAACTTTTGATAGTGTACTTAGAAAAGTTGATTGTCAAACAGAAAACATAAAAACACTCTTCATACAAAGAAGGATGCTAACGCGTGACTATATGGTCTGACTATGGACCTTCCGCACAGGAGACTAGGGTTCGGTTCTTGGTTTAAGTTAATGTGTTTCAAATCCCTGGTTAAGCTTTACTCCACATCAGGGGTGTAGCCAAGGGGGGGCCCATCGGGGCCCGGCCCCCCCAAATGACCAGCTTTTAAAACATCATAGTAAAATTATCTCGCTTCATTCATTTAAAAGTAACAAAGTTTATTGACAATTAATAATTTATGGTAAAATAGTAATGAGAAATATTGTTTCTTTCCATACCGATCGAAAAATAGTATAGTATCTCTTCCTTATACCGATCGAAAAATAGGATACTTTTTTTTGTGACAGCAGATTACACAATTTACTGCGATTTATATTTGACAGTATGAAGACAAAAGTTTTAACAAAGTGCTACAAATACAGCCATAAAACAAAGGTACTAAACTGATTTGTAAGTACAGTATATTTTTATATGCTTTAACAAGTGTTTTAAAATACATAGAGGATGGAAAATTTGGTGAGAAACAATGCTTTTATTCAATTTGGATTTCATTCGCTCTCTCTTTTATTTCTACTCAGTGTAATAAAATATTTTTTTTTATTAGTCACGAATAATAAATATTTTTGTCAGGAAACCGTAAAGAAATTAAGTGAAATTTCAAAGAAAATCAATCTTGTGTAGATAGGTTCTGTATACAAGGTCTTAAATTTAAATATAAAGATAACCAAGAAAAGTTTTGTTGCTTTTTCACCCACCACCTTCGAACATTGATATGTCACCTAACCTGGAAGATCAAAAATAGTCCCCATCAGCATCGACGACCTTCTGAAAACGTTCTGGAAGGCCATGGAATCCATCGCGGTAGAACTTGGTGGGCCGTGAAACGAAGAAAGTATCAGGTGCATTTTGGACTTTTACTAGGGATTTGAACTGGCGTCCTCTAAGGTGATTGTTCAAAGAATGGAACAGGTGATAATCGGACGGTGCAATACCCGGGGAATATAGTGGTTGCAATATTGTTTCCCATGCAAGGCGGAAAATGGTGTCCTGAGTCATCTTAGCCACGTGGGACTTAGCGTTGTCCCGTAAACGAGGACCCATTTGCAATTCAGAAGTGATGGCTCCAGAGTTTTGAGTTTTTGTTGAGCACAGTTCAACTGCTGACACTACACAGTTGCATTGATACTTTGACCAGCTGGTAGCAGTTCCCGATGCACGATGCACTAAACAGACAGGACCTTCTTCTGGTACAGTGCTGGTTTCTGCTGTTTTGAAATCGGTTCATGGGATGCTAACCAATGATGACGGCGCCGTGGAGCTTCGTATAGGACCCACTTTTTATCACATGTCAACACCCTGTCCAGAAATGGCTCCGAAACAGTAAATAAACACAGGCGACTGCCGCGTTGCCTTCTGGCCCGGAGTCAAAATATGAGAGACCCATCGACCCAACTTATAGTGCTTCACAAGTTGATGGATGTGCTGCCGAATGGTTTTTCCACACACTGAATTGTAGTCCCAGTTCCTCTTTGTACATGTGTTGGTCTTCTGGCACGTGGTGTTTTCGGGTGTTTCGTCATCGTCCTTAAACTTGTTAAACCATCGCTGCAATGTCCGAGGCGTCACGACACCCTCACCAAAGGCCTGGCATATCTTCTCTCCCGCTACAGCGGCGTTTGACCTCCATTTGAACTCGTTCAGCATACATGCTCTTATGACGCTCGGTGGATGTCCCATGTTCCGTCTGTCTTTACGCAAGTTCACGGTGTGTCTGAATTGCCACAACCAGGTAGTATGTTGGATATACCCACACCAACAACTGACGTTGGCCTTATCTCCACTCGCATCAAACTCACGGTGTGAGGTCCAATTGAACACAGATTTTTACGAAAAGGGACAGAACTTTCTTGGTTACCTTTATAGTTATGCACAAAAGTATAGCGTTTGGTCCCGGGCAGTAGTTCTTGATTAAGCATAATAAAAACTATCTTGAATATCATTTATGGATAATAATAATATTAATAATAATAATAATAATAATAATAATAATAATAATAATAATAATAATAATAATAATAAGCTAAAATAGTGTTTTTAGTTTTCCTTAAGAAAACCAAAATTTTCCTTTCTTTCAGGCCTCAAAAAACACTAGCAGCAACATTTTTTTGGCTTTGTACATTGTAGCTGCCCCCCCCTCAAAAACGACGGGCCCCCCCTACACAAACCTGCTGGCTACACCCCTGCTCCACATCTCACAAACTTCAAAGCTGAAAGAGGCGCTAAACTCTTAATCAACCAAGCAACCAGCAAAATTGTACAAACGTTGAGACTTTCTTTTTAAACCATTTCTACATTGGCAAAGTTGAAAAAGCTAACTATCAAGCTAGATCAACACGTTCTACTCTATTACTAGTAGCCTCCTCCTCCTTCTCCTCCTCCTCCTACTACTACTACTAGTTCTACTAAAATAATAATAATAACTCTGATTCCTAGAATTATATATACTGTTTTTTTTTTAATTTCCTTGATTAACACAATCCTTTAAATTACCTAAAACTCATGGAAGTTGTGCCCTTTCTCCTTTTATATACTGTAATGAATTACCTTAGTTTCAGCACTTTCATACATTGCCCAGTATAACAAAACTTGTATGAAAAACAAACATATTATAAATGACATCCACTGCACGTTACTTGAAGTTATTTTCATATTAACAGTTGCACATTTTGAAGCTTTCTCTCTGCTTATAAAGTTATTTTGCTTTCCCTCAATCTGCCTCTCTTCTCTGCTGGATTACAAAGGGAATAGAATGAATATTATTAAAAGAAGGAAGGGGAAAATAGAAAATAACTTTAAAATGTGAATCACGACCGAAAGAGCCATTACGAACAAACACAAACGAGGTCTTTTCAAAGCCAGAACTACAGTTGGTTGCCTCTAAAGGGCACGTGATATTAATGTTCTGAGCAGCCACCTTGTTTATTTTTACTATTACTACTTCTAGTTCTCACACTGTCTGCATACGTCTCGCTCTTCATTCGCAAGTTCGTGTTTCTTAACATAGAGAGGAATTTATACAGGCAGATTACGAACGCAGTGTCATAAATTGAGGCAAATACAAAATGTTGTAATATGCATGGTTTGGAAACTCCTTCTTTTAGTTATAAACTACCGAAAATGGGAAACATTACGTTGTAAAAATACCTGGGTTGAAACTTATCTGACCTCTCATGTCGTAAGTGACAACGAATTACACACAAACTAGCATGCGTTCTATCTAAATATCTACGTTTCACAATCCTCCTCTATCGGAGTAACGAACTGTACAGAGTAAGTTTGGGTACGGGGATACATTTGAGGTATTAATTAAGTACTCGTTGGAAGCGTACCAGAGGATTCTGAAACCTTGATACTTAGATGGAGCACATACTTTTTCTTATGTAATTTCTTGAACTAGTTGCAAGATTCCCTATAAGTTCCAAGCCAGAGGTTCCACAATGTGATGTTGTGCAATTTCGGTAATTTATAACTGTGAAAGAAGATGTTTTCCAATCAATGTTAGTTAAAATTTTTGTTCCTTTACTTGATATAAGGAATCGCCTCCTAATTTACGACACGAGTTCAATTACACTTTGTATAAAGAAAACTATAATTTAGTCCTTTGCGTTTCACCTCAAGTCACACACTCGCTAGATATCGTCCAGCAAAGTGTACGCCGTGGAAAATTTATAGAAATAATGTGTACCCAGATGAAATAGGTGTCCTGATACTTTCAATAACTTCTTCACATCCATCCTCCTGATTCATTTATGGTTAGTTACTTTAACCATTGCTGCTAAAAAATAGTATCCAAACAAAAATACCTTCTTCACGAGAATCAAACAATTTGTGTCTGTGGAATGATTGTGAGACTGCATTACCGGGGTCGTAATGCTGCATATTATGGATGAAACAAAATATCATATAAAACGTTGGATAAAGTGGATGCTTTCAAATACCTGGATCAATGTCAAGACATCAACACCATATACAAGAAAAAAAATAATTATAGATTTAAAACAGAAAATTTTTTATTATTATTCAGTTCAAAATCTTTTGTCGACACGAATTCTGCCGAGGAATTGGAAGCTTAATAGGGTAAGTACGCCCAATTTCGCAGTACCATATAACGTGAAGAATTACGAACTTGGAAAACCTTATCAAAGGAGTTTTTCGCATAAATAATATCTGGCAGGTACTCCTTTATGAGAAGAAATGTCCTGTTCTTCTACCTGGAGGTCCCCCAGAAACTAGATGAAATAGAAAAAGCAGTGAAATTTTTCGTGCTCGTTGGGACGTTAAGTACAGCTACTTATTCACAAGCTATTTGTAGCATAGATGTTAGACCATAGTATATCGTGTGTATATATTTGCGTAGAGGAAATTACATGGAATGTAGAAATATACGTATATGTAAAATTTTTCTAGCCATCGTACAAAGCTCAGCTGAAGCTTAAGTTCAGTAAGGCTGCTTGTAGTCCCAGTACACAAGAAAACAAAGGCAGTGAGACTTCGTTGTAACAAGTTTTGTGGGAGGCAACGTTCTCAAATGCTTTGTCAAGGTCCATGAACTTTGTCAACGCTATGCACCTGACTTCGTGTGCCTTGGTTGCAGGGAGGAAAATGATTAGCTTTCTTATGCTTTGAACATTTGATTCTCTTTCGTTTGATCTGTCATGCTTACCTACGTCTGGTTTGATTATAGCCTTACTGAAACACTCAATGCTCTTCTTGTTCTGTTGTTTCATATTGTAGCTATTTCACCAAGATTAACATTTTTGAATTGGTTTCGGTAGTAGCTTTTGTTTAGTTAAGCTAATTTGATTCCTTGTGTTTTGTCCATTTGATTTTCTAACATTTGTTCCGTCATGTGAGTAAGATAATATTTAGGTACATAAGCATGCTTTGTTTCTAGCCTTGTTATAGCTCTCAATTATGTCCATGTTCTACTGTTTACACCGTGTGTAATGTTTATGAATTAGCTTCAGTAGTAGTTTTATGAAATAATGAACGTATTTCATATTATATGTTTACGTAATAATAATAATGATCAATAAGATGTAGCTATGATGGAAAAATATCGGTGTGTTCACATATGTAATCCTATCAGTTTTTAACACGTAAGTCAAATAGGCCTATACGATAGTGAAATTAATGCGAAATAGGCAGAACTGCGAAACTAGACACACCTGTTACGAAATTAGGACATATAATTGCGAAATTGAGATCAATTATATTATGTACTTCAACGGAAACTTATTCAATTTCTAAACTTAGCAAAAAAAAATATGTATCTAGTCAGGTTAATATGTACCTGTAAAACAATCAAGTCTGGTGTTATTTCCCAATAATATATTTTGTATATGCGATAAACATATCTGTTGTGCTGTATGGTTGCGAAACATGATCGCTTACTCTGAGACAAGAACGAAGACTAAAACTATTTGAGAATAAAATCCTAAGATGAATATTAGGACTCAAAAGGAATGGAAATGGAGAATGGTGGAAGTGGAACATCATCATTTTTACTGTTTACCTAGCATTGCTAGCATAATCAAGTGTATGAGGCTCAGGTGAGCAGGTCATGTAGACAGAATAGAAAAACGTAGAAATGCTTTCATAATTTAACTGTCAATCCAAAAGGAAAACGACCATTAGAAAGACCAGATGAGAAGACAATATTGAGATGGATCTCGCAGAAATAAAAATACAAAATAGAAACTGGATCCACTTAGTTAAGTACAGACCTCAATGGAGAGCTTTCGCGAACGCCAAATTGAACCACTAAATTTCATATTCCATAGAGTTATTTTATTCGTTAATTACTTAATGTCGAATTGAACCACAGTAGAGGAATAATGTAAGTTATACTCACTTTTCTTTTCAAGCTTTATATGTATACAAGACTCCAAAAGTGCATTACCACCTACAATTCTCCTTTTCCTGCAACCCAAAAAGCTCGGCGGTTGGGTTGGTTGCGAATTCGAAAGGCGTTGGACTAAACCTCAATATTTTCACAAATATATCAGTGTGGCAAACTGCAAATAAGGAAATAAAACAAATTGTTAAGAATGACAATTTTCTTATTGTGACGGAGCTGGATGACATCAAAAGTTACAAAAGGACTTACTTAAGCAGTTCAAACAAGATGAATGGTAAGAAGCAGATATCAGAAGAAAGCATTTCTCTCTTTCCCCCTACCTCACCCAAAAAAGAAACTCATAAAAAGAAAAACTTACATAATATAAAAGTTTCATATAAAAACCTAACAGCACAAAAACAAATATCTACACGAAACGAAAAAGAGACAAACACAGAATAGGGGACACCAGTGGCGTAGCAGACTTGTGGCCCTCCCATGCAAGATAAAGAGACGGGACCCTAGTTGTAAACCCCATTTTTAATAATAATAATAATAATAATAATAATAATAATAATAATAATAATAATAATAATAATAATAATAATAATTATTATTATTATTATTATTATTATTATTAAAAAGTCGTTTTCTTTTCAAAATCTCTGACTCTGCCTCAGAGCGTGAATGCATATACCGATCATGTATTCACCTTTTGTAATTAGCGGTCCCAAAGGTCAAAAGGGAGGGAAATCTCCAAGAGAGAGAAACAAAAAAAAAAATTCTTATGGTAAATTCTAGTTCAAAGTTCGAAGTACTTGCTTTTGCACGTGATTTTTTGTTTCTTTTTTTCAGGGAACAAAAAAGTTCTGGTGCCTAAGAAATTACATCATATAATATTGCAAATTTGCAAGTGGATGTATTTACATTGCAATGTTTGGTAATAAAGATATTATGATTAGAAAACAATCTTGCAAAAAGTAAGTTTAATTTCTTCACCCATCGCAAGTCTTAGGGGACCTTTATTCCTCGCCTCCCCACTCCCCGAATATCGACATCGAAAATTTAGAATGATATATTCATGTCCATATGTTTGCGATATCGAATGTTGATATATGATAATATACATATCGATGATAGCGATATATCGACATATCACAGGCCCAAATTCCAAGAAGTGATGCTTGAAATATATTGGAATCAACAATCAACTTCTAAATAAGTTTTCCATTTCCGTATCCAATGTTGAAAGGGAAAGGTGGGAGTCTTCTTAGCTACACAGGCCATATCAATTGTGTTCTTAAATCAGCCATTACACCCGCTATTATCAAAGTGTTAAGTCAGCCTTGTCTGCGAGTTACCCCAGTTCCATTTGAAGTTTGAATTGAATACCTGAATTGCAAAACATCCCAAGTCCACTCTTTTTCTTCGTATTTTTCGTTTTCTGTTTTTTATGTTAGCATCTATGTTTCAGGGCTATTCACTTGCATAATACGTAAGTCCAAATCAAAACTTTTTTTAAAAAATTCAAAATAATTTCAGCTTAACAGAATAGCATTCCAAGTATAATCTTCTTGTCTTTCTTCTTCTAAAAAAAAGTACTCCAGTGGACTTCGGATGTTCTGCAATTCAGATCTTCAATTTTATTTACGGTCTTTAACCATCTTTAACTCGCAGGCTCTTTGCTTTCATAAAAAGCATTTGTTGTGTAGATTAAAATCAAAAATGAATTAATCTATATTCTTGGGAACTTACTGTTGCACCAACACACACATATATATATATACAGAGTGTAACAAAAAGATACGGCCAAATTTCAGGGGTGGATTCCTTATGGGTAGACAAGCAAAATCGTTCATATGACCATATGTCAGGAAATGTATCATTACAGAGTTACGGCCATTGAGCCGCCTAATGGTGGAAATAAGTCATATTCTGGTCGCTCCTTAATGTGACTCAATTTAAACCTCAATAAATCAGACCCTAATTAACCTAGGAAGATATTTTTGGTATCAATGTATTTCTAAAGAACGATGCTTTCCGCCTATATATACAAGGTGAGTCAAAAGTCTTTATACACCTGCATGAGTTTTAAAATCGACGCGAAAATAAAAAGTGATTATGGGAAAAGAGGTTTGATGAGGGGCTGCAACTTTCTGAAGTGTATGTCATTCATGGCCGCCATCTCAAATCCGCCATTTTGGATTCAAGTCATTTTTTAAAATGGGAAGCGGGTGTATGTCACATCAAGCAACACTAACTTGAGCTCAGAAGTTTAGTGGTGTAATTTGTTTTTTTTTCTATCTTGTACAGTTTAGAAGTTATTAATGTTCAAAGGTAGGAAATTACCTTGATACTGACCCAGTTTTCTCTTTGTTCCAGGTGATCTAAAATAGGTCTGACACCTGAACAGAAGATCGAAATCATCCTTATATCAGTGGAACGCAGCTACCGAACAATAGCAGCTGACTACAACAGACGGCACTCAGACAGAGAACGGGTATTGCACGGACGGTGGCTCACGTGATCACCAAATTCGGAGAGACAGGCTCTGTTCAAGATAGGGCACTTTGAGGAAACTGCAACGGCGGTTGTTGCGTCGTTTGTGAAAAGTCCTAAACGAAGTACCAGTCGTGTGTCTCTATCATGTGCAATAACCCAATCCTCCGTTGTCCGGATATTGCACGCCAATCAGTGGCATCCTTACAAGCTGCACATGCAACTTAAACTGAACAAGGATGACCCTGACCGCCGGTTGGAGTTCTGCATATGAGCTACTGAACAACACGAACCTGATCCTGCGTTTGCCAAGGGCATTCTGTTCAGCGACGAGGCGTATTTCACTTTGAACGGGGAGGTTAATCGACATATTTGTCGATACTGGTGTGACGCAAATCCGAACTGGGTTGACCCGAGTCGAGAACATAGTCCAGCGAAGGTGATGATGTGGTGTGGCATATGGGACACCCGCATCATTGGGCCATTTTTCATTTACAACATCTTAACTCCACTACAGATGCTGTTGCAGGACTTTGTGTTCCCTGCCCCACTGAAAGCTGACGGCATTTTCCCATCTTATTTTCAGCACGATGGAACCCCTCCGCACTATAGACTTGGTGTCCGTCAATGGTTGGATGAACAACTGCCTGGGAAGTGAATTGGTCGCCATGGAATTGCAGCCCAGATCCCTTGACTTAACGCCCCCTGATTTTTATCTATGAGGACATCTTAAGCAGATAGTTTATGCTGAGACAATCCGTGATTTGAGACACCTGGAGGAACACATCCAACAAGCCTGTGACCAAATTTCAGGAGACATTTCCTCCGTGTGCAGTCAGAGTGGTTGCGGTGAGTACAGTTGTGCATAGCACGGGATGGACAACACGTAGAACATGTGTTGTAGCATTCAGTATCAAGGTAATTTCCCACCTTTGAACATTAATAACTTCTAAACTGTACTAGATAGGACAAACAAATTACACCACTAAATTCCTGAGCTCAAGCTAGTGTTATTTGATGGGTCATACACCCCCTTCCCATTTAAAAAAATGACCTGAATCCAAAATGGCGGATTTCGAGATGGCGGCCATGAATGACATACACTTCAAAAGTTGCGGCCCCTCATCAAACCTCTGTTCCCATCATCACTTTTTACTTTTCCCGTCGATTTTCAAACTTATGCAGGTGTCTAAAGACTTTTGACTCGCCCTGTATATTTTATGTATGTGTGGGAGTACCACGGTGGACATGGGAGAGTAATTACTTGCTTTTTGTTTGTTTTTTGCATCAGCATTTTGGAGATGGCATTCCTTGGGGTACACTCATAAAATGCATATCAGGGGAAAGCTTAATTTTTGCAGAACACATTGCTACTAAAATTATCTTCCTATCTTAATTAGAGTTTGAGATATTAAGGTTTAAATTGAGACGTATTTAAGGAGCGACCAAAATGTGACTATTTCACACCATTAGGCAGCTCAAAGGCCGTAACTCTGGAACGATGCATTTCCCGACATATGACCATCTGAACTTTTTTGCTTGTCTACCCATAAGGAATCCACCCATGAAGTTTTGTCGTACCTTTTAGTTAGACCCTCTATATACAAGATCCGTTTTGTAGATTTACGAAATCACTCTTTTTTCCTTAATGAATTTACAAAACGGGTCTTGAATGAGGAGGTCGCACTAGTAATGACATCCCGTAGCGTCGTTACGTAACACACACAGTATAAATAAAGGTTCGAAACCACAAATTGGAAGTTCTGCCGCAGATAATTCGGTAAGGTGTCTGCTTGTTGAGTGGGCAACCCAGATTCATATCACGGCTGGTACGGTTTGCTTTTTTCCCTTTCAAAAAACATTTCCATGTTTATATTTCTTCTTAATAATTACTTTCTTGCAATCTTAAATTAGTCGGGGATAAGTAGTCAGAAGATTAAAATACATGTATGACTACTTTATCCGTGTGTGTGTACTCATATATGCATCTGGGGCCGCGGTGGCTCAGTGGTAGAGCGTTCACCTCTGGTGTATGGGGTCCCTGGTCCCGCCAAGTGAAACTTGTGGTGGACAATCACCGTGTGGGTAGGTTTTCTCGGGGTTCTCCCGTTTCCTCCCACATTCTTCATTCCACCACTTCAATCATCTCTCATAATCACCGTCTCCTTTAGCCTAACCGGCATAACCGTGGGACGTAAAACTCAAAGATTTCATTTCATTTCATTTTCATATATGTATCTTTACATATTTGTTTCATTCTCTTCTCATCTCCACTGTTGGTATTATATTGAATAACCTCCTAGATTTAGTCGAGGTCCTCCATTCTTGATCCCATATGTTTTCAATGGCTACCTCGATGTCATTCTTGGTTGTGGCCCCCTTGCCAATTAGCTCTTTTATTTTTTCTTTATTATTTTTCTTTAGCCAATAATTGCAGGCTCTTTGTACGACTATGAGATTCAAAGGTTTAACGTTTAGCAGTATACATAAAGCGTTGTTTGGTGTAGTGTTGAAAGCTCCGCATAACCTTATAAGTAAGTTCCTCTGAGGTCTGTTTATACTTTCTTTTATCCTTTTATTGTTAATAATTCTATGTGCCCATACACTTGCTGCATCAGTCGTCGTCGCACAGAGTAAAGTTTCATGATATAATTTGAGTGTTTGGATGGGTAATTTATAAGTATTCATGCCAATTGTGAGTAATTTATTTGTCACTCTATTTCCACGTTCAATAATATATTCAATATGCTTTCCAAAGTTTAGTCTGTCATCAATATTAACCCCCAAATACTTAAAATCTGTTACTCTTTCTATTTTCTGATCTTCGATCTTAATTAGTGGATCTCTCTGCAGTTTTGTTCCGAATAACATGTATTTAGTTTTCCTATTTGATAATTTTAGTTTGCAGCCAGTACACCAATTTTGTAATTCGTTTAGTGTTTGGTTTGTCTTCACCTCTAATTCTCTTCTAGAATTTGCTGATACTATTATGGCGATATCATCGGCGAAAGCTATTATTTTGTCTATTTGTTCGCTATTATTCATTTTATGAAGGCATGGTTGCAACTGTATGTCCCACATGAGTGGTCCCAAAATTGAGCCTTGTGGACATCCTTTTTCGTTATTCACAGTTATGTCCCCTTGTTCTAGTTGTATTAATATTCGTCTATTACAGAAGTAGCTTTTGATTACATTTATTAGGTATTGTGGAAGCTCTAAAATTTTTAAATTATCTATTAGCGATGGTATCCAAAGATTATCAAAGGCACCCTCTATGTCTACAAATAGCGCTAGGGCATATTTCCTCTGGAAGCTACTTGTCTGCAATTGTTCTTTAAAAGCATTTAGCGCGTCCTCTGTTGATTTCCCTGCCCTAAATCCAAACTGCAGTTCGTCGTCTTTTACGTTCCTATATTTGTTTATTCTGTTGGCTATTATTTTTTCAAACATTTTACTAATGTTTTTATAGCAAGCAGATTGGTCTGTATGCTCCTATATCCACTGGGTCCTTGTCTGTACTTTTTAGCATCTCCTTGATTGCTATATTACGTCTGGTATTTAATATACGTAGTTTGCTATATTACACATACATTTTCGTGAGCAAGGGGGGCCGGGCCCCTTCCCCCTCACTTCGGGCGCCCGTGGTCGAAACTAAGTAGTCGTTGTTTTAAGCATTGTTTCTTCCAGACATGTTTTTGGGGTGCTGCCCCCCTGGAACTCTGAGAGTGCCCTCTACGGGGAGACCAAAATAATACATCTATAATATCATAATAAATAGAATAATACCAGCAATACTGCCGGAATCCTAAATGTACCCCCAGGAACATTTTTTTTCTGAAAGAAACGCTGATTGGAAGATTGTAGTCGTGTTCTGTGTTGTGCTGATAACCAAACGAAAGTGGTTAAAAGCTGTAATTTTAACCACTTTGTATAACAACTCCTTTTTGTGGGCCTCATCCGCTCTAGTGTTGCCACGAGACGAGATATGGGACGAGACGAGACAGCTTGAAGTCTCCTCTCGTCTCATCTCGTGGAAACACTACTTTCGACCATGTGGGTTACTGCCCCGATCTTGGAAATGTCCTCGAAGGGATTGTGCTACGAATAACAGATTTTATTCGAACTAATAGTCTGACTCCGATGCAACATTGTTCCAATTTCGCCTATTCGCAATGTAATATAATACACAAATATACGTTTATATGGTTACGTGAAGGCGGTCCTGTGTTCGATTCCTAGTGGGGGTACTCGGTCGAAAAATTTAAAAGTTTTTCAGGCCAGCCACCCTGAATGAGATTTTCCTTGGTTTTCCACATTCACACCAGGCAGATGCCAGTGTGATACCTTAGGTTTCAGATCGCTTCCTTTCTTCCCATATCCTTTCTTCCTTCCCTTTTCCCGGAAAGTGTGTTCGCCTAGAGACGTCATCCCTCGAACGTGACGGGCTAAATGGTCTCAGATGCCGAAAGCACAGAAATCTAAATCCTAAATCCTAGATTTGCAAGGTTACTTCTGGGGAACATTGTTCTTTCAAAATATATTTCTATATGTTGATATTTATTATTATTAATTGCTTTCTTGCATCTTTCCTACATTATTCTAGATTAGTTACCATCGGTGAGTTTACTCAGATTATGTATAGTTAAATACGGCTATGTATGTTTGCCGTTTCGTTTCTTTTTTTTTCAAAATGCATTCCTATCTGCTGTATTGATAATAATTTATTTGTTGCATTTTTTAATAATTTATTTCATACAGACAACAGATAAAACAACTCATACATTTTAATTACACAGCACATAGTTCTTTGACATGGAGGGAAATCTCATTTGGTTATAGGAACATCTAGTATTACCAATGGGGATTTCCCTCATTCCCCTTGTAATTCGCACACCGTCAACAGATATAGAACATTGTTGAACATTTCTCAAACCACTTCATCACACTCCTGGCCTTGTGACATGGTGCATTATTTTGTCGAAAAATGCCACTACCGTTGGGAAACATGGTCGTCATCAAGGGGTGTACGTAGTCTGCAAGCAGTGTGCGATACGCGTCGGTCGTCATTGTGCCTTGCTCGAGCTATACTAGATACATGCTCATGTGTATATCCCCCAGAGCATTATTATTATTATTATTATTATTATTATTATTATTATTATTATTATTATTATTATTATTATTATTATTATTATTATATTTGAAGTACAATCAAATATCACGACATTAATTACTAGTTTTAATTAACTCAATTGAGCTGAAAATTAAATCTTGATTTCGAAAGATTAACCATTAAGTTTATGCGTTCGGTACCTTTATAAAATAATAAATGCTGGAATTGGTTTCAAGACTGTTTCTGACTAAATACTTTCTTTAAAATAATATTAAAAATTATTGAAAGATTTTCGAGACATTCGAGTCGAGTCGAGATTTTTACGAAAAGTCTCGACTCGACCCGTGTCTCGGCTCGAAAATTAGAGTCGAGAAATAGGTTTGTCTAGACTCGTCTCGAATTTTACAAAGTGTGTCTGAACTCGAATTTCAGTCCAGATTCAAGACATGTCTCGACTCGTGCGCATCCCTAAATAATCATATTTTAAATGCGCAGTACTACCTCGCGAAATAAGACCCCGAAGTTAATTTACCAAAGTCTACTTTCTTCCTTTTAGATTAGTGATCGTGGTTTAGGATAGATTATGTAAAGTCAGACATGGTTATTTATTTTTACACTTTCGTTTCTTTCTTTCAAAATGCATTCCTATCTGTTCCCCATTTCTTGCATTTATTAATAACTATCAGAGAAACCCATTATTCGCATGGTGACTGTATTTGGAAGTCAACGCCTGTATTAGTAGTATCACCGTTGATTTCAGCGAGTGCGAAAACTATGGATTTGACATTAATATCGGCCATTTTCGATTATTTTTACATGTCAGGTATCACCTCCGGTATCCCGACCCGCAACTGAGTGGGGTTAATTTAGAAGTTAATGCAATCGGAGTTTCACCATTGATCTCAGCGACCGCCAAAACTTTGAATTCGACACTAGTATCGGTTATCTTCTACTACTTTTACATGTCCCTGTAAACGTCTCCTGAGACCCCCCTGGTTCGATTTTTAAGAAAACGCTTTGTCTTGATCTGGAACCTGGGCCAAGGTACCCAAGATCAAAATTTGGTAACTCTCGGTCCTCTCGTCTGGTCTCCAGGCAGCACACAGATACATACATACATACAGACAGACACACAAACAAACTTTTTATTTTATTTATATTAGATTAGGTGTATTTCAAACAGTGTTTCTTCCAGAAGTGTTTTTAGGGGATACTGCCGCCCGGAGCTCTGAAAGTGCCCCCCGGAAGAGACCAAAATGATACGTCTATAATATAATAAAAAATAGAAAGTTATCAATAGTGCCCCCGGAATACGAAGTGTGCCCCCCCGGAACATAGTTTCTGAAAGAAACACTGATTTCCAACACAACAGATAGAACTAACGGCGCCGACTTTCCAAAATGTATGTGGGTGCATATAAATGGCGGTATGTGTTATATGTTTTCAGGGGAGTCTCGATTTTTTTTTGATTGATTTCTTTCTAGTTAAAATCTTTTATGAACACTGTCACAAAGGGCTGTGCTGTGATAAAGTAAAATATACCGATAATATAAGGATAAGTTGGGACTGTCCTAGCTCAGTCGGTAACACGGCTGACTTAAAAGTAAAGAAACAGGTTTAAACCCGGGTTCAAGTTTAATTACTGTAATGCATATTCCCAACATATATAATCGTGGTATTTAGTGTATATTTTCAACAACTTACATGATGCACAATGAGTGCAAGAGACAGTGATATTATCAACACGTTACTAAAAGAAAATACTACATTTATACAAATTAAAATGAAAACATCATCATAAAAGAAAATAATTTTAATGGTATTGCAAAAAGAACTTGCAAGGATTTTGTTGTGGACATAAAGTATAAAGTGACTAACTTAGTGTGTTCCTTGGTTGCCTTTGCACAAACACATTTGAAACAAACAATTATGTTTTAGAGGTTAGAAATTTTAACTCCCATCTCTATGTTTTAATTGTTTATATTTTGATAGTGTCAAGCGAGAAATATTTATTTTATTATGTTTATTATGTTTTGAAACTAAAAATCTTGCCTGCAGCGCCCTGACAAGATTATTTGTGTGAGTGCTGGAACCAGGGAACATCAAGGAGGCGGCGCACATGGACAGAACAACCCCTAGCATTTCTTACACAGCACAACGTTGTTTGGCATATAACGTTGCTCCTGTAGTAGCGAGTTCCAGCTAGTTAAGCCTTTTATTAACAGCCGGAGGCAGCATTCTGTTATATATTTGCAGTGAGTGGCGTGTTAAAATACTCCTAGTATCAGTTTTTTCATTGTTTGATTGAGCTTGAAGGACCAACAAATGCCTTTCGAATAATACAAGTTCCCTTTAATTCATTAAGTTAATACAGAAATGATCTTTAAACCTATGATGTGCATAAATGCTGGAAGTCTTGTAGAACGGTTTTATCCCTGTGTCTGTACAGCAGAGCCCTGCAAAGCCAGGCCCGAAGACGGCCCGGATGGATCTGTATTCTGTGTCCGGCTCGACCCGATCCGGCCCGAATATCGAGCCGGGCAAAGAATGGGCCGGGCTCTAACCGGGCCGGGCACAAACGGGCCGGACCCTAAACTGGCCGGGCACAAACAAGCCGGGCTCTAAACGGGCCGGGCGTAACCGGCTTGAGAACAACCAAGTTGATAAGTCAAATCAATCCTTCAATATGCAATGGAAAATGAGAAATGTGTCGTCATAATATTGCAATGTCTATTTGTCCTTCTCAAATGGGAAAATCGTGTGAAAAGTTACCCAAGGTTTGTTTTCTATATCCCTATACTGTCTGTCTATTTGTTATTTGTGCTTGCTCTGTCCAGCCATGTTTATTATACAATAATACAGCTCATGGACGTATAAGTCTTATACTACACTCATTAATGCATTACGAGTAACAGAGGAGATATGTAAAACTTCTACACCGTATGTGACACTAATACTACAACTACTACTGCTAATACTATTATTACTATTACGATTACGAATGCTAGTGCTAATTCCACTATTGCTGCCACTGCTACTACTGTTACAATTACCACTACTGCTACTATTTATTATTGTACTAATACGACAGCGAATACCACTGCTGCCATTACTAGTAATACGAAAACAAAACAATGCAAATGAAATCTTTGAGTTTTACGTCCCACAGTTACGCCGGCTAGGCTAAAGGAGACGGTGATGATGAGAAATAAATAAAATGGTGGAATTAATAAAGTGGGAGGAAACGGGAGAACGTCGAGAACCCCCCACACGGTGTTTGTCCACCACAAATTTCATTTGGCGAGACCTGGGATCGAACCAGGGACCCCATCCACCAGAGGTGAACGCTCAATTACTGAGCCACCGTTCCAGGAACACCTAATCGACCCTGGCGTCTTGGTGATTTATTTCATCATAATATTTTGTTATATTTGTAGTATCATACTATGATATAAAGAATACAGGAACATGTAACATCATTTGGTATTTGGCTTGCTAATTGAACATAACTACAAATTGCACTGATCTTATGAGCACGGCAGTTCACGGTTTTGGCCTCCGTGGTCTAAAGGTAGCGTACCAAATTCTACTTAGTAGGTCAAGTATTTGACTTTGTCATACGCTCTTCGGGTAACTACGGCTCAGGCCGTATGGATGATGATGGGATGAATTGGTGGAATGAAAACAGTGTGAGGAAGCGGGACCACCCCGGAAACTCCCACGCACACGGTATTTGTCCACCACAAAGCTCACATAGCATCTGGGTGGTAGTTCTGTACGGATCCAATGAACTACGGAATAACGTAGCAGAAACTCCCTACTCTGTAAATATATACTGCTAATATTCGTAAGTTTCAAGCATGTAAAAGAACGTAGCTGTTTTGTCTTTCTATTAAGGTTTACGATATTTCTATCGTATCTTGTCTGAGCTGCAAAACGAGAGGTAATACATTTATCGATTTATGGTTAGGGATTGGTCCTTTAAAACATTTAATTAAATCGAGAGGTGATAGAAACATACTATCCCGTGAAAAACGTGCATTTTCTTTTGTGATAGATGATAACACTACTTCAAGTTTCACTATTGACACTGTGAAACGATACTCACTTCTTTTATTTTGGTATTGGTACTGGTAACTCGTCTAATATATGCAACAAGTTGACACTCTTGGTCATAGATTAGAAACTTGTAGCAATACACGTTGAAACCGATCTTGACTAACTTCAGCTACTTCTGGTTTGAATAGGGATTGGTGGAAAATATTCTTGGGATGCTGAATTCTTGAAGGAACATTTCCTTACGACCCTGAGTTGATTTTAAGAAGCCGTATCTTGATATCTCATGTTGTTTGATCTATGGAAAAAAGAATTGAAATAGGAAGTAGCAGTTAATTTGAACCACTTCCTGTTCCAGTAGGGTGTTGACAATAATTATGGTATATTGGCTTGAGACGCTAAACCGTTTGGACAAAAATGTTCTCGCTATTTGTTACTGTTTTCGTTCTATGGCGAGGAACGTTCAAACAGAATATGGCTAATTTTAAAACATTCTGCTTTGATCAAAGCTGCCACGGAGATGGAAGAGGCTATTCTTGAGACGATGAATCGGTTACAAAAAGCCACTTTTTAATATCTTTTACCATTTTTGCTCTACGGAAGTCAGTATTGGAACAGGAAGTACTAGTAAATTTGAACAATTTTCAGTTTTAGTAGAGTTATATGGATAGTAACGATATGTTTGTTGAGAGGCTGAATCGTTTGCTTAAAACTGTTTCTAGCTATCTGCTGCCGTTTTCATTCTATAGCGATAAACTTTGAAACCGTTATTGAAACCAGAAGTTATGGATAAAACTCAATTCAAGGGTACACATCTGTTATCGTGATTTTCATCAGAAGATTTGTTTCTTTCCTTGAGATCGTTCCGCCTGAGCAATTAGTCATACTTGGTTTTCCCACGCGAGAGGCTACACGACTCTCCCCCCTCAGTTGTCATAGTTGTTATCAGCTCCAACCCCTAGGCGGTAAGACTTACACGATCTCATTTCAAGGGTACACATTTTTAATCAGTTGTCAACTAGCTTACAGGCCAGTCAACATGGACACCTTTAAAAGCATTACAGGGCCATGTAGAACTATCGCCACTTATGGACTGAAACAATTTCTCTTGCAGTAGCATCTGGTTCTAGCTTTGAAGTTGTGTGGTACATGCGGAGGCAATAGTTATATTTGTAAAAATGGAAATGGTAAGTTATTTTAAGTCTCTTAACAAATATGAGTAGTTATGGAAGTTTGTCAACGTGAAGAAATATGAATTATACAATATATTTTCCTTTATGTCATAAATGATGAAGATATCGTTTTTTATGTAGAATATTACAAATTATCTTGTATTGTTAAATGTTAATCTCTTTAATCCCGAAAATTTGTGAGACTCATATTGTGCATTAGCATTTGCTATAGATGACACGCTCATAACAGGTATTAGATTTTAATTATGAACAGAAGATATATTATGTCTCTTTTGTTTAAAATGAAATCTAACAGTGATGCTTGGAAAATTGCAAAATTTAAGTACACAACATATATTGGTCTTATGTTCTAATTACCTACTAAGTCCATTTTCTACCATGACCTTTAAAAATGTGTCACTATAAAAAGTAGCAAAAGATAAATATAAAAACGTCACTACTTTTAGAAATTTGCTGTATTTTCTTTTTGAATACAACATACTTCTCAATATATTTAATATATATACCACTCAGGGCCGGATCCATGATTTCTTGAAGGGGTGCAACAATAAATAACAACATTTGATTTAAATTTTTAAGTTTTTAAATGCTTTTACGCATCTGTGGTGTGAATGATGAATATTTTTTTGTTCACTGCAACCTTTTCCTTCAAGCTTCAACATTCAGAAAATCGTCTTAAACTATTGCTTTTGCAAAACTAAGCTTTCTTTTAAGCCTTAAACGGACACATAACAGCAGAAAGTTTCAGAAAATGTTGGTTTTCACTGCGAGGTTTTCATTTTAGATAGTGTATATTTACAGTGAAGGGGGGTGCATGTGCTCCGGTGCACCCCCTCTAAGTCCGGCCCAGATACCACTGTATTTATTTAATTTTTCGATAGAAAACTTAAATTTAGAATCATGATAGCAACCAATCTACAGTATTTTTTTAATAGGTAAAGAACTCAGCTACAGATGTTCAACTAGGAACTGTAGGAAGAAATCTTCGATTCGACATGGCACTTTGTTTTCGGTAACAAAAGTAAAACTTCACTTGTTTTTTGAAGTTCTACTTGGGTGGCTTCTGCGATATCCAACCTCGGTAATTACAAGTGAAACGGGTCTCAGCCAAAATACACTTTCAAAACTGTTAAATGAATTTAGAGAGCTCCTTGCAATGTGGCTATTACAAACCAGTGAGAAAATTGGAGGTAAGGAGTAGTAGTGGCCCGCGTTTGCGCGAATGACTCATCCTCACTCTCTTTTATGACCAGGATTTTTGAACTTCGTTCCCTTTTACGGCTAAGATGAATGCTTTGGTACCTCGATTCTGATTGGCTGAGAGAAGTCACGTGACGTTAGGCCCCGCCCACGCGGGAAATTCAAATTTTCCAGGTCACGTGGTATGACGTCATGAGTCACCCTGTGGGGAAATCCCTCACCCTGGATTTTTGAAATTTGTTCCCTTTTACGGGTAAGATGAGTGTTTATGATTGGTTGACAAATGTCACATGATCTTAGACCCTGCGATATTTGAAATTCGTTCCCTTTTATGGGTAACATGAATCCTTTGGTACCCCAATGCTGATTGGCTGACAGAGGTCACGTGATCTTAAGCCCTGTGACTTTTGAAATTCGTTCCCTTTTACGGGTAAGATAAGTGCTTTGGTACCTTGATTCTGATTGGATGATAGAGATCACGTGATTTTAGGTCCTAGGATTTTTGAAATTAGGGTGTCCTTTCTGATGTATACTTTGGTATCTCGATTCTGATTGGTTGATAGAGGTCACATGATTTTAGACCCGCCACACAGTGACAGGTTACATGGGAAAACCCCTTACTTATTTGTTTTATTTTATGTGTAAGATGCGTGTTTTGGTACCTCAATTTTGATTGGTGGATAGAAGTCACATGATCTTACCCACACACCCCCCCCAGTCCATGAGGGAAATACAGAGCGATATGACGGCGATCCATCCTAGACCGGGATTTTTTTTTTTTTTAATGGTTATGCGTAAAGTTCCCATGAAGGGTTCAACCTCCTCCTTAAATAACCCTTTTTGGTATCATGATATTGTACTGAAGTTTACATTAAACATTATCGTTCTCTTTGACAGATAAGATGATTCTTACCTTGATGGAGATCCTGTCCTTGAATTAGTAGTCTATGTCTCTGGAAGTAACAATGGTGAAAGAGAGGTGTCGCTTGTAGATTTCTTATAACACATTGTTGTGAGTTTAAGCGATTTTTTTTAAACGCTCAGTAAGCGCTTCATTAATGGAAACAGCGTTGCCAGATTTTTTTCTACCTAAACTGCTCCGATTCTTTTCGAAACGGTTCCCCAGAGTACAAGAAATTTTAAACTAAAAAATTTTTCGAACTAAAAAAATTTCAAAACTAAAAAAAAATTTAAACAAAAATTTTCAAACAAAAAATTTTCGAACTAAAAATTTTGAAACAAAAAAGTTTCAAACAAAAAATTTTCGAACCCAAAAAAAATTTCGAACTAAAAAAATTGAAACAAAATTTTGTCGAACTAAAACATTTTTTAAAACAAAAGTTTCGAACTAAAGATGTAAATCACATCTAAAAATTTTCAAATCAAACTTTTTATCGAACTAAACTTTTAAAATTTTCGAACTAGAAATTTAAACCAAGTTTTAGAAAAATCCTAAGAAATGTTTCTCCAGGAATCGAACTCAGGTCTTTCAAACCAAAGATGTGTATGCTAACCGCTTAAATGAATTCGGTTTTAATCGATCTTAGTGGGTTTCGAACCATGGTCCTTGAAAAGGATACACATATACTTTAAGAAAATAAATCTGACAGTGTAACGCTTCTCAAATCAAACTTTTTATCGAACTAAACTTTTAAAATTTTCGAACTAGAAATTTAAACCAAGTTTTAGAAAAATCCTAAGAAATGTTTCTCCAGGAATCGAACTCAGGTCTTTCAAACCAAAGATGTGTATCCTAACCGCTTAGCTATGAATGAATTCGGATTTAATCATGCTTGGTGGGTTTCGAACCATGGTCCTTGAAAAGGATACACATATACTTTAAGAAAATAAATCTGACAGTGTAACGCTTCTCAAATCAAACTTTTTATCGAACTAAACTTTTAAAATTTTCGAACTAGAAATTGAAACCAAGTTTAGAAAAATCCTAAGAAATGTTTCTCCAGGAATCGAACTCAGGTCTTTCAAACCAAAGATGTGTATCCTAACCGCTTAGCTATGAATGAATTCGGATTTAATTATGCTTGGTGGGTTTCGAACCATGGTCCTTGAAAAGGATACACATACACTTTAAGAAAATAAATCTGACAGTGTAACGCTTTCGTTCGTGGATTAAAATAAAATGCTGATAGACTTCTTTGTGTGACGACATAGAAGCACATATGATTGAAAAAATGCAAACGTCAGCGGATCGCATTACTTTTTGTTTTACTACGAACGTGTCAGCATGATTCATGGAAAAAAAAGCAAACATTGACATTCTCGTATGGAATATGAGGAAAATGAAATGTCGTCACAGTTACGACAAGTAGTGACATGATCCTGGCAGAAGGGAATTGGCATCGGAATTGCGATACTAGATGTTGTAACTATTGAGAAACGTGAATGACGTCACGATCGATTGTTACACATCGTTTTGGTTCATGATTCATGACAAAAGCAGCGAGCGTTTTGATTGGTTCGTTGTGATGTCATTTTATAAATTTCCTCGTTTCTGATTGGCTGACGGTGACATCGTTTTCACAACGACCTAAATAAAAATCTAAATTTCATTTTTCAAATCCTACATCGCTCTCAACTGTGAAGTGAAGAAGATCTGCTTTTTTAGAAGTGTCTTCATTTAAGCTTTACTGCACCGACTTTGTGTTCATTGAATTTGAGGTAAGTTCAGTGAGATTTTATTTTTCACACAAGATTCGAAAATCATTTTATTTTATATTTGTGGGGGTGGATCACTCATACACTGTTTTACTTTTAGTACGAAATATTTAGACTATGAAGAAATTAGTGGAATGGGAAAGTGGGAGTACGAATCAGGAACCTCCACACATTAGAAGTAAGCACGATAAACGATATGGTTTAGCGTCCCTTCAGCGAGCACCCGTCGGGAATTGAACCATGGCCAGAAAAATGTGTGCGCTTAGTTTTGAAAAGAATGCATTACAAAATTTCAGAAACTATGTCTGAGAATAATATGGTTCGATTCCCTTTAAAAGCATTAGCGGCCCCTTCAGCTTAACGTGATATTCGAGCAATCACCTGGGATTGAACCAAGGCCAGAGGCGTGTACGTCAACCATTTAGCTTAGTTTTGAAAAGAATGTATGATAACGCATGAGAATATTAAATTTCAGAAAAGACTTGACAGCGATCCGATGTGGAAAGCAAACCCACCGAGGATTGAACCAGGACCTTCCACGTTAGAAGCATGTACGCTAACCGCTTAAATAAAAAAGAGTGCATGAATATTTGGTTAAAAGATTTACGCTATACAGATTTTGTTTTGACAATTACGTATGTATAACGTTAATGGTTGGTGAATCTCTTCAACTTGCAAACGCATCATTTAAAGGTCGTTGTGAGTAGAAAAAAAAATGCTTACGCGAACTTGGTCACATCTCAGTACTGTTGAAACATTCATTCATGCATTCTTTTTTTATCACTATAGAATGGTAGGTCAGTTACATGCTGATGTAATGCTCTCGAGTTTGACAGCAATAAAACACACATTTCAGTAACATAATTATTTTTTAAAAAACTTTGATTTTTAGTACACGTGCTTTCATAATGAGATTCTGAACGTCACCGCCAGGAATCAAACTCAGGACCTTTACATGAATTGCTTAGTTAAGAATTTATCATGAATGTTATGATTTCCCGAACTAAGCGGTTAGCATACGTGCCTTTGGCGTCGGAAGCCCGGGTTCGATTCCCTGCGGGAGCTCATGTGGTTCGGATTCCACGTTAATCAGTAGGTCCACGTCTCATATAGCCTCGCTGCTGAAAGGGACGCTAAACTAAAAAATCAAAAAATCAACTCAAATTCACGCTGCTCAATTCCTTTTTTCCCATTACATATTTGTTTTACCGTACCTGTTTGTTTGTTTTCATTTTTTAATCATGGCCGAATCGTGTTTTACTGTTCGCAATGAAATCACTCGTCATTATAGACGATTTATGTACGTTTATGTATTATGAGGTGTGCACGTCAACCATTTAGCTTAGTTTTGAAAAGAATGTATGATAACGCGTGAGAATATTAAATTACAGAATAGGCTTGACATGCCCCGACGTGGAAAAGCAAACCACCGAGGCTTGAACCAGGACCTTCCACGTCCGAACCATGTACGCTAACCGCTTAGTCACAATAATAAAAAAAATACACTATACAGATTTTGTTTCGACAATTACGTATGTGTTACGCTAATGCTTGATGAATATCTTCAACTTGCAAACGCATCATTTAAAGGTCGTTGTGAGTGGGGAAAAAAAAATGCTTACGCGTACTTTGTCACATCTCAGCACTGTTAAAACATTCATTCATTTCATGCATTCTTTTTATCACTATAGAATGATAGGTCAGTTATATGCTGATGTAAAGGTCTCGAGTTTGACGACAATAAAACACTCATTTCAGTAACATAATTATTTAAAAAAAAAACTTTGATTTCTAGTACACGTGCTTTCATAATGAGATTCTGAACGTTACCGCTAGGGAATCAAACTCAGGACCTTTACATGAATTGCTTAGTTAAGAATTTATCATGAATGTTATCAGGTGATTAAGATTTTTCTTTCTTCTTTTCTTTTGTAGTAAATTCACGCTGCTCAATTCCTTTTTTCCCCACATTACATATTTGTTTTACCGTACCTGTTTGTTTGTTTTCTCCTTTTATTAACATGGCCGAATCGGGTTTTACTGTTCGCAATGAAATCACTCGCCATTATAGACGATTTAACATCGAGGGCAGAATGCTCGAAATTCAATTCAACGCACCGCCCGTAGGAACCGATATCATACAGTATGTACATAATAGTTTCCAAGCAATGCTAGACCATTTGTTAGCCAATGTCGACGATGAGGCGATGGTTGGTTTATCGGTAATATCACCACGGAACACGAATAAACCGTTTTGGGTGAGTTTTCGCCAAGCGCGAAACCTGACACTGGAAACGATGTGGGCCTCGTTCGAAAGAGTGTTACAAAGTAACAATGCATTTCTCCTGCACGAACCATTCACCGTTCATTTCCATCGTGTGGATATTCCACGTGGCTACGGCGGCGGTTTGCGGCAAGGAGTACTTCAAAATGAAGAATTGTTACGTTGCAAAAAAGGGATTGTACGTGTAAAAAATCAAGATTCAAGGTGCTTGGCGTACGCCCTTGTTATTGCTATTGGTCTGAAGGCATACAAGAATGTAGATATGCAACGTTATTGGCAATATCAACGCCAATCGAAATGTGTTGTGGACGATGAAGTGAATGCGTTATGTGCAAATGCAAGAGTCAATTTGGATCATGGTGCCAGTGTAAATGAAATTCGACAATTCCAGTCATACCTCAAAGAATATAAAATTACAGTGTATACTAGTTTCACAGGCCATGATATCATGTACGAGGGGCCCAATGATGAAAATCGCACTCCCATAAATTTGATTTGTTTGGCTGGCCATTTTAACATCATCCAATCTTTAACTGCTTGTTTTGCAACCAAGTTCTACTGTGAGGCGTGCCATAAAAAGTATGATCATCGTAACAGACATGTGAAAAATTGTCCTGTAACGTGCTCCAAATGTTTACAGAGACCTCTATGCGACAAGAATCAAACGCTGATATTATGCAACGACTGCAATCGGCAATTTTACGGCGAAGAATGTTTTAACAATCATCGTAATATTGTATATCATCGTGGGGAACCTGTATGCAAAATGGTGAAGCAATGTACTAGATGTTACAGAGTATATTCCTTTGTGCATACTGGACAACGACATCATGATTGCAATGAGATCTTTTGCAATGTTTGTAAGAAGATTGTTCCAGGATCGCATCAATGTTTTATGCTTCCTGATCGCCAATGCTTGAAACCTGGTGTTCCTTCACTCATGCACGCAAAGAAAGCCTTGTTGATATTCTATGATATAGAATCTATGCAGGACACGAATATTGGCGATAATACGTATGTACACATTCCAAATTTATTGGTTGCACAACAAGTATGTTACGCATGTGTTGAAAACAATAATATCCAGCAGTCTTGCAGTACGTGTGGTCAGCGCCAGCATATTTTCCAAGGAGAGGATCCAGTTTATAATTTTCTCCAGTACTTGCGGGAACGTCGTCCCAATATAAATAGGATTTTCTGTGTCGCTCACAACGCTAAGGGATACGATGGACATTTTATCCTAAAGACCATGGTAGAACAATGCCAATGGAGACCTGACGTCATATTAAATGGGACCAAGATACTGAGTTTAACCTTGAATAATCTGACGTTCATTGACTCGTTGAACTTCCTACCTATGGCATTAAGTAAATTGTCAAAAGCGTTCAATTTACCCGCAACCAAAGGCTACTTCCCGCATTTCTTCAACACCAAGGAGAATCAATCGTATATTGGACCACTTCCAGAAACAAAGTATTATGGTGCAGATGAAATGGCCGTCGAAGACAGAAACAAGTTCATGCAGTGGTACAACGATCATCGTAATGACACGTTTGATTTCCAGAAAGAAATTCTCAAGTATTGTATTCAAGATGTCAATGTACTGCGACAAGCATGCGTTTCGTTTATGACGTCATTTGAAACAGAAACCAAAGTGAATCCCTTCTTGGAGACGATCACGATTGCCAGTGCTTCTAATTTAGTATTCCGCCGGAATTTCCTTAAACCTAATACCATTGGAATTCTACCGGCACATGGCTATCGATGGAGAAGTACCCAATCGATCGCTGCAATGCAATGGCTGGCCTACATTGAAAAAACCGAAGAAAAACAAATCTTACATGCGGCCCGACAAAAAGAAGTGTTTATTGCGGGATTCCGTGTTGATGGTTACTACCAAGATCCTGAGACGTTAGAGGAGCACGTCTACGAGCATGCCGGTTGCTTTTACCACGGGTGTAAAGTATGTTTTACTACAGGCCGTAATCAGCCCATCTACAGCAATCCAGAAGACACCATGGAATTCCGTTATGAACGAACGCAAAGAAAAAATGCAAGACTGCGTGAATTGGGGTACATTGTACATGAAATGTGGGAGTGTGAATTTAATCAGTTCTTAAAACAAAATCCTGCAATGGCGACGTATCTGAAGAATCACCCGTACATGAACCGCAGACCATTAAATCCAAGAGATAGTTTTTTTGGAGGAAGGACCAATTGCGTGAAATTGTACCACCAAGTCGATGAAAAAGCGGGGGAAGTAATAAAATATTACGAGATTGTCTCGGTTTATCCTTATGTAAATAAGTGTGCTAAATACCCTGTAGGCCATCCACGAATTTATCTACAGGGTGATGAAAATATACCACCAATAAATAAAGTCAATGGTCTAATCAAAATGACGATATTACCAAGTCGCCATCTTTATCATGGTCTCCTGCCTTACCGATGTAACAAGAAACTACTCTTTCCACTGTGTGCTGCGTGTGCCGAAGAAATGAACCCAGACCCTACAGCAACGTGTACACACAACGACCAGGAGCGGTGCCTCACTGGAACATGGGTATCATATGAAATCCAGAAAGCAGTAGAATTAGGATATCAACCAGTAGAAATTTTTGAAATTTGGGATTATGACATTGAACAATATGATCCCATCACGAAAACAGGTGGCTTGTTCACGGAATATATCAATACGTTTTTAAAATCAAAAATGGAAGCGTCTGGCTGGCCCAGTTCCTGTGTCAGCGAAGAAGACAAATCAAAATTCATACAAACCGTCCTGGAGCGTGAAGGTATTGCATTGGATCCGTCCAAAATTGAAAATAATCCTACACGAAGAAGTTTATCTAAGCTTTGTCTTAATGCTCTTTGGGGAAAACTTTCGCAAAGATCAAACTTTAGCCAGACCACAATTATTGATCGGCCGGAAGAATTTTATGAAAAACTCACTTCCCCCGACATTAAACTCCATCAAATTGTACCCATCAATGATACGATGTTGTATGCGTTCTGGGAGTACAATGAACATGTGCCTGTTCAAAACCGAAACACCAATGTCGTGTTAGGTGCATTTACAACATGTCAGGCACGTCTGGAATTGTACAAGTACCTGGAAATGTTGCAGGAACGTGTTTTATATTTCGACACGGATTCTGTGATATTTACGGAGAAGCCCGGGGAGCCAACCATTGAACCTTCAACGTACTTGGGATGCTTATCGGACGAGATGGAATCTTACGGACCACGAGCATACATCAAGACATTTGTCAGTGGAGGCCCAAAAAATTACAGCCTAGAAATATACAATCCGGATACCAACGTCACCAGTTACATATGCAAAATTAGAGGATTTACATTAAATTACAATGCAGGACAACAATTAAATTTCAACACGCTAAAAGAAATGATTACAAATCAATGCCGTGGACAAGTCACCATCACTATCCCCCATAAGATATGCAGGACCAAAGACCATACCATCGTCACACGCAAAGAAGAAAAAATGTACAGTATCCAGTACACAAAACGTCGATTTAAAGAATTCAATTCCTACGATACGGTTCCGTACGGGTACGTTAAAAAACAGAAGATGGAACTGGAAAAAGAAGATGAAGAAGAAAAAACTGTAAATACCCAATAAGGCCGCCATTTCTTTTTTCCTTTTCCTTTTCTTCTTTCCCTTCCTTAACCACAAAGCAGCAACACCAAGAAGAAAATGAAGTACCCACAAGAGTTCATAAACCATCAACAACACCATCAGTGGAAGAAATGCAGTCATCTCGTACCCAAGGGGGAACCTTGACCATAAAGGAGCAACACCTAGAAAAATGCAGTACCCAGAAAAAGTTCGTAAACCAACATCAGTGGTAGAAAAGCTGTCATCTCGTACCCGAGGAGGAAGATGAGCCTAAACAGATCCATCATTTACGAGTAAGTTTTATTTCTCTCTTATCAATATTGACTCGTTTTTATTGTTTCAGAAAAAAAAAGAAATTCAAAAAGTAATCCATTGTTTCTTCTTTTTCTTTACAGGATACGTCTACAACATTCGAAGATGATGACACGTCCAACATATTCATTAAACTAGATCCTGTATTTATTATGTTAATAAACATGTATGAGAAGAGCACATACCTTTCGTTAAAATACAACAAGTTGAAAAAAATATGTTTTATTATTTCTTGAAACCCTGAACACTTGTTTTCAAATAAATGGTAATCTTGAAAATTTAAGGTGGAAAATATATCCAAGATTTGGTTTACATGATTTTGTTCGAAAAAATAATTAAAGAATTTTTAGTGTCCAAAATTTGGTTTTTAATTTAGTTCGAAAAAAAATTTGGATTTGAAAATTTTCAAATGTGGTTTACATCTTTAGTACGAAACTTATTTTTAAAAAAAAATTGGTTCGAATTTTTTTTAAAATTTTTAGTTCGAAAAATTTTGATTTGAAAATTTAGTTCGAAAGTTTTTAGTTTAAAATATTTTTTCGAAAAATTTTTAATTTTTTTAGTTCGAATTTTTTTTGGGTTCGAAAATTTAATTTTTTTTTAGTTCGAAAATTTTTTGTTTGAAACTTTTTTGTTTCAAAATTTTTAGTTCGAAAATTTTTTGTTTGAAAATTTTTGTTTAAAATTTTTTTTAGTTTTGAAATTTTTTTAGTTCGAAAAATTTTTTAGTTTAAAATTTCTTGTACTCTGGGGAACCGTTTCGAAAAGAATCGGAGCAGTTTAGGTAGAAAAAAATCTGGCAACGCTGTTTCCATTAATGAAGCGCTTACTGAGCGTTTAAAAAAAATCGCTTAAACTCACAACAATGTGTTATAAGAAATCTACAAGCGACACCTCTCTTTCACCATTGTTACTTCCAGAGACATAGACTACTAATTCAAGGACAGGATCTCCATCAAGGTAAGAATCATCTTATCTGTCAAAGAGAACGATAATGTTTAATGTAAACTTCAGTACAATATCATGATACCAAAAAGGGTTATTTAAGGAGGAGGTTGAACCCTTCATGGGAACTTTACGCATAACCATTAAAAAAAAATCCCGGTCTAGGATGGATCGCCGTCATATCGCTCTGTATTTCCCTCATGGACTGGTGGGGGGGGTGTGGGTAAGATCATGTGACTTCTATCCACCAATCAAAATTGAGGTACCAAAACACGCATCTTACACATAAAATAAAACAAATAAGTAAGGGGTTTTCCCATGTAACCTGTCACTGTGTGGCGGGTCTAAAATCATGTGACCTCTATCAACCAATCAGAATCGAGATACCAAAGTATACATCAGAAAGGACACCCTAATTTCAAAAATCCTAGGACCTAAAATCACGTGATCTCTATCATCCAATCAGAATCAAGGTACCAAAGCACTTATCTTACCCGTAAAAGGGAACGAATTTCAAAAGTCACAGGGCTTAAGATCACGTGACCTCTGTCAGCCAATCAGCATTGGGGTACCAAAGGATTCATGTTACCCATAAAAGGGAACGAATTTCAAATATCGCAGGGTCTAAGATCATGTGACATTTGTCAACCAATCATAAACACTCATCTTACCCGTAAAAGGGAACAAATTTCAAAAATCCAGGGTGAGGGATTTCCCCACAGGGTGACTCATGACGTCATACCACGTGACCTGGAAAATTTGAATTTCCCGCGTGGGCGGGGCCTAACGTCACGTGACTTCTCTCAGCCAATCAGAATCGAGGTACCAAAGCATTCATCTTAGCCGTAAAAGGGAACGAAGTTCAAAAATCCTGGTCATAAAAGAGAGTGAGGATGAGTCATTCGCGCAAACGCGGGCCACTACTACTTAAGGGCCACATAGTTGAAGTGGATGAGAGCGTGTTTGGCAAACGCAAATACAACAGAGGCCGTATAATGTACACCAAATGGGTTGTTGGAGGAATCGACCGACAAAATAGAACTTTTATGGTGTTGGTGGAAGCAAAAAATGCCGCAACTTTAGAAATTGTTATATTAAATAATGTTTTACCCGGCACAATCATAAAAACAGATTGCTGGAAAGGATATAGCAGATTATCTGCTTTGGGATACCAGCATGATACAGTGAATCACAGCATTAATTTTGTTGATCCGAATGACAATACAACACATACGCAAACGATTGAATCTTATTGGGCGAGAGTAAAACGAGACATTCGACGACGCATAGGGAGAATGAGTATCAGAAGAACTGAGTCATATTTAACAAAATATGTATGGCGCAGTAGATGTCACACCACTGAAGAACTTTTTTCAGATTTCGTACGTGCCATCCAGTACTTATATCCATACTAAAATTATGAACTAAATGAAACAAAATGATGACAAGAAATTTAACTCCTCCTCCCCCCGAAAAAAAAGACGACGATCAAAAAGATCTGAATTGTTTTAGTATTACCATTTACAGACAAGAAGATATAAGATGTCTTCGCAACTTTTAAACACGCCAATGAAAAAACTGTTTCTAGTTTGGTAGAACCAATTGATTCATTGTCAGTCCTAAGCCTGAGCAAAGTGGGAAGGGAAGTTGCAATCGGAAGATAATTGGGGTCTGAATTTGTATTTCCTATGCGCATACATCTTCCCATTCTACATATTTCTTCTTAAAAAATTCAAGGATAACAATAATTATGTATAATCCACCACAATCCAAGGATAACCATAATAAATTATTCTCTAAACGAAACTCATCTTCTATTTATTATGATTCACACGAAAACTTTGATTTCTGGACTTTGTCCCCCCAAAAAAAGAAAAATAATAATGGCAATATCTAGGTTTATTAACACGTTGGCCGCCATGTGCATAATTCTGATGCACAAATCGTGGGGTACAAAATACCCCCGAAATATGGCTTGGCGGCTTTAAAGACATAAACTATGAACAAAATTCTAATATATTGTTGCAGTGTTCTCCCGTTTTATAAACTATGAACAAAATTGTTAGAACTTTTCTGATCAAGTTATATGAAAGAAGGTCACTGCAACAATAAATTAGAAAGGAACAGTATTCCACATTCATGCGTCAGCAAATTCCAAAAGCTGTTTTTATTATTATTATTATTTTCTTTATATAAACAAGACGAAACGATTCTTAGTTGAGATTCTGGGGATGAAAGTAGAAAATACCCTGAAAACATCAAGTTTAATTTTTGATATCCATATGTTCAGTAGCCTAGTCCCTGCGCATTAGAAAATGAAATGAAATCTTTGAGTTTTACGTCCCACGATTATGCCGGTTAGGCTAAAGGAGATGGTGATGATGAACAATGAATGAAATGGTGGAATGAAGAAAGTAGGATGAAACGGGAGAACCCCGAGGAAGCCCACGCACACGGTGTTTGTCCACCACAAAGTTCACTTGGCGGGAGCTGGGATTGAACCCGGAACCCCAAGTACCAGAGGTGAACGTTCTACCACTGTGCCACCGCGGTGGCTATAGCTATATATCGAAAATTACAATTTTGTCCTTGCATATATGAGTGTGATGTGTAATTCAATGAATTATTATTATTATTATTATTATTCAAGCACCTCCTTTTACTTTTGTAAAGGATTAAAATTACAGATTACAAGTAAAAATACTTGTAATCTTGGTTTTCATCTAATTAACCCATTTGGAGCCAGCGTCCTATTTTTAGGACACTTGATATTTTATTTTTTATAACAAAGAAGAATAAAGTTTTCGAGTTCTGCTAATTACAGGTTACAATTGAAGACCTGTCCTAATGCACTGTATTTTTTGGATATATTTTTCCTTTCCCTCTGTAAAAAAAAGGGACACTTAAATTTACCCGTGTAAGTTTCTTTATTTAGGTATGATTCGGGTAACGTTATTTTTTGTTTTTAATGGAAACAATGCATTTGGTTTATATGTATTAGGTAGCAATAGGTATGCGGCAATCACGCTACAGGAAATTTATTTTAGTTTTGTTACAACTTTCAGTGCTATAGATGTTGAAACATTAGTGTCATATAAATAGGACGCTGGTCCAAAGCAATATATTACCAAGTAATAAAAGGGAATGTATAGATAGACCAACGCCCTTGATTTTTTCGAGTTCTTACGCTTATCATTCATTGTCCAACGCTTGATAACATCATTATTTTTCAATTAAATGCAATTTATATCTAAGCTTTAGTATAGTAACAGTAGAGAAGTAAATGGAAGAGACAGAAAATTGCTTTATAATAATTTTCAAATTTGGACAGAAATGGGCGCATCACACACAAAGCTTGCCCAAGTTGGTGTACAAACTGACAGATACTTGAGCGAACTCAAAGAGAAATGTTGTAAACAAATCACCTACAGAGATATTCTATTGTATTTCCAACAGTGAAACAATGGAGACAAACAGGTCGGTATGGTGCGGAGATAAATAATGATCATTTTCTCTTGTGTGATTATAAAACTTGTTATAAAAATTTGATCTCTGCTATGGAAATGATATGAAAATAAAGGAGAGTGCTAGAGACAATATACATAATGATAGAGAATATTTTTCTTTAGATTCCAGAGTGGTTCTCAATATACTAGATTATCCGAAAATTCATGTTCTATATTTGAGAATTTCTTCACAAATAGAGATCTGCTAATTCATCTTCGTGAATTGGAATTCAGAACAACCCGTACTCTGCAAAGCAATCGTGTCTCTCAGTATATCCATTGACTGATTCAAAAGAGTTGAGTAAATATGTATGAAGTTCACATGAATACAGATTCGACTAGGAGGCATGACAATCGACGTGTTGTAATTGGCACAAATTTTAAAAGCATACATCCTGTTTCGCGAATGAAGATGTGGATCCGACTACATGATGAACATATTAGAATTGAGCATCCTCACGTTATAACATCCTACAATAACCACAAGGGAGGTGTCGACCACCTCGATTTGCTCGATCAAAAAATTAGAATTGATATAAGAGGCAAGGAGTGGTATCGGGTGATATTTACACGAATTATTAACATAATGATCGTACATTCATGATTACGTTTACGAAACCAACTCAGTCCAATGTGGATCTTCTGACATTCAGGAGCAACATTTCTGCCAAATATATCAAACTTGGTAGTCACCTGTTCAAATGTATTCAATGATGTACGCTTCGCTATAAGGGATTACTTCATTACGGAAAGGAAGACCTAAAGATGCCATGATAATGAATGCACTTCAAAACCATCATCGTACTTTGAAAAGTGTAATGTCACATTTTGGTTGAAAGTGTTTGGTGAAATACAACGAAGGCAAAGAAAAATAAACCTTGAATCAAAGTCAAACACGTGTAACAAACTAGCATAGGTAGAGCGAAATTACAAAAAAGCAATTATCTGTACTTTAAACATAACAGTTGGGTGTTCTAAATACTGGTATTTGTATGTTCTGTTTAGTTATGTACGTTAACTGAAAACGCACATACATACACACACACACACACACACACACACACATATATATATATATATATATATATATATATATATATATATATATATATATATATATATATATATATATATAAAGGAAAACTTCATGCTTTGATATACCGACTGTTATCACTCAATGCCTTGAGGCACTGAGCGATAAAAATTTGAATTATTTCACTAAAACAGTAAAATGCAATTAGTTAATTATATGTCCTTTCTAGTATATCAGAAAGGACCAGCGTCCTATTTATAGGACAGGGCGTAAGTCACACGTATTGCGCAGGAAAAATCAAAATGTTATATTTTTGTGATACTTACGCAATAATAAACTAAATTAACTTCTTAAAGTGAAAGAAATCACAAAAATAATAATTTGGTCCCAAATGGGTTAATGCAGTAAATTAAACCCAAATTTTAATGAAGAAAGGAACAAATTAGTAACAAGCTGAAAATTGTCATAGATGATTGCCATAGTTAGGAATGATGTTCTAAACAACATACTAAAAGTCCTTTGAAATCCCACCTCACCTTCGCCCTCCATTTTGGAAAATGGCCGCCGGAAGTGTCAAATTAACAATATCCAGATAAAATAGCAATATCTTCGTTATGATTGAACACAAAGAGATAAATTTAGTGTCGTTCTATAGAACGACGACGACTAGGACAGACGACTAGGAGTGGTCCTCCAGCTTGGGGGTTTGGGTAAGGCTAACACCCTCATCCTGTAAAAAAAGGTACTTGTTCAGAAACATTCACAAAAGCCTCGGACGAGGACTGATAACTTGGCACGACATCAGCAAAAGAAAATGGACATGCGATTTGGAACATGGAATATTAGAAGTCTTTATAGGGCAGGCGCGTTAAAATATGTAACGAGTGAGTTAGAGAAATACAGGACGGACTTAGTAGGAGTTCAGGAAGTTAGGTGGGAAGGAAATGGATCTGAGAATTCCGGAAATTTTACGTTCTTTTACGGGGAAGGAAATAAAAATCACCAGTTAGAAACAGGGTTTTTCGTTCACAAACGAATATTACCAGCAATTAAACGGGTTGAATTTGTTACTGACAGACTTTCTTTTATTACTCTTAAGGGACGGTGGTGTGATATTATTGTTTTAAATGTACATGCTCCAACTGAAGATAAGGGTGACGACATAAAAGATATTTGACCAACTCCCGCGATACCATATGAAAATTCTATTAGGGGATTTCAATGCGAAGGTAGGACGAGAGGATATTTTCAAACCGATTATTGGGAACGAAAGTCTGCATAAGGAAAGTAATGACAACGGTGTTAGACTCGTCAACTTTGCAACATCCAAAAACCTAATCGTGAAGAGTACAAAATTCCCACATCGCGACGTTCATAAAAACACTTGGACGTCACCAGACGGAAAAACACATAATCAAATTAATCACGTTTTAGTAGATAGAAGAAGACAATCTAGCATAATTGACGTCCGGTCGTTTAGAGGGGCTGATTGTGACACTGACAACTACTTGGTAGCAGCGATAATACGAGAGAGGTAACCTTTGAATAAAGGTAATATTCATTGTCCGAAAACGGAGAAATTCAATTTAAAGAAATTAGAAGAGAGCCAGGTGCGAGAGAAATACCAGATTGAAGTTTCGAATAAATTCTCGGCTTTAGAAGATTCGGAGTGCACTAGTGTTCAGGATACCTGGATTGAAATTAGAGATAGCATTAAAATTTCAGCAAAAGAAAAATTGGGACACGCGAAAATACGTAGGAAAAAACCATTGTTCGACCAGGAATGCATAAAACTAGCAGAGAAGAGAAAACAGGCAAAATTACGTTGGCTACAAAATCCGAATGAAATAACTACACAAAACTTCGCAGATATCAGGCGGGAAACTTGCAAAACTTTTAGAACTAAGAAACGCGATTTTCTGAAAGCTAAAATTAAGAAACCTGAAGATAATAGTAAAAATAAAAACATCCGGGACATGTACAGGGGAATCAACGAATTTAAGAAAGGCTATCAACCTCGTGCTTATATATTAAAGAAATCTGACGGTACAGTTCTCACTGAAGCGGATAGCATTTTAAATAGAAGGAAATATTTCTTTGACAATTTGCTTAACACGCAACCAAAAACTAGTGTGCGTGGAGAAAAAGAGATACACACCGTAGAACCGTATATTCCAGAACCCAACCGAATAGAAGTAGAAACCGCTATAAATAAATTAAAGAAACACAAATCTCCGGGTGTAGATGAAATTCCGGCTGAGTTAATTTTAGCTGGAGGCGAAAAATTGTGGAACAAGATACACAAACTCATTCTCCTTATCTGGAACAAGGAAGAATTGCCACAAGAGAGGAAAGAATCAATCATTGTTCCAATTCACAAGAAAGGCGACAAAACTGACTGTAATAATTATCGAGGCATTTCTCTTCTGTCAACATCCTATAAAATCCTTTCAAATATTCTGTTAGCAAGATTGACCCCATACGCAGATGAAATTATTGGAGACTATCAGTGCGGATTTAGACGAAATCGATCAACTATCGACCAAATATTTACCACTCGCCAAATACTCGAAAAGAGGTGGAAAAACAATACCCCGGTACATCAACTATTTATTGATTTTAGAAAGGCTTACGACTCGGTTAGGAGAGAAACATTATACAACGTTCTTACAGAACTTGGAATACCGAGAAAGCTAATTAGATTAATTAAGGTATGTTTAAGTGAATCCCAAAGTAAAGTCCGGGTAGGAAAATTTTTGTCCACGAGCTTCCACGTCGAAAATGGCCTGAAACAAGGAGATGCGTTGTCGCCATTATTATTTAACTTTGTGCTGGAATACGCCATAAGGAAAATCAAAGATAGCAACCAGGGCCTAGAGTTGAACGGCATTCACCAGGTTATGGCATATGCTGATGATGTAAATTTAATAGGGGATGATAGGAGAACATTAGAAATAAATGCAGAGATCTTATTAAGCGCTTGCAGGGAGATAGGTTTAGAAGTAAATGCAGAGAAAACTAAATACATGGAAGTGCGTCGGGACCGTAATACGGCAAATTGTGGAGGCGTTAAAATATTAAATAATGCTTTTGATAAAGTGGATACTTTCAAATATTTGGGATCAATATTAACAGACAAAAATCATATTCACGAAGAAATTAAATGTCGACTAAAAGCAGGGAATTCGTGTTACTATTCGGTTCAAAATCTCTTGTCGTCGCGAATTCTGTCGAGGAATTTCAAGCTTAAAATATATAAAACGATAATCATGCCTGTTGTTCTGTATGGTTGCGAAACATGGACGCTTACTCTGAGGGAAGAACATAGACTGAAAGTATTTGAGAACAGGATCCTGAGAAGAATATTCGAACCCAAGAGGAACGAGAATGGGGAATGGCGGAAGCTTCATAACGAGGAACTACATAGTTTATACGGTTTACCCAACATTGTTAGGGTCGTCAAGTCTAGGAGGCTTAGGTGGGCAGGTCATGTAGCTAGAATGAAAGAAAGTAGAAACGCTTTCAAAGTCTTGACTGGTAGACCCATAGGAAAACGACCATTAGGAAGACCTAGGCGCAGATGGGAGGGTAATATTAAGATGGATCTCGCAGAGATAGGAATACAAAGTAGAAACTGGATGCAATTAGCTAAGGATAGAAGTCAGTGGAGAGCTTTTGTGAACGCGGCACTGAACCTCTGGGTTCCATAGGCCATAGAGTTAGTTAGTTAGTTAGTTAGTCGTTCTATAGAACACAGATACCACAATATTTTTGTAGAAAAACAGTTTTTCATTAAACGCATACATTTAGAAATATTTAGCTCTAAATTCTAAAATTCCGAAAATTACCGTCAAACTAATTTAAATTTTATTGAACTTTATTGAACCTTGGGTGCTACACAGTATGGAGATATACTTTAAAACACTGTTATGGCACTTTATTTTGAAAAAAGAAGGGAGATTTCCTCAATATTGGCAGCAAGATGAGGCACCACCGCATTATGGTCGTAATGTAATCGATGGCTAAATGGACAGTTTCCCGGTTGCTAAATAGGTAGGCGTGGTGCAGTTGAGTTGCAAGCAAGGTCCCCCGATCTCACACTCCGCTGGACTTTTATCTTCGGGAGCACTTTACTGCTATTGTCTACCAGTGTAAAATTAATGGCATTGGCCACCTTTCGCACAGTGCACAAGCACTGAGTCGCAAGGTTAAGGATGTGCAACAACTGAATGGTGGGCATGTTGAATACATCGTGTGATTGTATTTGTCTCATATGTGTTAGCTCTCTTTTCATGGTTATTAAAAAATACGTAATGAGAGATGTAAAAAAATGTTTTTCACTTTATCCTTCAATTCGAAACTTTGCACAGCACAGTTCACAACATTTCACACATAACATACTCTAAATCTATTCACAACTTCAAAACCGTTGCAGGTTTTGGTACAATAACCTTACCGTTGGGTTTCTCTTCGAACGAAGATGTTGTTTAATATGCCATACGACCATGTTGCCATTTATAATAAACAAGTTGATTCCAAGATGGCTTCCACTAAGATGGCGAACGAAAACCTTAACTTCGTCATAATGTTTCCCCCCTTCCATCAACATTAATCTCAATTGACTTCACATTGACTGTATTTACAGTTTCTCAAATATTTAGCCCGGTCTAGACTTTGTATTTCACTTTAAAAATATCATCTTTCAAATACTTCGCACAATCTGGACATTTTCCAAAACAGCGAAGAAAGATGTGTTAGTTTATTATGTCATTTAAATAATCTTTACCAACATCTATGTCAAATTTCAGTTTGTTAACAGTTACTTAATAAGTTCAATAAAATTTAAATCAGTTTGACGGTAGTTTTCGGAATTTTAGAATTTAGACCTAAATAATTCTAAAAGTGTGCGTTTTATGAAAAACTGTTTCTCTACAAAAAAAAATATTGTGGTATCTGTGTTCTATAAAACACTAAATTTATCTCTTTATGTTCAATCATAATGAAGATATTGCTATTTTATCTGGATATTGTTAATTTGACACTTCCAGTGGCCATATTCCAATATGGGAAGCGAAGGTGAGGTGGGATTTCAAGGGACTTTTAGTATGTTGTTTGGAACATCATTCCCAACATCTATGTCAGTTTTCAGCTTGTTACTAATTTGTTCCTTACTTTTTAGTAATTTGACTGGACTATAACGGCGCATTGTAATTCATTGTAATATAATGTTAAGGCAAATATATATATATATATATATATATATATATATATATATATATAGGAAGTAGCTTTTCAAAGATCTTCACATAAGGCAGAATTTTGTAAATAATACTTATTTGATAAGATATATCGAAATCAAGATTTTGTATCAGTTGTGATAAATAATTGTAGTTATTTCATTAAATAATTCTAAAACGATGTGTGGCTTTAGCTCGTAATGATTTGAATAATGATAAGACGAAAGCAATAAGTTTTATGGCTATTGCTGCGTGGTAGTTTATTTCCAGTTGATTGACTTGTATGACGTACTTACCTGTTTTGCTTTTTTTTTTTTTTTGAAAGATTAATGTTTTTCGAAAGTACCTTTTAATTTCCTAGTGTTTTTCAAATATCTGATATTAAAGAAAAGGTCAACTTGAAAAAGGAAATGTAGTTTGTATGAAGCATGAACGAAAATATCGTTTATTTTCTGTTCGTATTTCGTTTTTCCACGGATGCAGTAGTTCTTTTCCACTAAAATTAATAAGAGTATGAGTATTTTTCTATGAGTTGGCTTTCATTACTGATACTTAGTCTGTATACTCTGAAAATGTTCCAGTATACGTGATATGTGAACAATACAGAAGCATCTAACTAACAAATTTTACAATAATATTTTCGGATAACAATCTAGTTCTACTCTTAACGGTTTTTTTAAATGTACGCATTAATATACCTATTTCTAAAACAATTATGTTACCTCTTTAAATTCTTCAAAGGATTAGTGCCTGTTAATTATCCACAAGAGATAGGAAAAATATATCAATCGATAGAACTCGTTAAGCAGACAAAATTACTCAGAGTAAATCCTCTCATTTGTAGTTTTTTCTTCTTTTTTTTCTTTTTAGAAAATGTACAAAAGCGAATTTTTACGATAATAAAAAATATCGTTTGTGGCCAACAATAACAGACTCAATAACACGGCACCTATATTAGAGTGAAACTGATTCTAAAACACATTGCTCAAGTTTTTCGTCATTACCTCTATCTTTAAGAAGATTAAATAAGAACTTTGCCAAAATTCAGAATTGTATTTCTAATAATGTGTCCCCTTGAATTGGGATCATGTAAGTCTTACCGCCCCGGGCAAGTGCTGATAATAACTATGACAAGCATGTGAAAGTGGTCGCTTCAAGTATGACTAACTCACCAGAGGGTGATGTGGGCATTCACGTGGAACGATCTCCAGGGAAGAAGCAAATCTTCTGGTGAAAATCACGATAACAGATGTGTACCCTTGAATTGAGTTTTATCCGAAGTTATAATAAATTCTAACTACAGCCGAGTTTAGTATTGAGATATTTGTCTTTAGACTCTAAATCGTTTGCAGAAACCACTTCTCACTATCCGTTATCGCTTTTTATATATCGACAAACGTTGAAATCGGAAATGGCTAATTTGAAGCAATTACGGTTTGAGTAGAAGGTTAACGGAGGAAATTAAATATATTCTTTGCATACTGAATTAATTGCAAAAGACCACATCTTGAAGCATTTACTATTTCTATTAGGCGGAAATTGGAAATTGAAACCGGAAGTAATAGTAAATTTCAATCATTTATAATTTCGGTAGAATTTTTTGTGTACCCATGATGTTGTCTCTAGATGGTAACTCGTTTTCAGAAATCAGTTCTCGCTATGTTACCGTTTTATGCTATGACGGTAAAAGTTGAAACTGTTGTTGAAACCGGAAGTAATAATAAATTTAAACCATTTTCAAGTGTAGTAGAGATTGTGAATGACCATGATATGTTGCCTATACACGCGCAATCGTTTACAAAAAAAAAAGTTTTCATGTATGCTACCGTTTTCATCTATGGGTTAAATTTTAGAACCCGAAATTGCAAATTTGGACTATTTCTGGGTTCAATATAGAGTTAACGGATGAGATCGAATCTATTCTATTCATTGGATGAAGAATCAATAGCAGAAAACCATTTCTCTATATCACTTTCTGTCTCTGCTCTGGTATCTGTCAACAGACACATGGATGAAACCACTCGATAAGATTTCCGATTTTTATGCACAGCATAGTTTGGAAGTTTAAAACCTGTCTTTGGTTCCATAAATATTATTAACACTAACATATCAATGATACTCTTTTGTATGATTCAAAAAGTTAGCCGTAAAATTTGATCTAGATTGGAAGTAGTTGTGGAAAGTCCTCTTGCTATAACAGATTTGTGGCTGCTGAGATAAAATCAACATAATCTTTCTATTTCACAACGGGTGAGTAATGCATAGGTCATTTCTACTCTATATCAACTTCACGGACCAAAGCGACTTGTGACTTTATGAGAAACCATTTGTTAGTTCTTCAAGGTCAATAACAACAAAATAGCTAATACTAGGACTACACGCGACCCATTGCTTCGATAGAAAAGGCAGATTCAATAGACGTGTTTACGTATAAAAGAAGCCCTCCGGCACTTAGGCTGGGTGGAAGCAACAACATTCTATGCGAAAGAACGCTGTTTGTTCTCTGTTCGAGTTTGCTTGTGTATGTCTGTGTGTGGCCTGGGGATCAGACGAGTTGACAAAAAGTTACTAAATTTTAATAACGGATACTTTTGTCCAGGCCCCAGACCAGGACCAAGAGGTTTTTATTTATTTAAAAAAAATCGAACCAGGGGTCTCAGGGGAGGGGGACGTTTACCGAGACATGTAATCACATTAGAAAATGGCCGATATTTGTGTCGAATTCATAGTTTTCACGGTCACTGAGATCAATGGTGACACTTTCATTAGCGATGACTTTCAAAATCAGCTACCATTGCGTGCGGGCCGGGGTCACCGCAGGAGGGAGGAGATGTACCGAAACACGTAAAAATAATCCAAAATGACATATGTATATTAGTGTCAAATCCTTAGTTTTCACGGTCGCTGAGATGAATGGTGATTCTTCCAGAGGCGTTGACTTCTAAATACAGCTCCCATCGCTTGGGAGCCAGAGGCGTTCTTTTTAAATTTCGAACCAAGGGGTCTCAAGGGGCGTTTCCCGCGATTTGTAAAAGTAGTAGAAAATTACCGATATATTTTCGTTTCGTTGTTCAGTTTGTTTACATAGATATTTTATCTGACCCATGCGAAAAGTGGTTATTTTCAACTAGTTATTATTAAATGCAAGAAATAAATTATTAATTATATACAGGGTGGCCCAAAAGTACGTATACAGTACCGTACTGATCAGCTCATTGCATTTTATATAATTTCTTATTTTTATCCATCAGGTAGACTTAGTTTCTTTATTATTTGTTCTTAATATGTTTTTACTTACATCTTAAGCTCAGAAGAGCCGAAGCAAATAAACTCATAAACTAGAATGTTATAGTTGATCAATACAGAGGTGTATGCCTGTTTTTGGACTACGTGAACAGATAGGAATGTATTTTGAAAGAAAGAAACGAAAGTGTAAACAAACATACAAAATCTATCCTAAACCGCGGTCACTAATCTAAGATAATGTAGGAAAAAATGCAAGAAAGTAATAAATAATAATACTAAATATGAACATATAAAAACATATTATGAAAGAAAAAAGTTCCCCTGGCAGAACTTGTTTACTCCAAACGCCGAAGCGTTAACCAGAGTTGGAGTGGGTCAGTGGGTCGGTGGGTCAAGTGGGTCGTTTTCTGAGTGGGACGTGGGTCAACAGCATGTTACTCACTGTGAACCACCACCCACCGTGACCCACTGCGACCCATCACGCACCATGACCCACTCTGCTCACTTCATTGTAAACAGCATCTTCTGAACAGCATATTTTTTTTCACCCTCGACTCTAGCCATAGAAACTAAAAACTAAAAAGAAGAAGAACATTGAAGAAGCAGTTGAAGTTAAAATTATATCATGGCAGTCAAGGTGGTTCATATCAAGGACTGCCTAATATCAATATTAGGCAGTCAACTAATATCGATCGTTTTCGATTATTTTTAGAAATCAATCCTATATATAGAAAATGCTACCCCCCAAACAAAAGGGAGTTTTAAAAAATGATATTGAGATTAGGACCTAACTATGTATTTGCCAAATGTCATTTCAGTTGACTTTGCAATTTGATCATGATGATCACACATACATAGTTATATTCAATTTTTTATATAATAATTCATACATTATAGGCGATTCAAAAAAAATTCCAGTAGTTAGCTCCTCTAGAAACTCTTAGGCTGTGTCTGAAAAGTCAAGAAGTAAGTCCTATTGTTATTATTACAATTGCAAATATGATTAATTTCCTGAAGTTCTGCAAGAGTGCCTGAAGTTCTTTCTTCAATAGAAACAAATGAAAAAAGAAGGCCTTGAAAGTAAAACGTAGACAAATTCACCAGTGCTCAGAAGAAGCTGTCTACAATGCACTGAGCAGAATGGGTTGGTGAGTCAGAGTGATTCGGTGGGTCAGCGTGGATCAGAATGGATTGTTGGGTCATAGTGGGTCACGGTGGGTTGTGTGTCGCAGTGAGTCATATCCTGTTGACCCACAACCCACTTAAAAATCTTAATCCAATTGACCCACTGACTCACTCCATCTCTGGACTGCACACACGGAAAAAGCAGCCATATATTTATCTGAACCTTCCTGACCTTACTTAACATCCACTAATTTAAGTTAATCTACAAAAAATACAATAAAGCAATTATTAATAACAATTACAAACATAGAGAAATGTATTTAAAAAAACAAAGTGAACCAGAAAAAAAATTGAACCCGGATTGCTCCACTCAACAAGCAGACAGCTTACCGACTTACCCACGGCAGAAATTGTATCTCTTCGTTTTGAAGCTTTATTTATATTGCGTGTGTTACGTAACAACGCTACGAGATGTCATTACTGTAGCGACGACCTCCTTCAAACCCGTTTCTTAAATTTACGAAATAACTCTTTTAATCATCAATCAATCCGATATATATCCGTGTGTGTGTGTGTTTGTATGTATGTGTGTGTGTTGGTGCACCAGTAAGCTCCTAAGAGTATAGATTAATTCATTCTTTATTTTAATCTAGAGAACAAATGTTTTTAATGAAAACAAGGGGCCTGTTGCCATAGATGGCTAAAGGCCGTAAATAAAATTCAGACTAGAAGTGTAACTCGGGTAGTACACCGACAATGGCTGACTTAACACGTTCGATAACAGCGCGTGTAATAGATGATATATAAACGCAGTTAATATAGCATGTATAGATAATTGGGTAGCGTGTGTGACTGTTGTTCTAAGGATTCTGTGTTCGAGTCTGAACTTAGACTGAAATACATCCTTTTCAAGGAATTAAACATTATAAATGATGTACCCGTTTGATCCTGAAATAGATTTATCCTATGAAGTGAGAAAAAACAAGACAGATGTAGGGGGCAGTGGGGAAAGGCGCAGACTGTTTATCCTTAGGTGTTAAAATTTAATTTATTCCCATGTCTTTTGTTCTTTCCTTTCCCTCTTTCCTTCTTTTCTCATTTTGTTTAGCTTTCTATACTTTTTTCTGTCTCTGTATGATGCGTATTATTATTTTCGTTTTCTTTGCATTAATTCCTATCTCTTAGAACTTAACGTGAATGGAATTTCTGCAGATTTATCTCGTGGTTGTTTCTCTAAGTGATGTTCTCAGATAGTAATACTTTTCCCTCCAAATGGAGGAATATCCTGGCATGTTAAGTTTTCGGGCATGTTTTTGCTGTCATATTGGTTGTCCAACTATCAGACATACAGTGAAACTATGCTGCTACAGGAAAAAGTTATCATTTCTTACATATCCAACCTCCAGATTTTAAAGTTCCTGGGTATACCTGGAAGATCTCAAATAGTCCCCATCAGCATCGACGAAAATCTGTCAACGTTCTGGAAGGCCATGGATTCCTTCGCAGTAGAACTTGGTGGGCCGTGAAGCGAAGAAGGTATCAAGTGCATTTTGCACCTCTATTAAAGATTTGAACTGGCGTCCTCTAGGGTGATTGTCCAAGGAACAGTCCTACTAGGTTAATTATAATGTATTTCGGATCAGTACGTTTAATGAACACTACCGAATTTGTAACCGAACCACGCTGAAAGAAAGGGTTTGTGTTAAACTTTTGGCATAATCCTAGATGTGTCTCGGAACCCTACAGCGTCACTGGAAATTGTGTATTTAATTTGACCACCAAGTTTACTATTCATTTTGAAAGTGACTTGATGAATCTTTCAAACATTCTCTATATATTCCAATAGTTCTGAATAATATTAAAAAAAACAAACGCTATTTCCATATTACTGATGGACTTCTGGAAACGGAACTGTATAATGTTAAGTTCTTTTACTACTTCGAATATTTTTATCTGTGGTCACTTTTCTTTCTCTTCTTCTGTCTCCTTTTCTCTCTCTGTCTCACTTCTGTACCTCTAACAGATATCTATTCGTTTCAATTTTTCATTGAGGAGTGTTTAAGTTCTCCCTACATTAATTTTGAATCTCGTTTCGTCTCATTTATATTCTTTCACTTTATTGATACTAATACATGTATATTTTGAAATTAGAATTGTGCTCATCTTGTTGTTGATTTTAATACGGGAGAAAGGAAACGAGAAGAGAGAGGGGTGGTCTTTTTACCAGACACGATTATGGGATAAGAAGGGATATATTGGATGGTCTAGCTGCACGGTGTTAACTGTCACACTTTTGTTTGGTGTGTATAAGTTCAATAATTCACCATGAATAGAATCAACCAGAAGTATTTTTGTAATGAAGAAATAACAACATAAAATGTGAAATCTCTTTTAACAAACTGTTGAGATTTGAGAGTCGACAAACTTTACACTTTTGGGTACCGATTACCTTGAAACCCCAGTAGCCACAATTATCCCGAGATAGGGAACTTATATTTAAAAGAATGACATTCTCAGCAAAATGCAGAAATCTTTTAATTTGAGAGAAAAGAAGGAATGAAATCTTTCATTTCTAGTTCTATTACTCTTGTAGCTCTGAGTCTGTGGCAAAAGTACTGATAGAAAGTAGAAACTGGATGCAGTTAGCTAAGAATAGAAGTCAGAGCTTTTGTGAACGCGGCATTGAACCTCCGGGTTCCATAGGCCATATAGTTAGTTAGATTTTTTAAAGTGTTATAAAAACTTCATGTCTAGAATTCGGTCCAGATACGTCGAACAGTATGGCCTCTATTTGAATACATGAAAAAGCGTGACGAACGGACAGACGAGCAGATGGACAGACATCAAAATTACTTTTTCGATATGTGGGGGCGTGAAACTTGAATTCATTGAAATCTCGAATTCGATTTTTGTCACTATTACTACAATTTCTTCTTTCGTCGCTCGAACGTGAAAACGAATAGGAATACAACGACACGTAAGGTGATAATTTGTAATTCCCAAAATTTAATGAGTTAAGTTTAATGTGTTGCCGTGCTAGAAAAAAAAAGCTTATGCCTGTTTGTTATATCATTTTAATATCAGTTTTTCACGCTACTATATAATGTAGAAATATGGTATGATTATCGTTCATATTCATGCTATCTTTCGGAAATATTCGTGTTCCGCATACATAGATCTGTATAATTTAGCTTCGTTCAACGAAAACATTCCTTACACAGACTTATGATTGCATTTTGAAATCGTGTTTTTGTCGTCGTTAGAATTTAGTAAATATAAGCATAACACTCAAATTAGTTTTTGACTTTTACAGAAAACCAAATTTCTGTAAAAAAAAGCCCAAAATAAAAAAACTGCGGCTGACTTAATCCCCACCCTCCTTGTGCAGTGCATAATAAAACGCAAGTGTTATATAAATTATCCCCTACTCTCATTCGTTGCCGCTAGCGCAAATTATAAATATTTTTTTTTTAAAAAAATCATTCCTATAAATCAAAAAGGCCATCTAATCAAAGTGAATAATTTAAAAAAATTAAAATTAAAAATAAAGTAATTGTTTTTAAGCATTCAGGTTGTTAAATATATAATTTGCTTGTAGTTTACTTATTGTATATTATTTGTTTAATCATAATACATAATACTCGTAATTTTAATCTCACGTTAAATTCTTAGCCGTAATCGCTCGTAACTTTACAGTGTATTATAAAGATTTATAAATTATTTGTTTTAATTTGTTTTTTTTATTCATTATCTTTACGGCAAGCACTTTTCTCTTCCCCAATATCTTTTCAGCCGCCGGTGAAAACGGGAACTGCTTATATAGTTTATAATGACCTTTCGTGGGTGCTAAGAGCCACAAAGCCAAAGTTTAAAGCAAATGGTTAAAAAAAATGTCGTCTGTTAGCAATCCAAAATAAATCGTCCTATTCCCAATAAACCCACAAAGGTCGGTCATAATTTCTAGCAATTGTGGATATGAAAAAAAGAGAGAGAGGGAGAAAGTCAATACTCTAAAAAGAAAAAAAACACAAGCACACACACACACAGACAAACGATAATTCTTCCTTTTTTTCACGACAACAAGCATCATTCGATGTAACGTCATGTCGATATAACAACGGGTAAACTTGGGAAGACTGTCAAGGTCGCGTATGTTATTTTTCCTGTTCTTGACACAAATCCAAAGTGAGTTGTCTGCTGTTCAAAAACGGGCAGGTAACATACAAGACCATAAACTGAAAACAATAACTGTTTCCAATAGTACACGTATTCTAATACTGAATAAATACGTCGATTAAAGGATACTATCAATAATTTATTTTCTTATTATACTGTTTCGGTTCTTATTAACATCAAAGTTATACACTTCCAATAATGTTTTGTTAAAAAATGGGATGGGATAGGATGGGATTCGATGTGGTGTCAAAATAATAAAATATCTACGAGTCCGCCACTCTATCCACCTAACCACATACGCTACGTTGTGTTTGTTCTTTTTTCTTAAGAAATAATCTTCATAACCATGGTGCGTATCTCTTCGAACCTTAACATAAGAGTTTTTCTGTTTAATTCTATATTTTCGTACGACATCTTAGTTACAAAAGCTAATTTATATTTGGCAGGCAATCTACACACTAGGTTTTAACCAATAAATGCAACATTTTAGTCCAGTATCCAGTTCCTTGATCCATCTCCTCGACTCCCCTACTGAATTCCCTCCGCAATCGTGCTGTGCTACTGAAAAAATCCCTAGAAATCATCGTTGCCAGTATACACAAAACCGAGCATAATTTTTTGTTTATATTTTTATTATTTTATTATATTTTTTGGAAATATCTCCTTAGATGGATTGCTCTCTATTATCTCCACATACTAATAACTCAATTTTACCCATAAACGTAAGAAAAAAGGAATAAATACGGAAAATCGTGAGTTACAGTATACGCGCAATTTTTTTTTGCGCGTGAGAGTACATGTGTAATATGTATAAATTTATTGTCTTATTGAAGCTTTCGTAATCTGAAAATAAACGTTTGATTTGCTTTTAATATATATAAAGACTTCTACCCTAGAAAAAATTGAAGGCTACACCCCTAAATGACTGTGTAGTAATTTTTGCAAAAATGGCACAGGACCTAAACTTTAGGTCTAGTGCCTATATTTTTAGGACTTGTGCCGTTTAGAACTTATGAATGTCACCCACTGTATTGCATAATAAATGTTCTTTGTTCAATTTTAAATCTACTGCGTTCTTTATGTATACAGTTGGTATTTAATGTTCACTCGTGAAATGTCTAGTGAGCTTTTGTCCTAATTAAATAAACTTTGGTGGATTTTTGTCTTATTCTTAATAAAATACGCTCCACACAGTATATATTGCAATTCTGAATGTTTGCTTGCTTTCAGAAGTCTGGTAAAATATATTTTTTAAACATTTTTTCATTTATTTATTTATTTATTTTTGTTTTAGGAATTTGTCTTGGGATTCTCGTATCTCCATTCGAAAGAAACGAATTTCTTAACTAATCATGTAATTAATTCTTAGAATGAAATAGGTTGTATTATGTAATTCGTGTATAAGTGCAGAACAGATAGTGATAATAATAATCTTAGTAGTACAAATATAGCTGTTACTGTTGGAATTAGCTACGTTCGTGACATTATTGCCAACTAGTTGCTGCATCGTCGCAATTTCGTGGGGTGGTGGCGAATTTCAGAACTAAAGCAAGTGAATGAAAAGGCACAAGACCTAAACGGCACAAGTCCTAAAAGGCAGAAGTCCTAAACGCCAGAAGTCCTAAAAATCATATCGCGGCACAAGTCCTAAACGACAGAAGTCCTAAACGGCAGAAGTCCTAAGAATCATACCGCGGCACAAGTCCTAAACTGCAGAAGTACTAAAATTCAGGTCTAGTGTCTATATTTTTAGGAGTTCTGCCGTTTAGGACTTCTGGATGACACCCGGCACATCATGCTGCCTCAGTGATGGTTTGGTGGGGAATGAGCTACTCAAGCACAACCCAGCTGTATTTTTGCGAACAAGGTGTTAAAACATCTGCCAAGGTATACCAGGACACAGTGCTAACACCTATAGTGTAACCACTGTCTGCTAACATGTTCCCTGGAGAAAGGTGGACCTTCCAACAGGATTCCGCTCCAGGCCACACAGCGAAAACCACTTAGGACTGGCTGGCGCGGAACGTCCCTCACGTCATTTCTACCACTGATTGGCCTTCTAGCAGCCCGGACCCTAACCCGTTGGACTACAAACTTTGGACAGTCCTTCAGGCAAAGGTCTGCCATAAACGGCATCCATCTGTCGACAGTCAGAAACAATCCTTGGCCCGAGCAGTGAACAATTTTCCCATTGACAGTGTTGGGTGAGTTACATGTAAAAATGTAACGCGTTACAAGTTACTTTACTTTTTCCTAAAATGTAGCGCGTTACTTGCCCCCAAAAAGGAACTGTTACTTTACTTCGAAAGTAACGCGTTACTAACGCGTTACTTTTAGGTCAGTAACTTAGAATATGTGAAAAAATGTTATGACTTCAATGTTCCGTACTACTATTACTATCGCTTTTATTATTATTATTATTATTATTATTATTATTATTATTATTATTATTATTATTATTATTATTATTATTACCTTTTCTGAATCGCTTTATGTAAATGCAAGGACACATTTTTACTTGACAGCTATAAGTTATGAATATTTTCATATAATGTAACATTGGCTAAATAGTCTGGCAGCCAGTCCATAAGATTTGAAGAGTACCTTGCATTTGGGGGTGACCAAGGTTTTGTGATGTTTTCATATAGGTTTTGATGTGCTGAATCTAAAACTGCCGGGTGCAACGCTAACACCCTTGAGCATTTCCCACAAAGCTCACTAACGATTTCCCCTCCCCCTTTTCATTAAAAAATCGTTGACTTCGGGAAAATTATCTGTAACTTCTACAGTAGTTAACGTAGAATAAAAATTCAAACCTTGTTCTGCTTCTAATGAAAGTGTCTTTCCAACTATGTTAATCACGTGGGGCTGCGACGAACAGGAAAGGGAAATAAAATAAGAAATTCTGGAAAATTCTCTCCCAAAGCATCTTTCGGCTCTTAATATTCAAGAGCCGTACCTCGAATCTCCATCCGGAAAGAAAATATGTTTATATTTTCATGAACTTTCGACACTAGCAAACAATATTAGGACGGGTACCGCCCTGGCACTCTTGAACATTTCCCACAAAACTCACAATTTCTTATTATATGTATTTTACCAAAAAATATTGACTTCTGGGAAATTATCTGTAACTTCTACAGTAATGAACATAGAATAACGGTTCAGGCCTTGTTATGCTTCTATCGGAATAGTCTTTCCAACTATGTTAATCACTTGGGCTGCGACGAACAGGAAAGGGAAATAAAATGGGAAATTCTGGAAAATTCCCTCCCAAAGCATCTTTCAACTCTTAATATCCAAGAGACGTACCTCGAATCTCCATCCGGAAAGAAAATATTTTTATATTTTTTTTGAACTTTCGACACTAGCAAACAATATTAGGACGGGTACCGCCCTGGCACTCTTGAACATTTCCCACAAAACTCACAATTTCTTATTATATGTATTTTACCAAAAAATATTGACTTCTGGGAAATTATCTGTAACTTCTACAGTAATGAACATAGAATAACGGTTCAGACCTTGTTATGCTTCTATCGGAATAGTCTTTCCAACTATGTTAATCACTTGGGCTGCGACGAACAGGAAAGGGAAATAAAATGGGAAATTCTGGAAAATTCCCTCCCAAAGCATCTTTCAACTCTTAATATCCAAGAGACGTACCTCGAATCTCCATCCGGAAAGAAAATATTTTTATATTTTTATGAACTTTCAACACTAGCAAACAATATTATTAAGGGTACCGCCCTTCCACCCTTGAACATTTCCCACAAAACTCATAATTTACCATCATTTGTATTTTACCAAAAAATTATTGACTTCTGGGAAATTATCTGTAACTTCTACAGTAATAAACGTAGAATAACGGTTCAGATCTTGTAATGCTTCTATTGAAACAGTCTTTCCAACAATGTTAATTACTTGTGGCTGCAATGAACAGGAAACTAAAATAAAATGGGAAATTTCGGCAAATTCCCTTCCAAAGCATCTTTCAGCTTTTAAAGTACAAAAGGGATGAGGTGTATCTCCTTCCGATAGAAATATTTTTATATTTTCATGAACTTTCTACATTTGAAAATAACCGTACACACATGAACTGTAGCCGTGCGATACACACTTCAATAATTAAAATTTAAAAGGAATTTACATTTATAGAATTTATAAGTAACACAATATATGGTACAATTATCTTCCTCATATAATTTGGGCAGTAGGATATATTTAGTACTAGTATTGTTTTTAAGTTCAGTTTACGATTTCTGGGTAAAAGTTCATGGATTTTAATGTTTAAATTCCTTTTATCTTTTCATCGTTATTAATTCTAACGTTCCTCCATGTATTAAGTTAACCTTTTTATATATCTACAGGTAGCAGCCATAACATAGACATAACAGTTTTTAGTGAACATGTGGGTGAGTTTACAACTGACTAGTGCCAAGTGGATAAAGTGTTACTGTTTTATGTGTGTTAACACGTTTCAAAGTGGTGTTTCATAGTGCACTTTTTAAAATCATGGCGGATAAAAAGAAGTGCATTTTCACATGTCAGAAAACACAAGAGCGGCTTATAACTGGAGGACCAGCTCGAGTTCGATCAATTATGTTAGCAAGTAGTCTTAGACGTGACGAACGGTTTATTTCCCTTGAGGAAAATGTGCCAGTATACTTTCATAAGGACTGCGTATCAACATATACTTCACAGTGACATATCAAGAGAGCCAAAGAGCAGTCAACTTCAATCTCCTCTGAACCACAGGTGAAACGGATTAGAAGATCAGACGCAAAACCTTTCAATTTTCGTACTGACAGTCTATTCTGTGGAGAGATCTGTTCCGATCCTGATCCAAAAAATCCAAGTTGGTGGCGCAGATATCACCTTCTTAGAACGGTTGATCGTCCAGGGCAACTGACTATACAAAAAGCTATCCTCAAAATATGTGATGTTAGAAATGACGAATTATCCGAAGCTGTTCGAGTGCGTGTAAATGGAGCTGTTGGAGATCTACATGCGACAGACGCTCGTTACCACAAAGACTGTTGCAATCAATTCTTGCACAGTAAGTCAGCTAAAATTTGTTCACTGAAACGCAGCATAAATAAAGGAAGTGACGGAGATGGAATCAACGCAGTCACGACAGCTTTAAAAGAGGACACTTCTCGTATTTGGAACTCCATCGAAGTTTACCATCTTTATCAACAGAACGGTGGATCTAGAACTGATCGTCTTGCAATTATAAGAGATGTTCAGGAAAAAATAGGTAAAGACCTTCTAGTATTGCCCTCTCCTGGTGTATCCAGCATTCTTGCCTTTAAAAATCAAACAGATCTTGCCATGAATATTACCGAAGATGACGACGATGATGGAGAAACAATAAAAGAACTAAGTACAGAGATAATGAATAAAGTGACGAAGCCTGATGATAGATTGAAAAGTTACGAAACTACCATCTCTGAAGACAATATTAAAAATAATGTTAGTGAAACTTTACTTTCTCTATTAGAGATGCTTGGAATTACTGAGCTACCTGCAATACTCATTGGAAACTACCTGCAATATCGTAACTGTAGCATTGACAAAGCAGCCAACTACTCTCCAGATTGCTCTTGCTATGCTTCTGAACAGCAAACGTCTCACTGACGAATTCTATAAGTTTGGAATCACTTGTAGTTACAGTGAGACCCTAAGATTTAAAGCGTCAGCTGCAGCAGAAGCCAGCAAAGCACCAACTTTGCATGGACTTAATCCCTCAACAGACGGATTTGTGCAAGCTGTTGGTGACAACTTCGACACGTCTATTTCATCTCAAAATGGCCTACGTCAAACTCACAGTATGGCTTTGCTGATAACTCAAGTGGAGAAGTCAGGGAGTTGCAACAGTAACGAAATTTGTCGCATTACAAAGGAAGAAATGAAGGAACGTGTGACTAGTGGAGTGCCTGTACTCCGGTACACAGGGTCAAAAAAGCCACCAATGCCCCAACATTTCTCAGTAAAAGAAGTGCCAACTCTAGCATTACTTGCATCTCAAGTTTATTCAGTGTACAGAACACAGAGAATAGATTTCGAGTTTTTAAAGTCGATCATTAGGAGTCCTGAAGTCACTCCTGAATATGGTGGCTCTAATACAAGAAAATCAACAGCCATTAAACAAGTGTTAAAAGGAGTTAGCTTGAAAAAATTGGGGTCTCAGGAAGATATAACCAGTGATATAGAACAAGAAGCAACTGACTTTGTAGCTGCGTGCTATGGTGTAGCAAGTGTGGAGTCTATGATAGAAGTTCGTATCAACGTTTGGAAGAAAAAAACTGCATCTGCTCACACAAGAGCTCCACTACTTTGCTCTCTTCCACCGACGTCGGAAGCTTTAAAACTAAATGTAAAGCGCGCCCATCTCAAATGCTAATTTGGCTGAGTGCAGACAGGGCAGACTCACCAAATGTTGATCCAACTTGTTATAGATGGACACGTGATGAAACAACCAAATCGTTAAGGCCAGTTATGCTTCCTCCAAATGTTGAGCCAGCTCCTCCCGATGTATTTCACCTCACCAAATGTTCCTGTTCGTCAGAAAAACCTTGTTCAACAAGAAGATGTAGTTGTGTAGGTAAACTACTTTGTACAATGTTCTGTAAATGTTTTGATGGTAGATGCTACAACAAATTAAACACGTACTCACATAACGACGCTGACGAGAGTGAAGAAAGTGGTGAGGGATAATATTACAAATAAACATGACATACTTAAGTCATTATGTAAGTTTATATTGAATAACCACTTTTTACAGATAAGTGTGGCTTTTAGAATACCACTAGAACATTCATTTCCTAAGTGTGCGAAACCTCTCGAATTACAGGTGCTACATTTTAATCAAAATCATAAAAATCGAAGAAAGTTATAAGAATATTTTTTTAAACGTACGATTTATTAATACGCTTTACTGATAATAGAAAATTTTGGAACAGTCTAAATACATTACATTCCTGCTTAATAAAAATGTCTCGAAATTGCAAATGTTGCCCTAAGGGCTGATATCGTTGGAAAGATTATTCGAACAAAAGCAGAAAGGGACGAAACATTATTCTTTGTTAATTTGTATAGAAGTTCAAGGTACATTTCCGCAATGAACTATTTTTAATATAGATGATGGGAAATCATGAGTTTAATGGGAAATGGTCAAGGCGGCAACCTTTCTAATATTGTTTACTAGTGTAGAAAATTCATGAAAATATAAAAAATATTTCTATCGGAAGGAGATACACCCATCCCTTTTGTACTTTAAGAGCTGAAAGATGCTTTGGGAGGGAATTTTCCAGAATTTCCCATTTTATTTCCCTTTCCTGTTCGTCGCTGCCCAAGTGATTAACATTGTTGGAAAGACTATTCCGATAGAAGCATAACAAGGTCAGAACCGTTAGTCTACGTTAATTACTGTAGAAGTTACAGATAATTTCCCAGAAGTCAATAATTTTTTGGTAAAATACAAATGATGGGAAATTATGAGTTTTGTGGGAAATGTTCAAGGGTGGAAGGGCGGTACCCTTCCTAATATTGTTTGCTAGTGTCGAAAGTTCCTGAAAATATAAAAATATTTTCTTTCCGGATGGAGATTCGAGGTACGTCTCTTGGATATTAAGAGCTGAAAGATGCTTTGGGAGGGAATTTTCCAGAATTTCCCATTTTATTTCCCTTTCCTGTTCGTCGCAGCCCAAGTGATTAACATTGTTGGAAAGACTATTCCGATAGAAGCACAACAAGGTCTGAACCGTTATTCTACGTTTATTACTGTAGAAGTTACTGATAATTTCCCAGAAGTCAATATTTTTTTGGTAAAATACAAATGATGGGAAATTGTGAGTTTTGTGGGGAATGTTCAAGGGTGGCAGGGCGGTACCCTTCCTAATATTGTTTGCTAGTGTTGAAAGTTCCTGAAAATATAAAAATATTTTCTTTCCGGATGGAGATTCGAGGTACGGCTCTTGGATATTAAGAGTTGAAAGATGCTTTGGGAGGGAATTTTCCAGAATTTCCCATTTTCTTTTCCTTTCCTGTTCGTCGCAGCCCAAATGATTAACATAGTTGGAAATACTGTTCAAATAGAAGCATAACAAGGTCAGAACCGTTAGTCTACGTTAATTACTGTAGAAGTTACAGATAATTTCCCAGAAGTGAATAATTTTTTGGTAAAATACAAATGATGGGAAATTGTGAGTTTTGTGGGAAATGTTCATGGATGCCAGGGCGGTACCCTTCCTAATATTTTTTGCTAGTGTTGAAAGTTCATGAAAATATAAAAATATTTTCTTTCCGGATGGAGATTCGAGGTACGGCTCTTGGATATTAAGAGCTGAAAGATGCTTTGGGAGGGAATTTTCCAGAATTTCCCATTTTCTTTCCCTTTCCTGTTCGTCGCAGCCCCACGTGATTAACATAATTGGAAAGACACTTTCATTAGAAGCAGAACAAGGTTTGAATTTTTATTCTATGTTAACTACTGTAGAAGTTACACATAATTTTCCCGAAGTCAACGATTTTTTAATAAAAAGGGGGAGGGGAAATCGTTAGTGAATTTTGTGGGAAATGCTCAAGCGTGCCACAGTTGCACCCGGCAGTTTTGAATTCAGCACATCAAAATCTATAAGAAAACATCAAAAAACCTTGGTCACCCCAAAATGCAAGGTTCTCTTGCTCTGCCACCAGAGTAAAAATGCCATACTGCGTTACTCGTAGGGATGGGCTAGGGTAACCAGACGTACTGATTTTCGCAGTACAGTACTGTTTTTCAAAGAGCTGTCCTGCATGTTGCGAAGATGTCTAGGAAATCGAGAAATATCCTTCTTCTTTAAAATGTCCTGCAAAATGTCCAGAGTTAATTTATTTGCAATATCTTAATATTTCATTATTTATTCACAATATTTTGAATCAAACACACTCTTTTCCTGAATGATGAACCGCTGTGTTTTTTAACACTCCTCAGAAAACTAGGGATGGAGAACAATCAACAAACCATTTTTTACAATACATCGCTTTTACTGAGAAGGGCTTGTTGAGATATCGGTAAAGTAGGAAAGGTTTCTTTTTGAACTTATGATAGTGATGCTAACCAAGTTAAATAGAAGTTCCCTTGTGCCGGTCTAAATTTTCTCTCATTTCTTAAAATAATACCAATCTTCGAAATTTATTATTTTTTTTTTAGCCCAACACGAACTTTGACTGTACGTTCATAAAATAAACCAATTTGTTATTCATCAAAGCATTTGGAGTTGTGTTTAATTCATTTAATAATTTTGTTCAGTGCTTCTTCTTAACAAAAATGTTTATTAACTTAAGGTTAACATTAAATGAAATAATGATATGCGTATTGCCGATGCAGTAAGATATCATATACTATTATACTTATGTCCTACTTTTCGATTGCTAGAATGTGGTCATGCTACGATGGGCACGAGCGAGTACGAGCGAGTATTCTTTGAAACTCGATTTGACTAAAAACAGACATCTTTGAACGCGATTCGAAAAATTTCCTCCAACTCGACTCGAATTCGGGTCGAGTCGAGCCAAATCTGGTGTGTAGTTTCGAGTATTCTCTTCAAGTACCTTGCATAGACAATATAGGTTATCAACGATACTAGTACTACTACTAGTACAACTTTTATTATTATTATTATTATTATTATTATTATTATTATTATTATTATTATTATTATTATTAATAAATAATTATAATTATAATTATAACAACACTGTGTTTAAACATGAAAGATACGCGGTCTGTATTTGAATACTAAAAAACTAGTTGATTGCTAACCTCGGTAGTCGTGAATTCTAGGAGTCAAGGATATTGTTCACGAGCTTCTGAATTTCGGTTGAGGGTTTAGGTTGAGTATTCGGGCTCGAGCCAAACATTGTTAAAAGTTATAGGGCACTGGCCAAATATCTTCCAAACTGTTCGCCCCGGGTTTACAATTGTCAACAACTTGAGCAGCTCGGCTCACAGCTCACTCACTATCTACCCGAACCGAGAAGTGAGCCGAGCCAACAGCTCACCGAACCGAGTCAGCTAGAGCCTTCGGCCCAGATGAGCCGAACCAAGCAGATGGCTCATCCCAACCAAGCCAGCTCGAGCCGATGGTTCACCCCAAGCGAGCCGGCTCGAGCCATCGGCTCAGTAATTACTTCCCAACTGAGCTTCTTATTAAAAAATCTCTTGTGGTCTCGATATCGAGACGTGAAGACATGCGAGCAGTGTTTCCTCTCGTCAGCAACATTAAAAGTATTCCATATTACTACTTAGCTTACATTTCTCATGGCTTTCGCTTTCTAGTGTAATCAGGCCATGATTTCAAAACGAGTTAAAACGTAATAATAATAATAATAATAATAATAATAATAATAATAATAATAATAATAATAATAATAATAATAATAATAAATATAAGTATTCCATACATATAGAAATGCTTTTGACCAAGCACGCAAGAAATTACATTTTGTCCATTTAGCACTATCATTCTTTTGTCACTCACAATTATTAATATTCATATAGTAAATATCTTATAATTCTTACATTTTAAAATCAATTGACAGGGCTCTGATTGCTTTTATGAGAAATAAATCTTCGGTTTTATAGATCCTACACAGTGGCGATGATCGTGCGTCGTTTCGGTCCTATGCCGTTTCGGTCCTGCGCCGTGTCGATCCTGTGCCGTGTCGATCATGTGCCGTTTCGTTCCTATGCCGTGTCGATCCTGTGCCGTTTCGGTCCCATGCCGTGTCGATCCTGTGCCGTTTCGGTCCTATGCCGTGTCGGCTCTATATCGTTTTGATCGTACGTATTCTATGCATATTACTTGCACAGGCATAGAATCGACAGGAGTTTATAATTTGTAAGAGCAAAGAATAAACAGATAATAAAAATATTATTTTTTAGGCACATGATTAAAAGTTAAATTATTTCAGAGCAGCGGCGTCAGAGCAAAACGGCACAGGACCGAAACGGCATAGGATCGACACAGCATAGGACCGAAACGGCACAGAATCGACACGGCACATGACCGAAACAGGGTTCTGAGCTGAATTGTCGGTCGTATGCCGTGTCGATCCTGTGCCGTGTCGATCCTGTGCCGCATCCCCCCTAGGAAACAGGAAACTTTTGCTTTGAAATACTAGAATATAGCTATATATATATCGGGTGTTGCAAAATAAGTGTTATAACTCTTGGGAGGTGACTCCTGCCACTGAGACAAGGAGAAAAGTAATCTTGAACTTTCGGCTATCGGACAGTTTCGGATCTACAAGGTGCCGAAAGCGTGGGAAAATAACTTTCGGAAGCCAATAGTTCGGAAACTATCCAACATAAAGAGGGCGGGTAAAAAATTCACTAAAGAAGTCATACCTGCTCTATTGAATTTTGCATGTTTCACAATCCTACCATGCACGCGCAAGGGATTCCCCAAAGGAACGTAGGGAGTCCCGGATAATCTGCCAAATGAAACTTGGTATAAATGGATATGAATTGATAGGCTTCCTACCAGATAACAATAATTGGTTTGTATTAAGTCGATATCTGGAACAAATACAAAGTAGCGGACACCTTCATGCCCGTTGTATGTGGTTGCATAATCACCAGGTACGGATGCTGGCCAACAGTGACGTTCTGAGAATTAAGTGTAGTAAATTTGTACTCAAATGATCTAGAAAGATATCTGGAGTGTCGGTAGAACATAACAGATGAAGCAGGGTGATTCACATGTTTGGAAACACTTAACGAAAAATGCCCAGAAATGCACTCATACTCAGTAAACTTGAGTTCAAAGCGTCGGAAATGTAAGTATTAGCGTCAGGAACGTGAAAGCCATTGCCAATTCACCAATAAGGAAACTGATGAAATGTGATGTGCACGGTTGCATACCAATAAGGATACAACAACTGAGGTCAAGTTGAAATTGTGCAATTGGACTCACTTAGAAACTGGGTAAACTAAAGGAATGTCACTAGTGGGATCGCATGATCGATATTGAATTGTGGCCAATGTGTGTGTTGATATCGACATGTAGCTAATGGACTAATGTCAACATGTCCTACTACTGCTGAGACACCGTCCTACGTGCAAACAATAGGAAATTAACTACTCGGGTCTTGAATCTGAGGCCCTGGACTCCCAGAAGGATTGAAAACTGTCACCACGCGAGCAAAAGTGAGAGCTCTAGCCCTGCACTTTGAAGGATCCCCACTTTCTCTGTATTCATTTCTTTGAGGAGTACCCACTTTGTTCGGCAAGCGCTCTTGTACATCGCCCCGACATGCTTGTGTATTTCATTTTGTTACTCCTACTGCACAGTTGTAAACAATCAGAGCTTTAAGACGTTTCTTCCTATTTCTCATGTCGTTTTATTTTCCATATGTATGGTGTTCCAGCTGTAGTGTTAAATGTGCCGAATTGGTTCATTTTCGTCTTTATATTTGCATGTGCACTGTGTGTAAGATACGAATTTCTGGAGGTGTTTTCCTATACTTCGCGTACGTCATATGTCCCAGAAGACGTGGGACATATTACAAGTTTGATATTTTCACGCTCTATCAGAATTTGAACCATGCATTAAGAGATTTCTTTTCATATATGTCGACTGTGGGGCAATGTCCCAAGCAAAGAGGGACATTGATACAATCGTGTTCTAGTTACGTTCTACCAAAAGGTGCACCAGATGTAATAGCAGAATGTACAACGTTATTTTCCTAGTTTTCGCATTTGAGACGGTATCCCAGCAGTAATGCGACATGTTGACATTTGTCCATTAGGTACATGTTGATATCACCACACACATTGGCCACAATTCAATATCGATCATGCGATCCCACTAGCGACATTCCTTTAGTTTAACCAGTTTCTTTGTGAGTCGAATTGCACAATTTCAACTTGACCTCAGTTTTTGTATCCTTATTGGTATGCAAAAATGTACATCATATTCATCGGTTTGAGGGAATATTATTGGTGAATTGCCAATGACTTTCATGTTCCTGACGCTAATACTTACATTTCCGACGCTTTGAACTCACGTTTACTGAGTATGAGTGCATTTCTGGGCATTTTTCGTTAAGTATTTCTACACATGTGAATCACCCTGCTTCATCTGTTATGCTCTACCGACACTCCAGATATCTTTCTAGATCATTTGAGTACAAATTCGCTACACTTAATACTCAGAACGTCACTGTTGGCTAGCATCCGTACCTGGCGGTTACGCAACCACATACAACGGGCATGAAGGTGTTTGCCATTTTGTATTTGTTCCAGATATCGACTTAATACAAACGGATTACCTGGTAGAAATTCTACCAATTCATATCCATTTACACCAAGTTTCATTTGGCAGATTATCCGGGACTCCCTACGTTCCTTTGGGGAATCCCTTGCGCGTGCATGGTAGGATTGTGAAACATGCAAAATTCAATAGAGCAGGTATGACTTCTTTAGTGAATTTTTTACCCGCCTTCTTTATGTTGGATAGTTTCCGAACTATTGGCTTCCGAAAGTTATTTTCTCACGCTTTCGGCACCTTGTAGAACCGAAACTATGTCCAATAGCCGAAAGTTGAAGAGAACTTTTTTCCTTGTCTCAGTGGCAGGAGTCACCTCCCAAGAGTTGTAAGAGTTATTTTTCAACACCCGATATATATATTTGAGAGGCGGCATTCAAAAATACATTTGAAAAACAAGCTTCAAACACAGGCCACTTCTTTCTCATCTCTACTAATATCCAGGGTTGATCAATTCTGTGAGCACATTAAATAATATAATAATTGATTTCTGAATGCTGACTTAAATAGACTCGTTTTTAACTACAGCAGAAGTAGAAATTGATATGCTGTTTGATATTCAGAAAGTGATCTCTTTTACTTTGAAATGTTATCGAAAATGAAATGAGAACAACTTTGAATAAAGGACTGTTTCAGAATCAGTTCCAAAACGAAGGAAATATAGTGAAAGATGATTGAAATAAAAGGTTCTTATTATCTTTTTCGATTTTCGCTCACTCTGTTTATTTCATTACGATTATTTATTTCGTGAAGTCTGCTTCTCTTGTAAATATATAACTTCTTGTTTATCGGGAATGCTAACAAAAAACTAAACGTTCATTCAAAATTTAGTTTCCATGACACTTCGCATTTTGACAAATAACACTCTTCATTTAGGGAAGTGCTATATAGCGCCACCATTAAATTGGCACATGGACTTTGGTACATGTGTTTCTTCGTGAATGTTATATGCAGGGCGAACAATTTATCTTGATCATCCGCTATAAAGGAGAAACCAAATGAGATAAAAAAAAGTGAAACTTTGCACGAAGCAACTAAAAGGAGGGGGACATCTTTGCGTGTATTAAAGAGAATACACAACAAACAGTGTTGCCACCTCAATATAAAGTTATGTATGTTTTAAATGGCACTACGTCAGGTTATTGTATGTTTCAAACCAGCATGTCAAACGAAAGCCTAAAACACCACTTTTATTATTCAGTGTTACAAATTAAGGATGTTATAGTATCATAAACATCCAAAATTTGGAAGCCTCTGTTACAATACAACACAAGGAAGATGGACAGGATAACGCTCTCATCTTTGTTGCTGGGGATGCCGGATTCGATGTCTGGTGGGGACAATCGGTCCGAAAAGTATAAAAGCTTTTTCAGATCAGCCATCCTGAGTGATGGTTTCCTGGGTTTTCCTCATTCGCACGAGCCAAATACCGGAATGATACCTAACTTACAGGTTCCAGACCGCTTCCTTCCATCCTTTTTCATGATCACCGAGGGACGTCTTCCCTGATGCATGACGGGCTAACATGGCCATAAATGTCGAAAGCCCAGAAAGCCCATCTCTAAAGTTTACGTTTCTGTAGCGCAGCAGTTCTAAAAGTGGGTTCCGCGGGACCTAGCCGGGGGTCCGCGATGCTTAAAAATTGAAATGTGTTGTCATAAAATGAAACTCACAGCTCTTTTTTCAGTTACTAAAATGAATGCAATTAAAATTATAGCTACGTTTGTAAATTTAAATGCTTTCATACTGTATTAAATTTCTGCTCTGAAGCTGGTCAACCGTTATATAGGACTACTTCAAGTGAGATAAATTTCCTCTTTGTTAGGGCACCTTTTCAAAAGTAGTTGTATATTAACTGCACGACGCCTCGGAATTTTATGGATTTCATCTTCAAATGGCGGAAAGCTCAAACCACAACCACAAATTCCAGATTTTGTTTTTCAAAAAAAGAAGTAAATGTTAGTCATTCCTGTGCTTATATACATCAAGGCTCCGTCTCAAGGAATATCTAAGAAAACGATGAAAAAACCCCTCCGAAAATATGTTCCTAGATCCGCAACTCTTAGTAACTCTTGACTCAAATTGGTATGCGTGTGCACTGTGAACACGAAGAGCTGTCTAAAAAAAATGCAACATTTGATGCCTTTCCCTACCACTTACTTATGTGAACAGACCTTTTCTGTTCTTTGCAGTATTAAAACTTTAAAGCAAAATCGTCTTAATGTGGAACCGGAACTAAAATTATCACAGATTTTAGTGCAATTATGGAAAAACACAAAGAATTTTGTTCCTCACATTACTGGCCCCACATTTGAGAACTTTGTTTTGAATTTCCTTAAAACAAAAAAAAAAGACATTGATTTCTTACTGCATTATTTTTCTTGAGTTGAGCTGGTTTTGAGTTAAACGTTTCGATCAGCAGCGAGGCTAGATGACACGTAGATCTATTGATTAACGTGGAATCCAAACCATATGAGCTCCCTCAAGGAATCGAATCCGGGTCTTCCACGCCAAAGGCTCATACGCTAACCGCTTAGCTACGAAGGAGCTCCGTGGTATTTTCTTGTCAGTGGTAATTCTAATTAGTATATTTTTAATGCCATGTGAAATTTCAGGTAGCATTGCAAAGGAGTCCACAGATCCTGAATGAACAGGGGGTCAGTGTTATCGGAAAGTTTGAGAACTATTGCTGCAGCGCATAGACAGCTACTGAAAATCAAACATTTGAAAAACCTCTTTGTTGTTTTTACGAAAGGTGAGAAGAAAAATGGGCAAACAAGAAAAAAAAAAGGTTCTAGAAACCTTGTAACAAGTATTTACTAAATAATCTTCTTAAAGTAGATTTTTCTGGAATACTGTTTGTGTGTATAACATAATGACCTGGCCTTCTGCTAAGAGAAACAATGCCTGAAGAAGGGCTTTTGCATGGAAACAAGTTGTAACGAAACGTTCCACGATGTAGTAATGAATATTTGCAGAATGCTTCACAGGCACTTGAAAAGGAGATGAAAAGTTCCACAGGTACAAAAAAGAAACAAGAAAATGATATGGAAGTAAGTGGAAACAACCAATGCTCATTCAATAGCGCTTTGAATAATGCTTTCGGAAATATATTGGAAAACGGAAATTGATAAACAAAGGAGAAAGCGAAGATGCTAAATGAAAAGAGCTGATTTAAGTGTTAATGCATTGCAGAAAATTTCCTTAACAGAAAGCAATGATTCCAATTTAGGTTCTTCAGGCATGGTATTTCAGAAAATGTCCTTTATCCTTACAAAAGAAGGTTGTTACTTTCAGTGAAATACCGGTAACGGAATGCAAAGTAAATTGTTAAAATTTTTTTCTTCAATTTGAAATAAGGGCTATTTGTTGCTAAGGATGATTTTACATACGTAAATGAGCATGTACGCACATAATTATTCTTAAGTTGTTTTTTTTTTTTTTTTTTTGTATGTAATATGCAATATGATCACTTAAAGATTTTTTCCACGTAAAATTCAGAATATACAGTACATCTTTGGTAATGCGTTCACTTACGAAACATTCTTGATTTAATCTCAAGACATATGCGTTTGTAGTTAACATGAATGTGTGTGTATTTTTATTTATTCAGAAGTTGTGTCGTTCCTATAATATGAATTTAAAAATTCTTCCGTATCGTTTACTTGGAATCATTCCCTATCTGATAAAGGTTATCATTGAGGGTTAAGCAAAGATTAGAAGAATGTGAAAAGACAATATAAGATAGGACCTTAGGAAGATGGATAGTAATAAAGGGTTACCATTTAATATAATCAAATTGAGATATTTTATTTCTTTGCCTTTGAACTTTCAGGCTAATGAAGACACAGGGCTACCTAAATACATAACTGAGAGTATCAGTTGTTTAATTGAATACAGTTTATGTATTTCTATCATTTGTTAAAATTTTCAAATTATGAATGAAAAATGTCTTTGTCTTTCTCTTTATAGTAGATAAATAGTACATTGTTATAATGCAGCTTAAGAGAAGAACGGATATAAACATGAACAATGAGGAAAGTTAACCTTTCCTAACTTTTGGCTATTCTACCGAAATTCTCTCTTGGGGAAACTATACACTGGTTCTCTCTCTATGTGTGTGCGTGTTCCCTTTTCTAAAGGCTGGCTTCAGCTAATGGACTCCAATCCTATTTCGCAGACATATGCTTCTCTTCTCTGAGACAAATAACACTACCTACAGTCCATCTGTATTCTCCTCGGGCTCCTTCCTAAAGAGTGGAGAATATATCATCCAAGTCTCCAAGGAGTCCCTCCCAACGTCTATGAATATAATAATAATAATAATAATTCTCAGTCACTGGAGATTACTTTGTTTAAAGTTGTCTGCTTTACAAGTATAATCTCTTTAAACATTAAATAAATTGTTTTTCTGCCTGTTCCACAAGGAAATGGCTCAGGAGATTCACAAAGAAAGTATCTTCCATTTGATATCAAAGATATGGATTCTTGCCAGAAGCAATTGTTTTTCAGAAACTTTGTCTTGGATTGTGTTTTCAAATAAATCTATTCCAAGTCTCGTATTTTAAACAGTTGCATTATACTACCATATTTTCATACACTTCCCCGGTTATTGATGTTAAATAGAGACGCAGGGGAGAAAAGCTTTGATTGAAACTTCGGAAATAGATTGTACAAAAAACAAAATTACTAAAATCCTGATTTACTGTATGTAGAAATTTTCAAAAGAAAAAAAAATGAAATGAGGCTAAGGGAGACGATTATTATGTTTATGAATAAAATAAGTAGGATAAAACCCGCGCGTACGATGTTTGTCCACCACTAACTCATATACCGAAGATCAAATCAGAGGAGCCACTGTACTAGGAGTGAGCGCACTTACATTTGTTTCGCTTTAATATATTTATATTTGTATCTATATCTATATCTATATCTATATCTATATCTATGTAACACATATAACAGAAAATTATTCTCTACCATATGTTCGCTTCTTCCTCTCTTTGGTATAACTTAGGGGCGAAAAAAAAAACAATTATTTCCAATACCAACGAGAGTGAGCGATTTCCGCTGACACTCTATTGTGAGTAGTAACCCCAATCAGCCTAACCTATTTGGTACGCTGTGTAAGGTACAAATAAAAAAAAATATGAATACAGTTGGTTGAAGAAGTTTGATGTCATTTCAATTCTTTAGGGATGTTTAAGTGTGTGTGAATGTGTGTGTTTATTTTAAGTGTCTTAGCAAAATACTCGATTTGCCATGGAACGCAACATCACATATAAGCAAGATTAACCTTGTTACTATAACTAGTACTCGAACACCTCAGACTTCTTCTTGGTCTCCGGGAAGATGGACCTGGTGACTCCTGTTGATCTGACCACTGGTGCTTGGGGTCCCGGGTTCAAACCCTGCTCCCGTCAAGTGAACTTTGTGGTGGACAAGCACTGTGTGCGTGGGTTTTCTCGGGGTCCTCCCGTTTCCTCCCACTTTCTTCATTCCACCATTTCATTCATTTCTCATAATCACCGTCTCCTTTAGCCTAACCGGCATAAGCGTGGGACGTAAAACTCAAAGATTTCATTTCATTTTCCCCTTGATCTGCGGCGATGAACCTGCTGACGTTTGTGCTCTCTGGTCTTCCTATGGATGGTGTCTTGATCCAATTAAGTTCTATCTGCTGGTCTCTGATTAAAATTATGGACATGAACTACACTAACATTTTCCCTCGGCCTCTGAATCAACTTTGAGGACAACAAAAAGCGAGTCTTGTAGTATCCGAGTGGCGTCCAACAGCCCAAAAACTAATAATCAAAATGTCCATGATGAAAGACCATGAGCTAAGACCTCGTGAAAAATCACTGGCAAAGAAAAATGTAAAAGATCATTGGCAAAGACCACGAAGTCTCTCAATCGAAATATTTTATATGAATTTACACTTCCTTGTTTTCATTGTTCATCTTATTCTTGAATTGGCATATTTTTTTTTATTATTTTGATGTGAGATGATTTCTCACTTCACGGCTTGCTCAATATATGCGTGTAAGATGAAATTATGACCACACGTGACTCTATCAAGTATTCCTTGAAAACACACAGGAAATTGCAATATCAGTATTTTGTAGCAGTTCCGCGTTACGACATGTTTAACCCTTAGACTACCAAGCCAAAACTATTATGTAAAGTACTAAGCATGAGTCATTTTGACCCAGGCGAGCTTTTTGTTAAAAATATATCAAGTTTGATTCAAGGACTTAAAATTTCCAACGTTCAATCAAAAAGGCGATGTACCTGATCCTTCTTTATATTACAGTGAATTTTATATGCTGTATAAACAGACAGTGGCGGCTCGTGACACTCAAACAATACCTGAATTATAGTACTGTAGCGGAAAAAATACGCTGTCTTTTCTAGGAGTAATTCCTGTCACACATGTTATTTTGATTACACCTGGCAGTCCTTACTGAGCAGCTCGCTGGTGCAGTGTCCTTTGCATACAAACTTGTGGCAGATTGCATACTTTTGAGGGGTAAAAAATCACATGGCTTGCTAAAAATAAAGCCAGATGTTGTAGGGAACTGAACAACAATGTAGCAATTGCTGAGAAAGAAATGTACAGCGGTAAGTATGGAGGGAGAAAGGGTGGGAGAAAACAGTTTGCTAAAATAAAACTTTCTATGATTCTCACCCCAATCAAAGCTCGGTAGAACGGGGAAGTGATTGCAAGTAAAAGAAAAAAATGCCGTTTCAATCAGCAAGATAATAATAATAATAATAATAATAATAATAATAATAATAATAATAATAATAATAATAATAATAATAATAATAATAATAAAATAATTGATATTTAATTGTGTGTGTCGTGCCGCGGAGTACCAAGGCTGGGTCAAATTGACCCAACTACAATTTCTGCCATATTGTTGGGTATTTTGTGCTTATTATATATATGAATTCTACTGAAATGGTTTCCAAAAGTGAAAATGCTTGTTAATGGAGGAATACCTAAAACGTTAGCCCACTACGCCTCTTTGAAATTATAGCATTTCTTTATAAAAGATCATCTGGGTCAAGTTTATCCAGTCTTGGTACTCGAAGGGTTAAGCGTTAGCATTTAATTTTCCTTAGAGTATAATACCTTCGTATTGTTTTGTCTTCTAAATTTCATTCCTTGTTCTTGGTGCATCGGGCTAATTGTCATTTTGTATTGAAGGTATGTGGCCCATAATATAATTCTACACGTTTGTGACACACTCCTAATGTGAATATACATAATACATACAAATGAATAGGTACACTAAAAGATTAATTAACAAATGTTTGTTTTCTTATGATGGAGAAGAGGATTCATTGTTGTCCTCAACCTGTTTCAAAGCTTCTTCCTGTAAACGACAGAATTATTGCAAAAATTTTGCCAGGGTTGATAGCTTCTGTTTATCAGTTGCATTTAGAATTTTGTTTAATTCTAAGTTTTTTTGTCACGGATCCTATCTCCTATCCTTCCCTATTGCGTTCTTCCTCTAGCACCTTACATTCGAATAAAATATGTATTTCATTTTCAATTTCTCCACATAAACTACATAAATAATTTCCGTATTCATCTTTCGGACTTTTCCACCTGTACATCTCCATTAGAAATATAGTTATGGCGCGTCTTTGGTCCTTCCGTAGCTCGAGATATTTATCTGCCCCCACATTTGTTTTAATCTTTACATATGTTGTCAAAGATCGCTTAGTCTCGCAATCAGCTTTCAAATTTTCAGTTGCATCTGAAATTACTTTTTCTCTAATTACTTTACACATTTCTTTTGATTTCTTGTTTCTTTTTTTTTTCTAGCAAGTCGAACATATTTATCTCTTGCAATAGTTTCACTACTCCCATTATCCAAAAGTTATTACTTCTCTGTTTCATTTGAAAATCAAAGCATTGCTTCTGAATTTCCCTCCCGTTTTCTGATTCGCACAGGTTCAGCCAATAATTTAGTACCTTTATTTTTATGATTGAGCTGACGGGATACCTTCCTGTATCGAGTAGGTGCCGATTGTGGTACTCCTATTACTCGTTAAATGAACTTGGATCCTGCTTCATTAAATATGCTATCAGCACAGTTTGTACCCCAAACTTCACACCCGTACAAAAGTATGGATTGCAGTAGTGTATTAAAAGCACGCGTGGCCAATTTGAACGGAACGCTGTGTGTCTGTTCAAAGTTTTTCGTGTTGCGGATATGCTTTTGTCTGTGATAGCTGCCACTCTTCTCTGGTGGTCGATCCAGGTTCCATTATACGATATGTTCACTCCCAGATATTTAAAGCTTTAAACTGTTTCCAACTCTTGCCCCTGATATGACCACCTCTCTCCCTTTGACAGTTTTTACCCCTTTTTAAATACTATTACTTTCGTTTTCTTTACGTTCACTTTGAGATTCTATTCTGTGCAGTACGATTCTAGTGCATTTAATGCTCTCTGCAATCCTACTACGGTTTGTGACATAGTTTTTAAGTCGTTGGCGTACAACAATACTGGAATTGATGTTTGCAGTGAATGCGGAGGGTGGCTATCGGTTATATCTAGTGCATCAACTATGTAATTGATGAGTGAATTAAATAATATTGGAGAAATTTGCACCCCTGTCTTAGGCCTATGTAAGATGGTATGGGTTGGGACATTTTGTTTCGCCCGCTTCTTACACAGAAATCGACACTTTTGTATATTTTTTCGATGTTTTGAAGGGTGTGAGTGCACATCCCGTACGTTCTTAGTTTGTTCAATAAAACAGTTCTGCTAACGATGTCGAAAGCTTCTTCAAAATCGAAGAAGCAACTGAAGAACTTGCCTCTTTTCTGCGTCAACGCCTTGTCAATTAACGTACGCAACAGCATTATATTGCCCATGGTGCTGTAGCCTTTTCGGAACTCTGCTTGAAGTGGCGATACTTTGTTATATATATATATATATATATTACAAATACAGAAATATCATCAACGTGATGCTAGAATATTGCTGAAATCAACAGAGTTTATCGGAATATTTTGCAAAATATCGCTATATATCACTAAAATATTTTTAAAGTATTTTATATCGGAAAATTGGTTTGTATGTATATGAGTCAATTTGCAAAATTAGTGGGTTTAATCTCTTCACCTATTATTTTTATGGATTCAACCCGAAACATTTTTTTAGGGAGGTTGCTGGAAAGTAACATGGGAAATTTTATTAAAATAAGGTAAGTTTAGAAGAGCTTTCGTGAAACAAACACACTGATTGACAGACAAAAAAAAAATCCCTGTTGAATCGAATGATAGCTATACCCCCTTAAATATTTATCGCTAGTGGGAACGTGCAAAAATAACGAAAAATAAATTTAAGAAAATCTTTAAAGAAATGTTGTAATGCATGGATGAGATAAATGGGATTTAACTTGCAGAAATTAACTTATGAATACTGCTCTCCAAAACAGTCCTTACAAAGTGAGGTAATCTTGCAAATTCCATTCTAAACGCAACGAAGTTGGCTGCGCAAAATTGCACACGTAAACATAAATCATAATTTTAATGCTTCAATTAATTTAAATCATACACGTAGTACTCATTTACATATTATATTTTTCAATATATATTAAAAATAAATAAATAAAAAAACTCACACTGATAATAATACAAACGCATGTACTCGTTTATCTATCAAATATGCTTTTCAGTCGCTATCACGCACAACAATTTATGCTTGTAGATTCCTCCCACCGAGATTGTTTCTAATAGGTACGCAATTAATGCTTCGGAACTAGCTGAAACCATACTCGTCTAAACACACGACTGTCTACCACTCACGCACTTATTGAATTTGAAGTTGTTTCTGATTCTCAAACAACGGAAGCCGGTCGAAGTGTATGTGGGAGTCCAACGTTCGGCAAAAGCCATCAAACGATACATTTTCAAAATCGTTATCCTAATCCATTATCGAAGTAGCATGGTGGGCGGCAGTTTACGATCCGTCATGACTATTAGTGTACAACATATTGGTTGTATCGTACTGGTGTTACATTTGCACGGACCACTGCTCGATTGTTCGTGCTCACGATTCTATTCTGCCTATTTGTCTGACACACTCGCTCCTCTATTGGTAGCATGCCCTATAAACGTACCAAATTGTCGTTAAGGGAAATCAACAATATGTTACGCCTGAGAAAATGTGTTAGACCTTTTCAATCTTGCGCCAACAGCAGTACACCTACAAGTATGTAAAATATAAAATGTAGTTAACACTTTATTACCAAGCATGCAACGTCTCTTGTTTTCAATTTTTCACTCACATTTTACGTAGTGAGTGTAAGAATTATGTTTCTAGTCAAAGAAAATACATTGACCGTTTCCCATATAGGATACATTTTTTTAAACAATACAGTAATATGCACTAATATACCACACGTATATTACTTACAAAGTAATTAAAGGCATAGAATAAATTTATTTTTTAAACTTCCCTAAATTTTATGGGAGGCATTTCATTCTCAAAATATTATGAAACACTTCAGAAGATTATGTCTTGTTTTTAGTCAGCGAAGAATAGGAATAGGGTGTCTGGATACTTTTGATCACATAGTGTATATAGTAGGTAAGTGTTTGATAACGAGAATAGGACTTCTCTGCTTATCTGGTATTGTAAGCAAGGTTTAACAATCAAGTCTGACATATAAACTTAAATCATAACTCACACCTACCATGAACAAAGTTCATTCCCATATAGTAGTCTGAATGCGACTATGGTATACTAAAACAAAAGGACAAATTGCATAACAGTGCAATCGCGGCCTAGGCCCTTTTAGAGAAAATAGTGAAAACAATAAAGAAAGTAAGATAAAGAGAGAAAAGCTAAAACAGAAGAAAGCTAAATAATTCAGTAGATTATTGGTTATTATGCTACCAACATACACACCTCATCCATCCTTCATCCAGTAAGCTAACTTTTTCAATACGCCCTTTTGTTACTGGATATTTTGCTAGGCCCATCTTTTACTTCGGTCTTTTATTATTGGAAATTGTGATCTAGTTTGTGAATGGGGCCTTGGGCCTTCTTTCAATATATTGGGCAGTTGGGGTCCTTGGTCCTTTTTCATTATGTTGGGCAGTTGGCGCCCTTTCGTCGGTGAAGACTGGGTCCTAGTTTGTAGCTGGACCTATATTTACTCACAGGCTCATTGGGTCTTTATTAATGTTAACACATATTGTACATTTATATTCGATAACTCAAAAATGGAAAAAACAGCGATTTTTTTATAAAAAGCATTTACGTTTGTTCAATCCAAATGTCAAGATCATTTGGAACAGAAAACATGCATGTTTTTGGAATTATAAGCTGCCACACTGTTGACATGGGATTTTGTCGCCTGCATAAATACCATAATTCAATCCATCTCTGGAATAAAAGTGTTCTATCACAATAATGTCCAATAGACGATAATGCCAATATAGTAGGAGATTGAAAATAATGGCGTAGGTAATTGCTACAGTAGACTCAAAAAACGTGGATGTAAACCAGAAGACAACGAACGACGTTTTAGAGTAGGACCTGCTGAGAACAGACATAGCCTTGCAGTGAGCAATGTCTATTTTTAGCGACCAAATCATTATTTTGCACCTACTGTATGAAGTTGATTCACGTTATCTCACAGAGTTCAGGAAGAGGATCGCTAATGAATTTTCTATTAAAAAGGTTTATAAGTAAACTAATCCCTGTTATTGGACCGTTATTGCAGAAGAAAATAGTGGAAGACGTCAAGTAAAGGTCATTTTCAGCATAATGCTTGATTCTACCCAATGTGTTTCAGTGCTCAATCAGTTGGCTATAGTAATTCGCTGCGTTATAAACGGTCAAGTATTTGAGAGGCTGTAAGCAGTTGTTGTAAGCAGTGACACCACGGGACAAGGAACTTACAATGAAATAAAAAAAAAATACTTTCTTCCGACAATGTTTTTATATCTGATATTGTAGGCTGTTCTTTTGTTGGGGCTGCTAACTTTAGTGGATGTTATAAAGGAGTTAAGCAATACTAGAGAAGGATAATCATGAAATCATTTAAACCCACTGCATGGTTCATGCTCTTAATTTGGTTATGACAAATCCGACTGAGCAGATTCCTGAACCTGCAAGCTTATTTGGTGTGGTTCAAACCAGTAATGTTTTCCCGTCTGAATCTTACAAAAGAATGCATGCTTGGAGGAAAACGATTGATGCAAGCCACGAGGGATATGACAGACTACGAAAACTTCAAAAAGATGGTGCAACGCGATGGTGAAGCAAAAACAAGGCACTGAATGCTATAGTCGACACTAATGAGTTTTGGTACTTAACAGGAAGCCAAGACTAGGACGACTGTCCATCATCATCATTTGCATTGTTCCTTAATGATGATGTATAGGACAGATGTTGCATTGTTGATCTGAAATCAAAATTTCAACCTGAGACTTTGCTGACTAAATGGACAAAATTTTACATTGTAATGATATGCTCTGTGTATCAGGACTTGTTTTCAGGAACGGAGCCTGTTTCAAAATGCCTGCACTCTCACAGATTGGACCATCTTACGTCCTGCAGACTTGTGGAGAATTTGCAACAGCAGTTTCAGAAGAAAATGGAGGTAAAAGACGATGTCTGTTTAGTGCTTTACGAAAATACAAAATATTTTGTGAGAAGATAAATAAACCGCTTTCTGAATGCGGCTTGGTGTAGAGGTACATATGGAAAAAGATTTTCCGCCCAGAAGAATCTCAAAGAAGAAAAAATGCCAGGACTTTAATAAAATAAAACTTCGATGAAATTCTGAATACAACTGCTACATGTGTCACGATACTTTTCAGCATACAAAAGATTTACTGTCTGAACTTCAACTGCAGGATCTCAAGCACTTTTTGGAAACCAAGGAGAATAATATGCAAGCAGCAGTTTTCATAATTCTTGAGAAAAAAACTAAATATAAGACAACAGGAAAGAAATGTGCGAAGAGCTCCAGAGCCCTGTCGTGTACGTATGACACTTTGTCAGAAACGTTTGATTTGGACGTCCCTGAAGAGAATGATGCACCTAAATCCGTAGAAAAAGGTGATGATGATGATTATGCATCTGAGCCTACTATGTGGAACTCACGGCAAGAGTGAAAATGATGCTGCAAACACATTGTGTAAGAATTGTTTGCCACGTGCAGGGAAAATGTTATACACTCCGCATAAGAAAAGGCGACAGCTAACGCCGTGCAATTAGGCCACAAAATATACACCTTCTAATCCCATAATCGTGTCAGGTAAAAAGACCCCTTCTCTCTCCTATACTAAAATTAGCTAACAACATGAGCGCAATTCTTATTTCAAACTACATATATATTAGTTTCGACAAAATGAAATAACAAAACCGAGACGAAACAAGATTCATAGGTTGATGTAGCGCGAACCTGAGACACACACAATGAAAAATTGAAACCAATGGATGTCTATTATACAGAGATTCAGAAATGAGGCAGAGAGAGAACAGGAAATAAAAAGAAAAAAGAAAAGAAAAAACTGATAAAACTGTGGAATTCAAACGTAGTAACAAAAGAACCTAACAGTATAAAGTTCCGTTTCCAGAAATCCAACAGTAATATAGAAAGAACGTTTGTTTTTACATATTTTTCAGAACTATTCGAATATATAGAGTATGCTTTAAACATTCGTTATGTCCCTTTCATAATGGATAGCATATTCAATTTCAAGTAGAACTGTAGATCTCCGAGACACATCTCGGATAATGTCAAAAGTTTAACACACATGATTTGTTTCCGCGTGGTTCGATTGCAAATTCGGTAGTGTTCATTGGATGTACTGTTCCAAAATACACTATAATAAACACAGTAGACAGCGTTGGTCATATTCTCCATTTCAGACTACTAATGTAAACTGAACAAAAAAGAAACAAAAAACGAAAAGAAAAAAAGAGAAAAGAGAAAGAAAGAAAGAGGAAATAGAAGAATTCTATTTTACTGCTAAATTTCTATCAGAAATACTCTATATTAAAAGTCCAAAGTGTATCGTAATGAAAAGTTATAAACATTGGAAAGGAAACGTTTATGTTCCTCATAAACCTAGCATGTTTCAAATTTCAACGTGAAAAAACACATTGAATTATAAGATGGGAAAAGTTTTGGGTCGGACTAGTATAAATAAAATTTTGTTTTGAAATAACCAAAGCGGTTACCATTTTCTAGTCTTTTCTGAACATTTATCTGTTCCGAACATCCAGCATTGATTTAATCTATTCGAGTTATAACGCAATTTGCAAAGATAGAATGAACGCGATAAGAGCTCAAACGGATCATCGTGTCAGTCGGATGATGTTGGTTAGGTTATAGACCACCACTGGGTCGAGGATTCAAATCCGTAGTGACTTGGTAATTCGACTCAGACTCGATAACCCTGAGGATAGAAAAGATATTTTACTTATTCCCTTTCGTTTAAACAGTATTTCTGTCAGATATGACTAGAACTGGAGATGCTATCCCCAGAGCACGAAAAACACGACGCCGAAGTTAACAGTTAATTAGTGTATTAATTAACAGTTAATTAACGAGGTTTTCTTGCTGTGTAATTGTACTTACCATTCTTATCATGACCGAAAACCTAAAACAGACAAAGAAGAGAAACAACTTGCAGATTGGTTGATTGCTGTGGCGAAATTAGGGTTTCCTAGAAAAAAGGATGATCTTCTAAACACGGTGCAAAAACTTATTATTTCTGGTGGTAGGTCTAGGGCATCACCTTTCAAAAACGGTCGTCCTGATGTTGGCTGGTATAATGCGTTTTTGAAAAGACATCCCGAACTGTCTGACAGATCGCCTGAGATAGTGTCGAAAGCGCGTGTGTGTGTATCTGAAACAGGAATAAGAAACTGGTTTAGTGAACTGAAAGATTATCTGACTGAATCAGGATGTGAAAACATACTTGGAGATCCTACGCGTATACTAAATGTTGACGAAACTAACTTCCAAATGTGTCCAAAGAGTGGAGTTGTATTAGGCCTTAAAGGATGGAAAAATCTTTATGAAATGGCACTAGGTTCAGAAAAGGATACTATCACAGTACTAGCTGGTTTTACTGCTGATGGGAAAACTTTACCAAAGATGGTTGTATTTTCATATGTAAGACCTCCTAAAACATCGCGGAGTCGGTTCCGGCAGGATGGGACTTAGGTCTATCCGATTCTGGATGGATGAAGTCCGAAGTTTTTTACGAGTATGTTGCAAATTTACTTCTACCATGGTTGAGAGAACAACAAACCATGTTTCCTGTCTTGTCTTTTGTTGATGGGCATAAGGCACACTTAACTTTTCACACAAGTCAGTTCTGCTCGGATAACGGTATTATCTTGTATGCCCTTTACATTAATGCTACACACATATTGCAACCTGCTGATGTGAGAGTTTTCAGAGGCTTGAAAACTGAGTGGAAACGAATTGTTCATGAATGGCAAGGGCAGAATCCGAACCAGGCCCTATCTAAACAATATTTTTGTCCACTTCTCTCGGAGGTAATATCACGTAGGGCAACACCAGAAATCATAAAAAAAATGCCTTTAAAAATGCGGACTTTTCCCATTTGAGCCCAATAACGTTGATTATACGAAGTGTTTCAAATCAAGAAACAATGATTCTTTGCTTAGTAGTGTTTCTGAAGATAGCAGTAAATCTACAATTATTAATGAGAAATATAAAATTGCGCTCGAGGTTGTGAACTATGAACTTCGGTTGGATGTGATACAAACGTTTCAAAAACAAGCGGAATCGTGTGAAGAAACGAACGTTTCTGATCACGAACTTGCTATATTTACACTGTGGCGAAAACTTTGGCAAAAAGGTGTTGAAAACAGACCCGATAGTTTGTGTACGGGAGGAATGGAATCTACAAAAGAAAATGGATTCCAAAGTGCTACGCCGGAATTGCTTGGAGTTGACGCTAGTGACCAAAGTACTAATCAAGTTGAAAATCTTCCTCAGACTTGTACACTTCAATCTAGCCCTACATCAAGTTCTTTTCAAGATCATTTTTGGTGGCCAGGCGAAGCAACGTCAGCGAGGAAGAATAGCAACAGAAGATTAGAGAAACTTTCTTTCGCCGTGTCTTCTTCTGAATGGATAAAGTACTACTCAGAGAAAGAGAAAGCTAAAGTCTTACAGGAGAGAAAGAAAAAAGAGCGTAAAAAAATCTACGGAAACAAAGGAAAAGAGAAATCTAAAAGCAAGCCAGTTACTTTGGAAGGAACGTCTACTTTGAACCGAGACAAAAGTAACCAAAATGAAGTTGAAGACAGTGCAAAACGTTTTTCCGAGGACGTGCAAGACAAGGACGAAAATGTAATTCAAAATAACATAGGCCTAATAAATACCATTGGGACTTCTTTCAGTGTAACAGACCTGTGCGAAAGTGTGGCAACAGATAGAGAGAAAAGCAGAAGCACAAATGGTGTTGGAGATTATGCTGCAAATGGAAAAGTTGAGTGTATGCAATGTGAACAGTACGTTGACACTGAATTGAATAACCCGCTAAAGTGCGTTACGTGTCACCAATGCTCCGGAAAAAATGCATTTGGTATGCATTCCCAAAATACACCGACCATTTTAGCCTGATTTAGAAGCATCAACTGCACACACTTATGAAGAATTTCAGTGTCCTCGATGCTTCCAGTGATGAAGAATTTCTGTTGAACTGTAGTAGGATGTAAGCAAACGTATTATTAACATTAGTATTATAGTTCTTTGCACGATACTAGTTTATTAGAAGGGAAGAAACATGTTTAAAAACAGTTGTGTAATATATTGTGAAGTGTTTAGGTATATCTCTCATATTTTAGACATATAACTGTCTCATATTTTTAGTGGTCGACTACTGTACGAAACACAGGTCGACCACTGATTTTGTGTGGTCGAGCACTATACGTTTTAGTAGTTTTCACAAAATTTAAATTTAAAACAACATTAGAAGAATTTTACTCGGCGTTTGATCCATTGTATTTTTGTAGAACATGACACTCTATAAAATGCATGTACTTTTGTTCTTTTGTAATAAACCAGTCAGCACTAGCAAAGTTTCAAAGTAGATAGTTGTCAAATTCGGTCGACTACTGTCGCATTTACCCTATATTCGAATAGTTCTGAAAAATATGTAAAAATAAACGTTATTTCTATATTACTGTTGGATTTCTGCAAACGAAACTTTATAATGTTAGGTTCTTTTCTTAGTACGTTTGAATTCCACAGTTTTATCTATTCTCCCTTTTCTTTTTTCTTCTTCTCTCCTCTTCTCTCTCTCTGCCTAATTTCCGAATCTGTAATAGACATCCATTGGTTTTAATTTGTCATTGTGTGTTTCAGTTTCTCGCTACATCAACTTATGAATCTTGTTTCGTCTCGGTTTTGTTATTTCATTTCGTCGAAACTAATGTATATGTAGTTTGAAATAAGAATTGCGCTCATGCTGTTAGCTAATTTTAGTATAGGAGAGAAAGTAGGAGAGAGAGGGGGTCTCTTTACCTAACACGATTATAATATAAGAAGGTGTATATTGGGTGGCCTAACTGCATGGCGTTAGCTGTCGCAATTTTTTTTGATGCGGAGTGTACCAATTTCTGTCAGCCTAGTTTTTTTTTTAATATTTACACATTATATAAAAAAGTGAGTTGTCTTTACCATGCTCACCAGTGACATGTGAAAGGTGCCTCTCAAAGTTAAAGTTGATGAAAACAAATCTCAGAACTAGTTTGTCTGAAGACATTTTGGACACATTTTTACTAATGAATATGGAAAGTGACGTGTTAAATTTAGTGTCCGTGGACGAAATTATTCAGGAACTCTGCAATTCATCATCTGAACTGAAAAGTAGTGTTTCAGCAGTGTTTTCCATTTTCAGTAAAACTGTCTTGTTCATTCCACAGTCAAAAATTATTATTAGTTTTTAGTGTTTCAATTTTCAGTAACCTGTCCTGTTCATTCCACAGTAAAATTGTATTGGCTATTATGTTTAGTGTTTTAGCTATTATATGACAACACAATTATAAATTATTCTCTCGTGAGTTTGTTTCTTGAAATCCTGTGCTGTTTGATTAAAACTTGCTCTGACATCAAATTTGCAATGACCAATGATGAATCATAGCTTTCAAAAACTACCAAGTAACAACGAATTTGCGACTGCATAACGCGATAGCTTATCGCTGACGTTCACTGTATGCAATTTTAGAAATTGGTGTTATAGTCTTAGGGTCCTCCTTAGAAACAGCGGCCTAGGCTCTAATACACCCAGTCTGACCCTGAGGATCACTTTCATATTGTTTATCTGTGGCAGCTGAGTGCCAAGCTATATATGTGGTTCCAGGATGAGGATGTTCTGACACGACGATTCATACCCAAAGTTCTTCTAGCAGAATAGAGCACCTCCTTTATTACGACGCAGCATGCGTAATTACCTTGATCAGGCCAGTAGTTACTTCAACGCTCTCCGGATGTCACGTCTCTGGACTTCTACTTGTGTAACTACCTTAAGGCCAATGTATATTTCGTCAAGATCCAGAATTTGTAGCATTTTGGTACAGTTAATTAAGGATACTTATGGTGTCGTGTGCCCAAAGACTTTGGTACCTGTAAATGATGGGTAGAAGAAGCGTGCTTTAAATATAGTTATACAGGGTGGTTACTACGAGCATGAGTTGTGAGGAGATCAACAGTAAAAATTCGTCATAATTAATGGACAGTTAGTTTAGGGTAAACTGGTCAGCGGTATTGCGCTCCTACGAAAAAAAGTATTAAAAAGTATTAAAAACAATGCCATTTATTGAAGAAGAAACAAACTAAATGTACTTATCTTCTTCCTAATGTATTAAAATTAATTGTGAGATAATAATCATAATAGTTATTATTATTATTATTATTATTATTATTATTATTATTATTATTATTATTATTATTAATTACGTATAAAGTTTCTTGTTAATTATTTCGTACTAATTTGTTTGTGTAACTATAAGTTCACAAGTTATAATTGTTAAGCTTAAATTAATTAAAAATGAAAAAAAAATAGGCAAGGTTTAAATCGGATTCATTAACATCTATTGAATTTTGAGTTTAATGTGTTATTTTGAAAACATGCAGCTTTAGCCCTGGTTTTTACATTCAAAAGTTTGCTGGTCAGTAGAAAACCAGCCTTGAGCAAGGGGCCACTGCTCTTCACTGGGTAAAGGATGTAGCAACAAAAGCTTAAGCTCCTGACAGGATGAATGAAAAGAGCAGTTACCCAAACTTATGACTTTCCAATTTTGGGTTATAATAAAATTTTGGTAAATGCTATAATATCCCGTGAGGTGAATCATCTAAAAATGAAAATAATCTCTGGAACAGTTGTTGTAGGTATTAGTAAACTGAGGAGAATTAAAATAATAATAGTGTTTGAAAAAGTGCATTGAGAATGGTCAAACATTTTTGCTTTCAAGCTGCTCTTACAGGGACAACTATATGTTACCAAGATTCCCATGAAAAGATATTTTAAAACCTCTTTATATCTACATGTTGCAGGCTCCAGAGAAGGCTTTACTTTATGAATACCTTCTATTTTCTGGGAGGATTGAAGTATGTTTTTTTTTTCTATTAGTGACATGATCATGCGGTGGTCATGAATAGAAAAGATCAATGCAATGCAATGTTGCAAATTGTTAGTGGGCACTCCATAATATATTTGGATTTAGAGAAACAATGGTAGTGTTATTTTAAATATAATGTTTTCTCTTTAATTGTTTCTTGAATACCATCTTGTTTCTAAAATGAATACAACTAGCTACTTCATTAAACCATGGAACTACAGAGAAAATTTTATAACTTTCAGTACCAACCGGGTCTAATGGACCCACAGTGATTTTTTTTTTTTTTTTGCTTTTTGTAGCCAATAATATGCACTTTGTGTAGAAAGGAACAATTAAGCAGTAAATTGCTACCATTTTGTATTAACTAGAACATCAATGAAATACATTTAACGTTTGATGTGTTTTCTCTTTTTTAAGGAAATTAAAGTATTTTTTTGTTTATGAAGTAACTTAATATTGAAATTAAGACGTCAGAAATGTATTTTTATATAGCAAAAACAGAACTATATAAAATTTCCCAAAGGATTTTCACAAACTCTCAGTAGTTCTTTCATCTTAGGGAACAGATGAAAGTCACATGGACTCATGTCCGATGAATAGGATGGGCAGTCCAGAATCTCCCATCCCATCATGCAAAAAGGTTCCTCATAGCAACTGTGATGTGACAGCAGGTGTTGTCATGCAAAACAATGAGTGACTCCAATAGAAAGTTGAGTCATTTTCTGCGCAGTGCAATACGAAGATGTTACAGAAATCTGCGGTAGTACACTGCATTTACGGTCTGGTTCAGAGGGACTCCATCCCCTAATATGACACCACGTACATCGTATGCCATTATCTGCATCACCTTCATATTCCCCCTAACTTACAGTTACTTTCATGCTGACGCAGCTTCTTGGGTCGGGGATATAATTGGTGCCGACATACATTAGATTGGCGTTTAATTTTTTTTCTCATAAAAGGGCGCCGATGTTTCGTCAAGTGCGAAAATCCTGACCCGGAACAATCCTTCTCGTCTGTAATGTGCCAAATGGTCACCGGCCATTGTGACCATTTGTGTACCTATGCCATTTTTGAACGCCTGTAAGGTGGGGCGGTACCCACCGGGATGCAATTTTTCGGTAAACAAGGATAATAAGCAACATATTCAATACTGTAGTGTGTAATGATCCTACTTCGTTAGCCAATTTCCTGCCAGTCCACCTCCTGTCCACATGCAGCAAAAATTGTGTCAATTCAATGAACACTAAAATGCTAATGCTGCCATCTACAGAACACAATATCAACCGAAGTTTGACAAATATATTTGCACTCGAAAAAGATCAGGGTCCGATGGACCCGTTTGGGACTTAATGCTATAAATTAGTAAACCTACCACATGACTTACGAAAATAAAATAAAAACGCCTAACTAATTTAAAACAAGAATGTAAACACAAAAAGTCAAAGAATATCAATATCTGGAAAGGCAAACTATCATTACAATTACTGACAAATTAGTTCGTATGGGTCTAATGGACCCACCTGGTAGTAGTAGGGTTAACGTTACAAATTACTTCCAACCGCTTTACAAATAATTACAAAAGTAAATAGTCCTTTGTAATGACAATATTTAAAATTTTGTAGACTTCCAAACTCTGAACTGAAATCTTGAAAGCAATACTAAAGTAGTTGAAAAAAACGTTGTCAGATTATTTTGAAAGATGGCTGAATTCTCTAGAGAAGACTTTCATTTTCCGTACAAAGGGAAATTATTTCATTGCTACACTTATTTCGTGATGGAGATTAGTATCGACCATTACTGGTGCTACAAACTCATCTTTTAAGTTGACTGTTGTCAGATAAAAAATGTCTGAGCAATAGGAGTTAGTAAAGAAACAAGAAAATTCAAATTGTGTCAATACAATTACCGTTTCAGAATATTAAGGCGCCCCTTTGTTAGCTTTGATATTGACTTATATCTTGGGTTTGATGTTCCTAACGTCATCCTTTCCTGTTAAAGAAATAGGAATGAAAAGTAATAATCAACAGGTGGTATAACTCCCTTCCTGAATACACATATTGAAGACACTAGAAAGATACAGTATATCGGCTTTAAACAAGTTCTCTAGCGACACATATTTCTTGTATAATACCATTTTTCAAAAGAAATGTGACTTGGATATCTAAGCATAACTGAAAAGTAGTTGTTTCCTTGCTGATTGTGTTTCAAACGTTCTCACACTCTTACAAGTCTTTCACGCATTTTTATTTTCTCAAGGATAAAAGGTGATGCGTAACATTAACTCTCTAGACGCCGCGAACCTCTTTCAGCATTTTTAATCGGTTCGCTTACATATGTAAGAAACTGACACCATCTCCTTCTAACACGTTTCTCAAATGGAAATATCTTGCATTTTATTATTCGTTCCTCCTCAAAGCAAATGCAAAAGAAGAAATGAAAGGGAATTTTCTCTCGCTCAAAAATTGACTAAAGGGAAGAGAAAGATAATGTTTCAACGAGAGAGGTGAAGAATAAGATATATGGCATTCAAATATTTAAAAAAAAAATCTTCCTTCCTCCTATTTTTTTCATGGATCTTCCAGAAACTAATGATCGTTTCATTTCAACTCAATATCAAAAGTAGTTAGTTATTCAGTCAGAGGTCAAGGCAGCAGTTTTATATTAGAGATGTATTCCTAAAAAATGTCTACATTATATTTTAAATTTATTCTTCTCCTTCAAACGAGATAATATTACTGTTAACTATTCTGAGAAGTTTATTTGAAACTTTTCGGAATTAATAATTGCACAATACAGGTGAATTGATTCCTAAGAGATGGAACTGCACTCACCCAGAAATTTTAGTTGGAGAGAAATCTAAGTTTGTGGGATGTAACACTTCAAAACACTGCGTCTTATAGTATTGAATCTATGCCATTTGGACCTAAAATTACGACAAGCAATTCTTATTTTCTCTTAATTATATTCTCAGAGAAAATGACAGGACATAGATTGCTTTTTTTTTTAAGAATTGAAAGCGTACAAATGAAACGTAGGATTAAATGTTCGGAATACACCAGTCTTTTCTCCATTTAACAAGTTTAGTGTATTAAGAAAGTGTACAAATGCATATAAAGTAAAGAAGTTTTTTTTTTTTTTTTAATGGGAACCCGGAACCGCCTGTCCTCCGCGTAGATGAGCCCCTTGAATTTCATTAGTAAACGCAAAATTAACATATATGCTCATAATTTACACGTTTTGAATCTCAGAAATTATTATTAACACGCACTCCGAATGAGTTAGCTTTGAGTGAGAAAAGATAGATGGATTCAACATTCCCACGAAATCGTTGCGAATCATTCCAAGAGCATATAAATTAAGGTAACGATTTCTACGTCATAATACACAAAATGTAAGGTTCGTCGGCAATTTCATTAAACATATCAGCATGTTAAAATACAATACATAAACGTGATAGCTGAGTACAAGATTAAAGTTGACTCCCTGCTTACGAATTCGTTTGAAATTAAGTGTCTTACATATTGTTTTACCATTATTTTATTTGGAGATTTTATGAATTGATAAGTATTCTTAAAGTTTGAAGAGTTAATTTTGTGTTGTTAATATTTTTTACCATTATTTTCTCTGGAGAGATTATAAATTGATAAGTATTCTTTAAGTTTGGAGAGTTAAATTTGTGTTAATATTTTTACCATTATTTTCTCTGTAGAGATTATAAATTGATAAGTATTCTTAAAGTATGGAGATTTAAATTTATGTTCTTAATATAATTTTTTACCGTTATTTTCTCTGGAGAGAATATAAATTGATAAGTATTCTTAAAGTTTGAAGACTTAAATTTTTGTTGATAATATTTTTTTACCATATTTTGTCAGGAGATATTATAAATTGATAAGTATTCTTAAAGTTTGGAGAGTTAAATTTGTGTTGTTAATATGTTTTACCATTATTTTCTCTGTAGAGATTATAAATTGATAAGTATTCTTAAAGTTTGGAGAGTTAAATTTGTGTTGCTATTTTTTTTTTAATTATTTTCTCTGGAGAGATTATAAAATAAGTATTCTTGAAGTTTGGAGAATTAAATTTGTGTTGTTAATATTTTTTATCATTGTTTTTTCTGGAGATATTATAAAATAAGTATTCTTAAAGTTTGGAGAGTTAAATTTGTGTTGTTAATATTTTTACCATAATTTTCTATGGAGAGATTATAAATGGGTAAGTATTCTTAAAGTTTGGAGAGTTACATTTTAAAAGAGCTAAATATTACGAGGAATATAATGACTTATGCCTTTCGGCAGCCGGGGTTTTTGGGGTATTTTTTTTAGACTTTCAGTCAAGCAGCTACTGTATCGTCACTATTTATCCTAGGATCATACCTCATTCTCTTCAGAATGAAGCTGTCTTTCAAATGGTAGCACTTGCATGCCATATACCAGGAGAGGGAAAAGTGATGTCAAAGGGAAAATTTCGGGAAAAAAATCACACTTTGGGCCCCTCTGGAACGGCCCTGTGTGAAGGTAGAAATCTAGAAAAATTTGGTAAATAGTACTTGGTAGGCTGAATGTGTATGCCAAATTTCAAGTTTCTATCTTGAATACTAAGGGCGGGAGAAATTTTATCAAGAATCCCCACAATGCCCCAAATTACCGGAAAACACCGTGATCTCAGGTAAAAAATCTGCTGAGACATCTATATTTACCTTAGGACTATAATCCGCCAATCATTCTCTTCAGAATAGAACTGCTTTTCAGGCGGTACCATTCTCATGTCTCCATCATGTATCTAAGGCGGGAAAATCCCGAAGAAATGGATTTTTTGGTAAAAATGTCCCTTTTTTCAAATTTTTGCCCCTCTGATCCCCTCTGTTTTAACGCAGAAATCTGATAAAAAAATCTGGTAAATAGTACTCGATGGACTGAATGTTTGTGTAAAATTTCAATCTTCTACGTGCAAAAATAAGCCCGCCAAAAAATAATGAACATAGGCTTAAGAAAAGAAAATATATTTTAGAACTATGACGTCATCACCTCCTATGTCTCGACGCAGGAAGGTGTGAAACCATACGTAAGATCTTCCACAATGCCTCTGGACTTGAAAAACAAACAAACAAAAAAAAAAAAAAAAAAACGGGCGAAAAAGCTCAAATAGGAGAGTTATAACGCAATGTACCATGAAACACCCGTATGATACAAATTGTACCATGGATGCCGAAAGGGAGTTTGGAGAGTTAAATTTGTATTGTTAATATTTTTACCATTATTTTCTATGGAGAGATTATAAATGGATAAGTATTCTGAAAGTTTGGAGAGTTACATGTGTGTTGTTAATATTTTTAAAAGAGCTAAATATTACGAGAAATATTATGACTTATACTAGGAAACACATTTTAAAACTACTATGGATGACATTGCATCTGTAAGTAGAGATTGAACGTACGAGGACACCACAGAGAAATGAAAAGGACAATATTTGATTTTTTAATTCAGTTCGTGTATTTGTTTTTCTAATCTGAATCGTAGTTGTTAACTGATGACGTAAGTTTTTTTTTTTTTTTTTTACTTTGACCACAACACACAAAAATGTAGGAAATGATATTTCGAAAACTCCTCAAAATTTAATTATCTGAAAAATTCTTCAGGATAATTATATGCCACAAATACCAAGATATCTTAGAATTGCCTACATTCTACATGTTTTTGCCTACCACACACTGTATTACCAGCAACCGATAATTTATTAATTAGCATTATTTTTTAAAACATTGATTCCAAATCTGACCTCATGATTATCTATATTATCTGCGTAATGACAATGTAAGTTTAATTTGAACACGTCTTTTCTTGTTTTTTGTACACTAGTCACCACATTTTGAGGATTCGTCTCTGGGTCTGACTGTGGAATAATAATATGTTGCCAATATAAGGGAGATAAATAATAAAGAGATAACTGTAACGCCAAGTCATATGAGATGAAAAGTTTATTTTAAAGAAAAAGAGGAATATTTTTGAAATTATTGGAAAATAGAAAGAGTTAATGTCTGTCACTTATTGGGTTAATAGTTACATTCTGTACTTGTCAAGTCTAATAAATCTAACACATTGGATTTTTCAATGATGTCAAATCTTGTTAGCGAAAGATAAACCAGTGAATATGATAGCAGCACCTTTAGTTCACGCGAAGAAATACTTAAGATGTACTGAGACAGAATAAGCAGGAATACATTGAAGGAGGAAAAGATTGCAAACTGGAATGACGAAACGAACGTAATTGCAATTAAACCAAACCAATTTTTTTAAATATCACAAATCAACTTCGAAAGAATTTTTCACAGTCATTTTCGTTTTTTTTTTTTAATTTCCTGTTTGCACTTTTGAAACTTACATGACATTTTATAGTAGTTAGTTTTGCTGATATTCAAGTGATCTTAAAGTTTCGTTGATATACGGTGAATCTAAATACTTTAATATGATTTTGAAAAAAATAAGCATTTTTAGAGAAAGTTTGTTGGGAAGAAAAACTTCCTAGCTATATTATTAATATACTTCCTATTCTCTTGCTTCCGACCTGGTCCAATCCACTTGCTTACCTATGAGCACGTGGAGTTAACAATATGTTGCAATTTACTGCATACCATTCAACTTTCCTAGCTATATGGCTTTAGCCTAAGGTAGTGACAGCTGAGTGCTTTAAATGTCATGAAAAAAACATCAACTGCCAACAATAATCACGCTGTCTTCTGCTTTAGAGTCAACTGTTACGTGATTGGAGAACGGTTCTTAAAGTGGCGCAACTCTAGTAATGAAATTGATTTGTGTGATAGGACGATTACTTCACAACAGTTTTCTTTCGCCGCTAGTGCTTCTATTATCAGTCAGAATCGTTATTGTTTCACATATGTCTCATGGTCACTTATAAACTGCTACAACTATAACAACTGAAAATATAACCTGTAATGTCATAATATCATTTAAATTGGTTTATAGTTATGCCTATCATATGTTATTGGGACTATTCTATGAATGAATGTGGAAGTCGTAACTTTTAGTAGTTGTTCCAATTATGATGCAAGAGTACAACGATTAGAAGAGATTTCCAAGTCCAATAGATAGATGTACTGGGCTTGCTGCTCTCAAAATGGCACTAAAACTAACTAACTTGATGGCCCATGGAACCCGGTGGTTCAATCTTGCGTTCACTAAAGTTCTCTCTTTGCTACCGTCTTTAGCCATCCGTATACAGTTTTTACTTTGTATTTCTATTTCTGCAAGATTCACCGTGATATTATCCTCCCATCTGCGGCTAAGTCTTCTTAGTGGTATTTTTCCTATTCTAGTTCCAGTTAAAACTTAGAAAGCGTTCCTGCTTTCTTCCATTCTGGCTGCGTGACCTGCTTACCTGAGCCTCCTAGACTTGATTACCCTAACAATGTTTTCTAAATAGTACAAATCAGGCGGTTCCTAGTTATGAAGTTTCTGTCATTCCCAATTTCCGTTCCTCTTGGGTCCGAATATTTGTCTCAGATAAATGTGGCAGTACATGTTTAATAATTGTTAAGTTGAAGGAAGTCAGACGACATTCCGAAGTTCATCCTGATATTCCTCAAAGCTTGTTTCATTATAGGTGGCTATATGTATTAATCCACTGAAATGTTGGTTTAATCCGCTATTGTTGTAGTACAACAAAAATACCCTAAAATGAATCTGGTCACCTAAGACTTCGATATAATCTCATGTATTAATTCGTTCTGTGAGACCAATAAGAGAACCCACGAATTACTATAAGCCCCACAAATAAACATAGGAAAGGATACATACTTCAAAATCTGAAACCACTAAATCTTCTCATCCTCCGTTTATAACTAAAAGAAGTCTCACAATGACTTATCGGTTTCCTCCCACGTTCTCATTACATAAATCCTTGTAAAATCATGTGTGAGCTCCAATTTCAGTGGTGGCGTTAGGATCAACTACGCGGTCAGAACATTTTCCGCTTTCTGTTTGAAAAATCGCTGTTGCCACGCGTTCACCCTACCCCTCTTCCCTGTCGCTTCATTCTTCATTTTACCTAAACGTCAAAAAGTAGAAGGACGAAAAATCTTTTTACTCAGGATCACATAATATTGTGTTGGTAGTGGATACAAAATTTGCTTATTTTGTTAAACTATTTTCAGACTATCACGTGTATGTTAGTATTTAGCTTCTGTGTAGGCATTTCTATGAGTTCTTTACTCGTTTTAGGCCCATATACCGGCACGTTTTTGTTTAGGTATGCATTCTGCCGTTCAAATATTACAATTGATTTACGTAAATTCTCTTGAATTTCGTTAAAATGGAAGATAAAAGACTAAGAAAGACTTACTATATAATGATGCAATAGACTAGGCTTCCTCAATCTATTTATTTTATATCACGACCCCCTTCTATCACACCTTCTTGCCTGCAAGCCTCACAATTAATTTCATGTTCATAAGTTTTTTTTTTAATTGCTGTTCATCGCTTACGGTTGTAAGTTCTATTTATATTTTTCTTCTATTTAAATCTGTTTCTCTTTTATTCCAATTGGTTTTAAAACGATTCTCGTAGCTAATTTCTCAATATGCTTTTTATTGTATTTGGAAACAAGTGTACAAATAAAAATATGTCTATCAAAAGAAGAAGTTCAAAATATTTTAAAAAAATATTTTTCTCCTACTAGACCCTAATTACATTTATCATTTACATTTCCCTTCGCACCCTCATATCGGGCCGCGGTGGCTCAGTGGGAAGCAGGTGGCAATAGCCGAGTGGTCTCAGGCGTTTGGCTTCGGATCATGAGGCGCAATCCACTGGGGGGTTCGAGTCCCTCTGAAGAGCATAGTCGGATTTTTAACTGTCCTGGATCTTTCTATGTTAGTGCCGCTGTAGTGTTTGTATTACGGAGAAATTGCACGTACTGTCCATGGCGAACATTATCCCGGTTGGGACGACCTTTAAAAAATATAAGAAAAAAGTAGTAGAGCGTTCACCTATGGTGCATGGAGTCCTTGTTTCAATCGCAGCTCGGGCTAAGTCAGCTTTGTACTACAAAAATCGTGCACAGGTGTTTCCATGAGATTCTCCCGTTTCTTCCTACTTCATTCCACCATTTAATTCAATTCTCATCATCACCATCTCATTTAGCCCAGCCGGCATAATCGTAGAACGTAAAATTATGATTTCATTTTTTTCAACCATCATATTATCGCGAATCCAAGGTTGAGAAACTTCACAATAGACAAAGTGGACAATTTATTATGAAAAAAGATGTCCCACGACTGTGTCTTTTAGGCTAAATGAAACGGATGATCGATAAAAGTGAATTATAACATTATATGTACGTCTGTGCTTTCACTGGAAATCGAACCCGGGACTATGAGCTACAAAGTCACACGCGGTAGCTACTAGACCAGAGGGAAGGGCTATTTTAGTATCGAATAATAGGAGTCTATAGTGAAATATGCATGTGATATAATACAAAAGGCCTGGACTAAAGACGGGATTTTCAAAAAAATGTCAACATACTTATTATACCGCTAGGAGGCAATGATGATGAGATAGGAGGAACGAATATTATGTTCTGTACATCAAGTAAGTTTTTCGCCATGGTTATTTTGTAATAATAATAATAATAATAATAATAATAATAATAATAATAATAATAATAATAATAATAATAATAATAATAATAATATTTTAATTACGTGTTCATCATTATCATACCGACATTCATCTGTATATTCTTTGCAATAACTTATTTATAGTTACGGAGTTCCTTTCTTTCTCCTCTCTTTCTTTGTTGAGAAAGACAAAATGAATCGTACACGTTTGAGGCAAACGTGTCATCTGAGCGCCACGGACTTCGAAGAGAAACTGAGAAACGCACCACGTGCATGGTTTGTTCTTTCGTCGGCAGCCGTCCCGTGTAGGGTATCTTAATGATAAATGTGGCAACTCATCTCTGTTGATAGTCGTGTTCGGGGTGGTAGTGTGATCGCAAATCCTATTGGTTGACATTTTCTTGTAGTCTGAAAAATAATGTTGCAAAGTTGAGAACATTTCTCTACGTTGACGGAGTGATGAGGATAGGTACTATAATATTATAAAGCAAGTTTACTCTGAATTTCAGAATATATTTGGAGCATTGCGTGTCCTTTAAGAAAACATAGCATTTACAAATAATATTTAAGAATCGAAAAAAGATTAGATTATTTTCAACAACTGTTTTAATTTCATACAAAATTTACTACATACAGTATGAGGCATTTCAAATAGTAGGGACAAATTCTACATCTGTCCAACTTTTTTATTTACCCAAAGTATAATAATCACAACATAAATTTCAACAATAATAATCACAACTAATTGAAAGAAGAACGTTTTATAGATTACTTCATTGTGAAGAAAGTTTAAAATGTGTCTTTCCCAAAGTAAGTATTTGTTGAGTTCACCATTACTACCCGGATTGCTTCATATGTTTTAAAATAGTGTAGACCCCTATATTGAGCATGTATTGAACGCTAACCAATTTCCTAATACAGCCTATGACGCCAATTTATACTGAAAATGGAAACAATCTATAACAATATAAGACGAAGTTGAAGGAAGCTGACCAGTGGCTGCACTGAAAAATATCATTTATTTGCTTGATGGAACTTGAGGAAAGCATCTGGAGAAACCTCAGACAAGATAAATAGTCTTCGGGTTTGTATTTGGGATTATCACATTAAGAAGGAAGATCGCTAACACTACCCTATATTCTTGATTGATTTTTTTTTAATTTGATGTTTAGCGTCTCTTTCAGCAGCGAGACAATATAGGACATGGACCTACAGGTTAATGAGGAATCCGAACTACATGTGCTCCCGCCGATAAACGCTTAGGCACGAGGTAGCTACTACCCTCATTTGTTCGAAAAGCATTTCCCTTTACAATCTCTGGTTTTCCTGTCATTCCTGCAAGTAGCATGTTTAGAAGCAGGTTTTCTAAAGGGAATTGGAAGGAACGAACAAAATCTCGTATAATTATTACAGTTCTATTGTTCTATTTTGAAATAAGGATTCATATGCTCTGATATATATACTTTTGGGGCAAAAGTAATGGCAACATTTTTTTTTCTTGAAGATACTAGTCCGGTTGGAAAATGTGACATATACAGACGAAAGCATAAGGTGTTAACTACATGCGTGGACAATGAATAGCACTGAAATATCGTAACACACTAATTTATTACGGTAGTATACAGGGCAATATGGAATTCACGGTGCAAAAGGATGACAACACAGTACGCATACAGTTGACATGACAAACCTGGTCCTAAAGACCCTCAAAGTAGCCCCCTGCTACTTGCACCACACGCTACCAACGACGTGGGAGGCGCTGAATACCATCCGCCTCAGCATTTGCCGCACCATGTGTGAATCGGGTCACCTGTTGGCGAACAGCATTGGCAATGTTTTCGCGTGCTGTAAACCGCCTACCACGTAGTGGTTCCTTAAGATTTTCAATGAGATCAAAGTCACAGGGCGAAATGTCAGGAGAGTACAGTGGGTGCTCCAATTCTTCCCATCCCCAACGTCGTAGTACCTGCCGTACACATTCTGCTTTATGTGGTTTTGCATTGTCGTGCAGGATTATTGTACTGTCCAAAAGATCCGGAGGTTTCTCCCGAACGCCACCTGTCGCACCAGAAAGTCACTGTAGTACTGTGCGGTCACTGTTCTGCCATGTGGAACAAAGTAACAAACAATGGCATCCCTGACGTCATACACGATGATCACCATCAATTTGACTGAGGAAGGATTCTAACGGACCTTCTGCCTCCTTGCTGATCCACATGTCGCCACTCCGCGGACTGACGTTTCACCCTGGCCCAAAATTCATGGATGGTGATTATTCGTGACAAGAATTGATCGCCATCCTGTTACAAGCGTGCAGTGTGGTCGGAGCATATTGTATAGCGCATCCACCTTTGAACTTCCGTCAGTGCATGCGGTACCCACCGCGATGCGATTTTGCGTAGTTGCAGCTCATTACGCAATATCATATGGACGGTGCGTTTCTTGATGCCACTTGCCTCCGCCAACTCTAGTAGCGTCCATCGTGTCTCTTCATCCAGGAGCTGCTCGATGATGGCACGTGCCATGTCGGTCCGCACACTGACAGGTCGTCACGAACGTTGCTCATCACTGGTTGACACACGTCCTTGCTGAAACTTTTCTACCCAACGTGCTACTGTCCGGTATGGTAGGGCATTATTCCCAAGGGCTTCCACTAATTCACTGTGACATTCCATCGCATTTCTCCCTCGGAGAACGGCTATTTGGTGTAAGCGCGCTGCTCAACACGGGTTACTTTCATCTCGCACGACACTCGCCAACTGAATGATTTCACAGCCCTCGCTGTGCTACTACCAGCTATCACAGAGCCATGTGTTGTTCTGCATACACACTGTGCCTGCAGAACTTCCACACGACACATAGAAATTTGTGATCCGTTCACATATCTGCAAGAAAAAAAAATAGGTGTCATGACTTTTGCCCCAACACTCGTGTATATATATATATATATATATATATATATATATATATATATATATATATATATATATATATATATATATATATACAACGGTGTATATATATATATACTGTTCCATAATTCGTGTAATGTTTTACAGCATTGGGAGAAGATGAAGTTTTCACACTATTAATGTAAAGTTTGACACGTTTATTAAGAAATGTCTGAGTTTTTCGAATTTCTAAAGGAAATAAGAAAAAATTGCTGTTTAGCACCCCTTTTAGGGGTGTAAACACGAAAGTTCATTTTCCTTATGGGAGATTCAATGTTAAATTTTGGAAGCAGTTTGCTCCAATAATTATTCGTAAAGATTTTGGGATAAATGAGTTGCATTAGGTACAAAATTGAAAAACACTCATTCACAAAGATAGTAAAGCTGTCTCAATCATTATTATGGGAAGGCCACCCTTTTGGGGGGCAAGGGGCGTAAAAGGATGGTAGGTGTTGTTTTACCAAAATCCCAAAATGTATTTTCGGAATGTCAGTAAGCGTCAGATTAACCATGAATGTCACATAATTAATGCTCCAATGCTCCTTAATGTAAGGATGACTGATAATGGGGCTACAGCCCATTTCAAAAATATAAAATCACCATAAATATCCTTAGTAGGGACATACGAGAAGAAGGTACTTTTTGTTAATTAATGTGAAATTTGGCGTCATTGTGGCAAAAGAGTATGCGTTTTTCAAATCCGGAATGTTATTTTGCTAACCCACCGCCTTTGGGATCACAGGGGGCGAACCATTAGATGATGGATCTTTATAAAAATTCAAAATTTTGTTCCAGAAATGCTAGTAAGAGTCAGAGTTTTCACAAATGTTAGAGAATTAATATTCTAATACTCCTTGCATCTGCCAGTGACTTATATAGTCCCCTTTTAAAAATAAAATATCACCATAAATATCCTTAGTAAGGACATACGAGAAGAAGGTTTTTTTTTTTTTTTGTTAATAATGTGAAATTTGGCGTCGTTGTAGCAAAAGAGTATGCGCTTTTAAATCTGGAATGTTATTTTGGTAACCAGCGCCTTAGGGGGGCACAGGCGGCGAAGCTTCAGATGATGGATATTTATAAAAATTCAAAATGTTGTTTCGAAAATGCCAGTGAGCGTCAGATTATTCACAAATGTTAGAGAATTAATATTCTAATGGTCCTTCCATGGTCAATAACTTATATGGGACTATATCCCTCTTTCGAAAATAAAAAAAATACCATAACATCATTAGTATTGACATACAATAGGAATGAATTTTTCACAATTAATGTGAAACTTGGCGTCGGGTTAGCCAAAAGTTATGAGTTTATCAAATCTTGAATATTATTTTGGTAATGTACAGGGAATGAAGCTTAAGTTGGTGGATCTTTATAAAAATTTCAAATTTTATTTTGGAAAATCTAGTGTGAGTCAGATTGATTACAAATAGTAAAAAAAAAATTAATATTACGATACTCCTTTCATTTGCCAGTGACTGGTATTGAGCTACAGCCCTCTTTTCAAAAATCACATTAAAAATTCACGATAAATATTCTTAGCAGGGACATATGGAAAAAGCTATATTTTATCAATGTGAAATTTGGATGGTAAGAATCTGGAATATTATTTTGTTAACATAAGCCACAAGGTATGGGGGATAATTTGGTACATTTGGGGGTCATACGGGGAGGACTGATAGAAATTCCAAATTTTATTTTGGGAGTGCTCATGAGTGTCAAATTAGTTGCAAGATGCACAGAATTAATGTTCCCTACTATTTTCATGTACCAGTGACTAATATGGGACTACAGCTCTCTCTGAAATGCATCATAAATTCAATATGATTGTTCTTACGCAAAGACTTACTGGCAGAGGTATTTTCTTTTAATTAATGTGAAATTTGGCATTTTTTTAGAACAAAATGTTTGTTTAGAAAAAAAATTCTGATGTGACAATGAGATATTACGCATGCGTGGATTTCTTTTAGGGGCGTGGACTCTGAATTTTGTTTGCCTAATAGAAGTGACAATGTGAAATGTTGAAAGCAGTTTTCTCTAATTATTTGTAAACATTTTGCGGTAAATTTGCGTTTTTAGTTAGAAAATACAATGACCTCTTTCGCTTGTACCTATGATGGAGCATGCATCTGGAATTTTATTACGGCCATTCCTCCTTATTGGGCAACAATAGCGACGAGAAAAATTCAAACTTTTCGTTATTTGTGTTATTGGCGTGAGCGTAAAAATAACAACTAATATCACAGAATTTGCGCTCAGAAGCAACTTCAATGTGCCAGTGGTCATTGTGGGGCTACAACTTCCTCTTCCCGGTACCAAAATCACTTTGAAAACCACAATATATATCCACACCACCTTCTTATAATTTTTTCATGATGCTTTTGGCCCATTCGGAATGCAGGCTTAGAGACGTGTTTTTATGGAGGATTGGAACGCTCAACTTCATTGTGTAATAGGCACACAATAATTTTTATATTTTGTGTTTATATAATTAATTTTTGCCTAATTTTCATATTTAATCTTTGCATTAATTAGGTTTCGTTTTATTTTGTTGTGTGTCATATAAGGGATTAGAGGGAAGCTACATTTATTAGGTTAAGTGTTGTATTTAAATATTTAGTGTTTTGTATCCATTTGAAGTGTGAAATCGAATTAATATTGGTATATTTTAATTATGTACTATATAAAAAGTAAAATTGAAATATATTCTTAAATGTGAACTCATAGAAGAAACGTACTTGGAAACTTGGAGTTTCGTATGGACGACGAAACAGTTTAAAAAAAAAGAGAACTTTGAAGTTCAACCTTTGTTCCAGCAAAGATACAAGCTTTTAGCAGCCGGAGTGAAGCCACTGTTACCATCTTCATTTTGAGAATAGTATTCGATAAAAGTTCAGCAGTATAAGAAAGAGATAGGGTTTTGATTTTAGTCCCTAGTATGTGGGTAAGATACAGTGAGTCGACGAGACAGAAAGTCGGAAGGGAGTATTGTTTTCCAAGTTCACGAAAACTTCGCATTTACATACGATTTTCATAATAGAATAGAGAGTGAATTTTGCTAGCCACGCCTACTTTTGGCAACCTCAATATGGATAGTGAGCCTTGAATATTCAGACTCTGCATCTACAGGAGCAGCCGACGGAACATGGCTGTTTACCGTCTGTCTAATGTATGACGTAGCTTCACCTATAATTCTTTATATCAATTTGTAAAAAAACTTTCTGGATAATGTTCGATATATATGTAGGTAGTATTTCGTTAAATGAATGAATAAACCCAATAAAGGCTTATATCAATATATATCTTGTAAATGGTCACGGTACTGTTAAGTTACATGTGTACAGACGACGTACCATATTTTCTTTTTTTATGCTCTTGCAGACGCCAACCTGAAGGAGAGAGGGCCGTCTTGAAAGGTAATCTGTATCCTTACAGATGTTTACAGAGTATGACAGCTCTAGAGATGCTGCATATTACGCTGTTTTCATATGTTATTCAAATTAGTAGATAGTCATGGTCACTTCTGGGCCAAAACTCTAGACCAACCCATTTCGAACATATTTTTAACCAGCGCGGAAGGAACCAACTAATTATACAAAGTTACACGGCGCAAAGTATTCCCATAACTACAATGCTAAAGTGCGATCGCATAGGCTTTTATGACATTTAAAATCATAAAAACTTACATCTGACTACAAAAAATCACTAAATCTAGTTATAAAAATTACAAAAATCACTAAATCTAGTTACAAAAATTACAAAAAATCACTAAATCTAGTTACAAAATTACAAAAATCACTAAATCTAGTTACAAAAATTACAAAAATCACTAAATCTAGTTATAAAAATTACAAAAAATCACTAAATCTAGTTATAAAAATTACAAAAATCACTAAATCTAGTTACAAAAATTACAAAAATCACTAAATCTAGTTACAAAAATTACAAAAAATCACTAAATCTAGTTATACAAATTACAAAAATCACTAAATCTAGTTACAAAATTACAAGAAATCACTAAATCTAGTTACAAAAATTACAAAAAATCACTAAATCTAGTTATAAATATTACAAAAGTCACTAAATCTAGTTACAAAAATTACAAAAAAATCACTAAATCTAGTTACAAAAATTACAAAAATCACTAAATCTAGTTATAAAAATTACAGAAATCACTAAATCTAGTTACAAAAATTACATAAATCACTAAATCTAGTTATAAAAATTACAAAAAATCAGTAAATCTAAATATAAAAAATACAAAAATCACTAAATATAGTTACAAAATTACAAAAAAATCACAAAATCTAATTACAAAAATTACAAAAAATCACTAAATCTTGTTACAAAATTACAAAAAATCACTAAATCTAGTTATAAAAATTATAAAAAAATCACTAAATCTAGTTACAAAAAGATTTACATAAGAATAAAATAGAACTTTATAGCACTTAACTATAAACAATTTACATCTAAAACTTACATCTAAAAACTTACAATCTTACAAGCATGACAATAGTCACTATGTAAAATACCGAATTCCCGAGGTCAAATAAAGATTGATTCTATAGCGATCGACAGGTTAAAAAAGTATTATCCTCCTCCAGAAGGACTGCCTAAAAATTTACGTAAATTAGAAACATCTGAGATTGATGTAGTAGGAGAGGGAGTACCGGATAAAAATCTCCAGGAAGTGGATAAGGTAAATTCCTTCTTGATGGAATTCCAAGATCCAGATAACGAAACGCAATTAGAATCGTTGTTTATAAGGAAAGTTGTTTTCATGTCCGATCTACCATCTTGGGATCAGGTGGGTCCGAAAACAAATTCAGTGGAAGGCTTGGAGAGACCTAAGTTTGCCGTCAACAACCTCATTAATAAGAAAGTTGCGTTTTATTACGGTTCAATCACGACGTTAGCTGGTGATTGTATAGTAAACTCGTCCAATTCCTTTCTAGAGCCATGAGGAGGCGTGGACAAAGCAATTCCAAGTCTTGCAGAAGAAATGCAAGACGAGTGTCGTAAAATATCCCACCTTTCCCAGGGTAACGTATGCACTACACAGGGTTACAATCTACCCGTGGATTTTGTGATTCATGTTAGCGCACCTGATGATCGGAATCCTAAGAAGTTAAAAATGTGTTACGAAAAATGGTTGCAATTAGCAGTAGACAACGATATAACATCCATTGCGTTCCCCAACATCTCTACAGGAGTTTTTGGTTTTCCTAAAGCAGATGCTTGTCGCGTTTCTTTACAAACAGTACGTCTTTTCCTGGAAGAACATCTTGACTCTATCGAAAGAATAGTGTTCGTGCAGTATGACAAAGAGAATCAAAAAATCTATGAACAACTTATGCACCTCTATTTTCCTATATAAAATAGCTGAAAGAAAAAAAGTATTAGTATGTTACTGGTTAATTGACTTAAAGCTATCTTAACGCTAGCAATATATTTAGAATATGGGAAAGGATATAGTTATTCATCATCAGTGCTATGCAGTTTTCTTTTGCTCTCGTCATCATATCCGTCTCCTATTATCATTTTTTGGGACAACTTTATTTTAGAAATTTCAGATTCTCCACTTACCTAGAAAAAAAAAGAAACACCGAAATAAGTAACTCAATTTAACAATAACATATATACTTAGGCTAGCAGAGATAATAATCAATAGAACATGTGAAAATTCTAAATTTCTCATTATATTTAATTTGTGTTTCAGATAACCTATTTTGTTTTAAGCTGCATTATCCTATCTTTCTCTTTCCCACATGTGACGTCTAATAACACCGAGTTCCAAATAACATCTGGTTTATTTTTCCGTAAACTCCCTAATGTTATTTTGTACCAACACTCTTTACCGATATCTTTTAATTTGACATTTTCCTTTCCACATGATGTTAAGGTTTCTTCTCTTTTTGAATCTCTGCTTTGCAACAAAAATGACACTCTAGCTCCAGATGTCTGCGAAGCACCTAAAGACCTACATAATCTGCAAGTCCATATTAACGATTATTTTTTAAAGCCTCCAAATCCTCGATTTCATCGATTATCAACCAGATCTCCGCTTGCACTGCTAGGGTTCATTGGGAAAGCATTGAATTGGTGTTTTGACGTAGCTGGCAGTTCATCTATTGATTCGATAAACAAGAAGGAATTTCATTTGGAACAGACAGTACTGGGTTTACAAAAACAATTGTTGAAAAACAATTTATATATTCAGAACACAACTTTAGAATTTTTAAGTTTTCAAGATCAGATACAGGATAATTTTCATAAAATTAGAAACTTTTCGGCAAAAATATTGGATCAAGAATATGATCTGGGAGATCATCTTAATAAGCTTGCAAATCGAGTCCATAAAGAGGTCATTTCGTTCATTCAAGAGTTTTATTCGATTTCAACGCAGTTTGTACAGTTTCTACAAATTTTTAAATATGATCTGACAATTCAGATGTGTACAGATGCTAGGCTGAACCCTAATATTATTCTTTATAAAGTGTTGCACGCACATTTATCTGAATTTGAGAATATCATTTTGAAAAATTGATATAAGTTAGCCATAGATAAGTCGTTATTGGAAATGTATTATTCAATTAATGTTTTGACTTGTTCAATCACCGACACGTACATTTACCTACAGATGAAAATTCCGATCGTTGAAATACAGCCTTCGTTTGAGTTATATGATGTGCAGCCACTTCCCTTTGCTGTATGCAACCAAACTTGTACCGTTGATATCCAACCTTTAGTTATGGTAGTTCAAGATAAAAAAGATCTTATACCAATAACAGGAACAAGCCTACTTGCTTGTCATTATAGCCAATCAAAGTTATGTAAGATACCTACACACACTGTGACACGATCTCGTTTAATAAACTGTGCTCACGCAGCTTTCATTGCCAGTACAGTCAGGGAAATATTACACAATTGTGACCATACGTGCTATGATTCGAAAGAGGCACAGATTATAGACATTGGATCGCATGAGTTTGCTTTAACACACCCGCCAGAATTTCTAACTTTGAAGACTAGAGAAAATGTGTCAATTATTCGAGTTCCGGAAGAAACCAGATTATCCGGAGCCCTTAAAATTCGAATACCATGCAATACTAAATTAATTGTGGAGAGAAATCTTTTCGTCAGATCGGATTTTTCGTTCCTCGACAATGATCTTACAGAACCTGTATTTTTATATATTTTTCCGAGCCAGTTAGTCTCTAATGATCTGATGCTATTACGATCTACGTATAAAGGGAATGAATTTTTTAATGTTTCATCTTTACTTAACGATGTTTGGAGTTCTTCGATCCGACATATGAATATATCAGCATTTACGATAATTGACCAGACGACCATTAAGATGCCTATCTATAAGCATGAGTATTTTATACCAGGAGTTATTATTATTTGGAATATCATCATCACTCTTCTACTTATTTATTTGCTAAGGGAACATGGGATTTTCAATTTTATATGGTTTTGTAGAAAATGTAGTGCATCTACGGAATTTTCTTTGCAAGAATTGAGCTACTTTTTAGACATTGCGCGAACCGTTATTGCAATTGTAAGTCTGATTTTGCTCTATAGAGTAATGAAAAGTTTAATGAAAAAAATTGGTGATGTTACGCCACTGCAGACGAAGAGTTTTGAAAATAAATGTAACGAGAGGTCTGAAGAAAGAGATCAAGAACCTGAAGTGACCCCAGAAAAGTTCACCACGTCGAACAGAAATGAGGATGCACATTCAGTGTCAGAATTGAGTTTACCTCCTCCTCCGGAAGAATTGATAGTTAGTGACGGAAGTTTTGGTACAGAGATCATAGTGCCGCCTTCTACCGTCTTGGAATTAACGAATTCTAACGTAAAATCTTCGTACATTTCCAACTATATAGTGTATTCTTAAAAGTGGATACGGAAACTGAGATGTCGAGCAATTCACGCCTTTTGTGAAACAGCATCTTGAAGAAGATATTAGAACGTATATACGCACGACCATATAAAATTGAGAATCATTACCGCACATACCTATTTTTATGAATTTAGAGACCTTCTGCCCCCCAACTTTTTTCCAACATAATTTTACTAACACAATCGAGTATTGGGCGATAAAACCCAATCCAACCTCTAGTTACCTTAAGTTCCCAACCTAATCAGGAAATGGGTTAGGTTTATGTTGGAAATAATGAGCCCCCCCCCCCCGAAATTACAGTTTTGTCATTATCATAAATAGTTGTATGATTCAAGAGTTTGGGCACTACGTTTGTCGTTTTACTTATGTGTATTTATATCTGCTCGAGTTTTTCTCTTCTTTTTCTACTCCCTCCCCCCTTCCTAGACCCTACCTACATTAGTTTACCGGTTCTTGTATTTACCCTTACACTTTCATGGTCGTCGCCATCTTTAAGCCCATAATACCTTGCGTTTACTGGCATCAACGCTCAGCCGCCATCTTAAAAATTTTTCTTTTCGTTTTTTCCCAACATTAAATTTTCATGTTTTTCTCTCTCTTTTTACCCACCACACTTCTGCTGCATATTTTGATAACTCTTCCTAGTTATATTTCAATCACCCTGTACCAAATGAACCCTAATTTTAAATCTTAACATTTCAAATTTCCACACCCCCCTCATGGTCCTACTCACATCCATAACCTCCTTATTCTTAACAATTATACCCCTTCAACCCTCACAGTACGCAGCTTGTTTGAAGCCAAGAAGATTCCACAGCTTTAACAAGTAAAGAAGAGGACACTAATTCTTCTCCATACTGCAATTTGGATGGACCCGGACCAAGAACTTCTCAACATGACAACACTTAGCGTCAGACCCGCCCACCAGTTTTAACTATAATCTTCAGTTTTCTCACCTGATTTATCAGCCAATACGTCAGCTCCATAACCATGCTGATATTCCTTATTTTATTTTTATTTCTTTTCTTTTCTCCAACTCACAAACACGAAAGCAAAAGTAAACGAAAAATATCATTGTTCCTCCACTCTAAAGAAGTTGGACAATTCTTCAAGATGGCTGTCAGCGTCATTTTCCCTCCTCCCTCTCAGTCAACGAATCTCAAGAAGTTTGATTAGTGCTGCCAACTTGCGGCCACCTTGCCAGCGATACCTCTCATACAACAAGGCCACGTACATTCCAAGAATTGTCTTATCTTCAGAACACTGACCCAGTGAAGATGTTCAATTCTGCTGACCAAAGTGTTTTTCAAGTTCACTAAACAACTACACGTGCTTTTCCATATGTTTTTGTTGACATCAAGTCTTATTAGTTACATCGGAAACGTAGAATGTTATTTAGTGCTTTGTGTGTTTATGTGCAGTGTTTGGTTAACGATTTATTGATTATCGTCGATTTCTTTTGTGTGAGATTTATTTTCCTTTAAAAAATGAGATACTGAACAACAGAAATACACTCTTTTTCCTTTTTGTTTGCTGTTACAATGTACTTCATGTATTTTATTTATCGTATAGTGACGTTAATCAAAACAATATATACAGTCAATTTTCAAAATAGTGGTTACGACGATGCGTGTTTTCTTTAAAACCGCATGTCTAAGTTTAGCGGTAGGAGTGTGAAGAGACTAATATTTATTGACTTTTTTTGATCTCCCACAAAATCATTTATTCTTTAAGACTTATCTTCGGTGTTGTGAGATTATTCTTTTTTTCTTTTCTTCCTAATTACATAAAGCTATCTCTTATGTGTCGAAGAACGCTAGTTATTCGGATGTCTTAGTTTATGAAATTCATGTATGTCTGAGAATTTAGTCTACGTTTCTCTTCCGTAATTTTGTGTTTTCGTGGCTAAATCGTGGAAGTGTTTGTTTATGTTATATAATGTATTATGTCAATGTGTATTTTATGTAATAAAGCTGAGAGAGCTACTTTCCCAACTATCTGTCCATCTCTGACGTCATGAGTACCTGTTGGGACGAAAACATCTCATCTACACGTGTCTGGAGTCAGCAGGATTACCAGAAGATCTTTGTCTTTAAATACTCCCTCCATCCCGGAAACAGGGTGCCACACGGAGCCTTTGAAGTCACACGGAACCTTTGGAGTCGCTTGGATACTTTTGGAGTCGGTTATGGAGGTCTTTAGTCGCGAAGTTATCAAAAGACAGTCATCGGAGTCGGTCCGGGGAGTGCACGGCAGTCAATCGGGCACTTCGGGAGTAACTTGGAAAACAAACAGAACAGTTTATAATTCGGTTTTCGACATATTGAACACCAGACTAACAACAGGAGGAAGCCCAGCTGAGAAGATGAAGCTACAGGTACTGTGACGTCAAATTTCTTCCTTTCTCTTCCTCACCTCTCACCTACCCTCACTCTCTCTTTCTCCAAAAAAAGCTAAAATTCTTATTTTTATTTCTTTTAAAATCAGACGGGTGTCGTCCGGTTCCAGGACCCGTTCTACCCTTGGGAAACATCTCAAGAATCTCACTTTGACGACACAGCTTTCTTTGAAAATACCTTTCAAATTAAGCACCCGTAAAACCAGTATCAGAATCATCAGGTATATTTGTGAAATCTATTTCTTCAATCTCATCTTCACTTAACCATCTAAATCCCTTATACGGTAGATATTGGCTCATTGCCAACCCATACAAGTTATTAGCATCTAGATACATTAAGTAAGAATCTTCTTTATTCTTATCGTAATCTTCCATATACTAATTGTTTGCTTTTACATATCTTTTTGAGCATTGACTAATCCCACCTCTTATACCTTTCTCTACCATTAATACCATATCATAATCCCACAACAATTCTAATTTTATATTTGCCATCTTTAACATTACATCCCAAGCTAAACCTGGTGCCGTCATATTAGAAGCAGGATCAAGGTCATAAGCTTTAAGACATTTTCCCTAAAGTTCTCAAACACATCTGCTAACAATAATACATCTGTTTTCAAATATAAATCATGGTTATGTCCGAGATTCTTAATGTCAAATGTTTCCCATACTTTCTTTGCATGTTCATAATCTTCATCACTTATATATGTGTTCATAAGCTTATTGAAGAATGCTTCCTTTAGCGGTATTTTTCTTTCTCTAAACCTATTCCAATCGTTAACATAATCATATGGGTAAACACCTTTTCTTATTACAAGTTGAAACTGTTCTTGATTAGGATAAAAGTGTTGGGTATGTATCATTTGCTCAGGTTTCAAGTTCGATGACAATTTGTCTAAACTAGAAGCCATAAATCTAAAGAATCTACAAATTTCAATTTAATAGTTCCAAGCTTTTTACTGAATGATATGTATCTTTCTTCATTATTGGGTATTAGATCTATTTCTTTTTTATTACATCCAAGCTCTTTTATAAACAAGTGTGAGTCATATCCTGTCAAGTTATGTATGATCACTGGTACAAACTTTGGTACTTTGACTTTTAAATTGCAGTTATTACATAGAGGTGCTACAAATTTTAATGTTATATGATCATGATGCTTAACTTTATACTTTTCTTTAGTATACTCCTGCTTACAGTAATAACAACATTTAGATTCATTGAACTCTTTTCTCTGACTTTTTGTTATTGGTAATTCGTTATTTTGTTTGTATATGTTCGATATGTGTTTAGCTTCTTTTGTTAACAGTCTTATAAATTTATTAGCAGCGTTCTCACCTCTATACAAAACAGGATTAGTTTTACTTCCATCTCTCTTTACTACATAATAACAAAATCCAGATGGTTTATGTTGTTGATATTTTTCGTATATGGCTCGTTATCTGGATAACATTCTTCACAACCCATAACTTTATGTAACAAACATTCAAAATCAGCATGAATCACAAATGGCATTTTCATTGTGTATTGGTAGTTTTTAAATTCAAAACATTTATCTTCTTCAGGCATTATTATTTTTACTGGTTCATTTAACGAACAATCTTGCTCATGTTTATTTAAAGCGTCTTGTCAGTAAAAGTACAACAAACATCTATCACATAAATATTTTCGAGCTCTCTTTTTAGATAACTGTGTACATACTAGTCTGCTTAAATCCTTAATCCAACAATAGTGTGTTTTAACTTGATCTTCATTTTGTTCTTCTATATATAATAAATTGACATGATTTTCTTGCTTGCTTTGTGTGTGATGTAGTATATAGATTGAATAGTCTTTATCGTATGCATAAACATTTATAGAAACATCAAGTAATTTTTCAGCTTTTGGAATATCGCTTAGTTTTACAGGAAAATGAATATTTTTTTTTTAAATTTAGATTCTAAGTTTAACAAAAGTTCATTATTTTTTTGGTACTCCTTCAGGATGTTAATTTGTAGGATATAAGGCTCTGTATAATGAATATAAGAAAAATTTTTCATCTTCATTCTTTACATTAATTACTGCCTTTTTGTTTTCAATTTGTTTAGGTAATTGTATGTATGTTGATCTTCTATATGGTGTATATTTGACGATTGCTAGTTGTAAAAAGTTAATGTTTATAAGAGCCAGCCAGAACCTCTAGCTTGGAACTCATCCATTGTTGTTCTTAATCTTTGTTTCATCTTAGTTATTTCTTCTTTTAAATTACTTGATTGATAAATTTCTTGGTTTTCAGTGTTAAAATAGATGTATTGAGTTTCTTCACCTTTCTTATATGTACCACTTATATAAAGATTAGCTTTTAACGAACTATGTTTACTTAAGCTAATTTGTAATCTGTTTAATATAGCTTTAGATGTTGCAGTAATATATTGTTCAAGTGGATCTTGTGGTTTGTAATCTGTTGTAAATTCCCATGTTTCTAACCTTGATTTCATTGTCGTTTCTTTGAGTTTTACATCAATTGGCACTGATTCATCTTTGATTTTTGGTTCTTCAATTATTTTTTGTTTAAATGGGAATATATCTCTAATCTGTCTTCTGCTTTGTTCATCATCATATTGTTTAAGAAGGTTTATTAGTTCATGTTTTCTTAATCGGGTATATCTTCTGATTCCCCTCTCTTTACATCGTCGCCCTAACTCCACTAGAGTAAATCTAATATAATTACTCATCTTTTAATATATAGAAAATCTTACTCCTCAATTTTTATCTTCACCAGATTATTTCTGTTCATTTTTGTACTATCTTTACTTCCATATATCCTAATACAACACTTAACATTGTACACTCCTGCCATTGTCTACATATTACGCGTTGTATTAGAACACGACTTTGATGAGAATAACCCATCAAAGTTACATATACGCATATTAAAATTAAGTCATTTTTGTAAACTTACTCATCATCGTCATAATCATCACTACCATATTTATATTCATCATCACTACTCAAATCAGATGTTTTTTGTTGCATTATTAAATATTCTTTTTCCTTTAACAATATTTGCTTCTCTAGTAGTGCTGCTAAGAGTTTAAGATCATGATGAATTAGTTTAAGTCTATCATGTAATAAATCAAAATGTGCTTCAATATTTATTATATAGAAAACCAAAAAAATTAGATAAATTTAAAAAATCTAAGAATAAAAACGAACAGGTGAATATGACTAGTGCTAAGGAAATATTATCTTACAAACCTATATTTGATTGTGTATGTAAACATTTAGATATTGGTGGTTATAATGATGAAGACAAAATAAATTTTAGCGTGTCCATAGGTATGTTAGATCATTTGTTCAAGAAAGCTGCTAAAGAAAACAACTCATTTCTTATACAAAACATTCTCTATGCAAACGTTATGAATTTGTCTGATGAGATGTTAGATTCACTGACTGATGAACAGTGGTTATCTATAAGTTATGATGATTATGATGAGGAATATAACTATGATCACATTACAGAAGACTTCATACGTAAATATCTGCAGAAAGTTAATTTGAGTAATATATGTTCATGGAAAAAGTTATCAGAAGAGTTTATAAGAGAATTGGCTGATAAAGTTGATTGGGAGAATATTTCGGAAAGCCAAGACTTATCAGAAGACTTTATAAGAGAATTTGCAGATAGAGTTGATTGGAAAGAAGTATCGTTAAATCAAAACCTATCTGAAGAATTTATTAATGAGTTTATAGAAAAAGTTGATTTTGATGCTATATCTTATGGAAGCAAACTCTCTGAAGCCTTTATGCGAAAACATGCAGATAGAGTTTATTGGAGGAGCTTATGTAGGACTCAGCAATTATCAGAAAACCTTATAAGAGAGTATGCTGACAAAGTAGATTGGGCAATGATTTCAATATTTCAAAATTTAACAGAAGAATTTATTGCAGAGTTCAAAGACCGCGTTTATTGGGATAGCATTTCAATTTATCAAGACCTTTCTGTAGAGTTTATATATGTATTTAGAAACTTTGTGGATTGGAGAGTTATAATAAGAAAGTATCATAATAATTCTTATTTAGGTAGTATATTGAATTTAGCATTCGATGTTACAACAGATGGTTCGTTTAATGTTCAACTAATTACCTTTTATGACTATTATATCATAAAAGTCGTAACCTTAATTATTAATTACCTTTAATCTGTTCAAGCCTTTTGTGGTTATTATTCCATAAAAGACAACATTTATATTTACATAACGACATTTATATTTACATAACAACATTACTTTTATCTATCCAGCTATTATGTGAATCATCAAATCCTAGCCATTTAACGTATACTTTATCACCTTTCTTTCTTAACACCTTCTCTACCAAGTATTCATCTTTATGTTTCGTCTTTAATAGTTCTGGTTCGTAAAATCTACCTTGTACATCCTCTTCTTCTAAATCTTTAATACTATATGTAGGCGGATTAGACGGAATAACTTCGCTAATAACAAATACTTCTGTTGACCAATTAGGTGTATATCCTTTCTCAAATAACTCTTTCGATTTACTTATACGAACATATGCACCTAATTTGTATTTGGGTTTAACACGTTTATATTCTTTCCTATACACTTTCTCCAATATCGTGCGCTCATTTTTCTTATTAACTTCTATAGGCTTTAAACCAATTGTTCTATGTACTCTATTATTATACTCACTAACCAATGTTGGTAATATCTCTATCCATTTATAATTCCCTTGTGTTGTGAACCTTTTCCAAATGTTTTGTTTAAGTGTTCTATTAAATCTCTCAACAACAGAAGCTTTCATGCCACTATAGGTTGAGTAATGATTAATCTTATTTTCATCCATTAACTTCTTAAACTCTTTATTGTAAAACTCTTTACCTTGATCAGTTTGTAAGTTACTAGGTTTTCTCATTCTTAATATGGATTCGAATGCTTCTGTAACATTTTTACTACTCTTATCTTTAACAGGAACAGCAAACGCATATTTCGAAAACACATCTATGAACGTTAGCCGATACTTATAACCTTTATTTAATTTGGAAACACATTTTAATACTCCACTATCCATTTCTACAAGATCAGCTTGCCAAAGATCGTCGATACCTTTTATAACCACACTTAATCTGTCAAAGTTTTTTCTAGATGGTTTGTGAATTTCTTCTACAATGTCTTCTCTAACACCTTTATCAACATATAGTCAATTATTCTTTTTAACGATTTGAGTTTTAGTAACACCGCATACAGAACAAATACCTTTCTTTAGACATCTTCTATTCTTTGTTTCTTCAATTCTAATATTGTCTTTCTTTGTATCTGTTTATTTCTCACATTTAACACAATACATCATCATTATTTATTGTATAGAAAATCAATAAAATAATTAAAATTTATCACTACATAATACTACAATTTTAGCATTATCATCATCACTTGATTCGTTTTCACCTTCATCTTCTATTTCTATATACAATAGAAATCTATTTCTATTTCTAATAAGCAATAATAACTTACCTTCTTTCAATTCAGAATCTTTAGATGGCCTAATTGTTAACTGATCATGCATATTAAAGTGTAATGGAAAACTTTCAAATAAAGCATCATTTAAAAATAGGTCTATAAGATGTTTATTAAGACTTGATTCTATATGCATTAACCTACCTCTATAAAGAAATTTGTAGGCAGCAGCTAAATTATATACAAAAAAGGCTGGTTTCCCGCCATCATCTTCTGCCAATCGACATGGAAATTCAACAATTTCTTTCGTGTAAGTAAATTAAACTCTTCTTTCACTGAACCAAGCTGTTCTAATGTTATAACATCTTGTTTATCGATAGCATTAGATACATTAACCAATCTTTTGTTCTTAAAATCAACCCAGGATGTGTAATTTGACGTAAAAACTTCTCTAAATTCTTCTTTTCTACTTTTAATGTTACCAAAAATATCCATAGCAAACGTCTTTAGGAAACCTCTCTTTCTATGTACATTATAACAAACAATAATTGACCTTCTTCTATCGCTGAATTTTTAGTTGTTTTAATTGTAGTTATATCATTCTTGTTAAAGCTAAAAGGTAAATTTTCAATCAAAGTATCACATCCAAACTTAATTCCATGTGCATTATTTTCCCATTATAGAGAAATTTGTAACCATTAGAAGATTAAATATTCTAAAGATTGGCTCCTTAACGTTTTTAGCTTTTAGTCGACATAAAAAGGGTATAGTTTATTTTTGCATAATCAATTTATTAGTATCCATTCTAATTTTTTGAAAATCTTCTTTCTTTATTTATGTGTCTTCTAACGTTTCTAATGCATCTTCAAATTGTTTTCTATCGTTTTCTAATTGAGCTTCTATTGACCTAAGTTGACTTACGCTAACAACATCATTCAAATTCTCTAACAATTTTAATTTTTCTTCACTAATATTAACATCACCTTTTCTATCTTTAACATTACCAAATATATCCATACTCATTTATTATAAAGAAAATGTCCATCCTAATTTTTTAAAACATTTCTTTAACATCTCTATTTGTTTAGGTGAATGTTTAAAATCAATATCAACATGAACATCGTGCTTTTTCAACAGATAGTATAATACACATTTTAAGTTAATAAACAATACTCTTTTCGGATACAATTCTCTAAAGACCTCGTGTAAGTTTTCGAATTCGTTTATAAGTGTTTCTTCCATATGTTGCAATTTTAATGGTTTTTGATCGGTAAGGTGATAGTGTATTAAATAAATATTATCATAATATTTTGTGTATTTTTTTTCTTTAGTACTTCTAAAACATCTTTTTTGATATTAAATCTTTTGATATATCCCTAAATTCATCATTTAACACCTTGAACACATCTTTAGAAATAATTTTATCCTGTAAAGCTTGCAAACGAGATAACTGTAACTTAAATCTTTTTGTAGTATCATATCATGGTTTTCTTACAAAACCAGCTCTCATTTCTTCATTAGTACTGTAAACCCAACCACTCTCTACAGAACAATCATCACAAATGTATCTACGCATACCTTTTTTTATTGACTTACTAGCACAATAACTGCATTTTAACGGTGTAGAACTATAATTTGACAACAACTCCTTTAAGGTAATTATTGGATACAACTTTACCAACTCTTCTTCCGTGTACAAAAATTTAGGTATTAACATTTTCCATAAATCAATAACATCATATGCGTTGTTTCTATCTTTTAAGTCTATCTTTCTAACATACTCAAAATACTGATAAAAATTATAACTAACTAGTGCATCTAGTTCATCTTCATGCTTCTGAAAATAATCTAAAAATCTATTATGTATAGCTTCCATACTTATCTTAAAACAAAACTTTTATGGATATAAATCATAAAAGCACTTAAACTTAATCATTTTTAATCATATACATAACATCACTAAAAGAATACCCTTGATTTAGAAGATTTAAAATCTTAACACAAAGATGACCACACATAACTGAATTAAAGTCTCGTATCCGTTCGTCATTGTAAAATAAGTTTTTGGTTCCAAGATATTGTACTAGTTGTTTAGGAGGAATACCACCATAAGAATCGAACGCGTACTTTATGTTGTTATCTTTCCAATAGCATATCCAATGAGTACCAATGCTTTCTGATTTATCGAAGTTAACTATACCACACTCATTTACATAGAGTTTTTGTGGAAGTTCGTCATTCATAAATACACCTCTAAATCGTTTTATCTTTAATTCTTTAACCAACCTCTCTATATCGAAGTTGGTTAATGGTTTTAGTTTTTGTTTACTTCTTTGATTTATCTGCTCCCTGCTTTTCTTCTATAGCCATATTGTGTCTTTTTTGTTCTTCAAGTTCTTGTTTATTCTTCTTAGCATCATGTACAGTTTTAGTAATCGCTGCTGCACCACTTGCTAATGAGCCAACTGCTTGTAAAGCTGCTAAAATGGCTGGAATTGTAAAGATAAAACCACCCATATTCTCTTTCTTAATCATTTTCATTTGTGCAGTGGTTAAAGTTAAATCTATTCCTTTACCTTCTTTAATTTTCTTAGATTTATCGGTAAGTTGTTTCTTTGTTAATACATCATCAATATTTAAATCCTTTGGTTCGTTATAAGGAACACTAAACATACTACCTTTAATAGAACACATCTTCCTATTTATTTAAGAGAAAATCTTGGTTTGTAAAAGTACAGTTGTTGTAGCTCCACCAAAATCAATTAAGGAATCATTCTCATCTGTTGTCTGTTGTCCTTATCTCAAAATTATCAACCTTGGCTTTGGATATAGGGAAAAATAATGGATAAGTAGGTTCGTAAATAATACTATGTTTAAACCCGGCATCTGTTTTAAATGATGCTATAATTCCTGTTTCTCTATGTGTGTATTCCGTATATTTAACAAACATACCATCTGCTATATTACAGTGAACATTAATTGTATCGAATGGGTGAAACTTTTGTATCTTATCTCCAACATGTTCTGTGTTTCTAGCTAAGTTTTTTTCACTAAAACCTAATACAGTATTAATGGTACCTAAGGTTATATTACATCGTTCGTTAAATATTTTAACTCTATTTTTCTCTCTATCCTCAGTAAATTTAATATCTAAACTAGCATTAAAAGCATCAGAGTATGGAAGATTTGATTTAATGTATTCCTCTAATTCTTTTAAATTATATTGACCAGGTTGAACTATAAGTTGTTTTGTAAGATTACAAAAGCCAGGAAAGTCACAAAATGTTACTTTATTATTTTTTTTCTGTAATCTTTGGAGTTAAGTATGTTGTGTAAAACCCAACTAGTCCTATACTTAAATAGTTGCTACTGTTGTCTAATTCGTAATGGAGTTTCTTCTTTAAAACAGAAGTATCACTCGTTAACTTAAATACCTTAGCCATTTATTGTATAATAAATGAACGAGTTTGATTTGCCTAAAGATATTCCAAGAGAGAAAGTAATCAAGTTAATAGAAGATATCATTAAAAAGTTAGAATACAGTTTAAAGAAGAAAAAGAGAAAACTACGAATTGTTAGATATGCATACTGCAATTTGATTACGTTATCGGTTATACTTTCTGCAACAACTGGGTTTATTAATATTTTTATACCTGTAACAATTTACTCAATATTAACAACGTCTCTTGCAACTGGAAGTGCTATTATAACAGGTTTGTCTTCTAAGTTAAACATAAGCAAAAGAAAAGATGAATATAAAACCATTGTCGCTTGTATTAACTCATTTAAAGAACAGTTAGAGATGATAATAACATTAAATGGTGAAATGGATAACGAATATATAAAAGATACGTTGCATAAGATCAGAGAACAACTTAAAGATATAAGATCATAAAAGATGTTAGCAAATAGGGACCCGTCGATTTTCTCTATAATAAATGAGTAAGGAAAGTATTAATTGGGATGTAAAAGAGATGATACAAGAAATAACAGCTAAGAAAAGAAATGGAGAACTTATACCTGATGATATTCGATGTCTTATAGTGGGTCCATCTGGTTGTGGTAAAACTTTTCTGTTATTTAACTTCTTATTACAGCCAGGTTGGTAAAACAATAATTAGTTCTATATATATTCTAAAAGCATGAATCAGCCAAAGTATGAGCAATTAAAAGATCGATTTGGAAAAGCATAATTAAAGTTCAATAAACAAATAGCAACGTTCTTAAGCAGTAATGATTGCTTTGTACCTATTGATGAATGTGAAAAATACTCTGTAGTTGTGCTTGACGATTAAATTTTAGAGAATCAAGATACTGTTAGAAATTACTTTACGAGAGGTAGACATAAACATTTAGACTGTTTCTATCTTGCACAGACATATTCAAAACTACCTAAACAGCTTATAAGAGATAACGTTAACTTCCTATGCATATTTAGATAAGATCATACTAATCTTAAACATGTGAATAATGAGTTTGTTGGAGGAGATATGTCTTATGATAAATTTGAAGAGATATGTTCGAAATGTTGGCAAGAAGATTATGGTTTTATAGTAATTGATATGACAAGGAAGGTAAACAATGGTAAGTATAGGAACAAGATAAAACACTTTATAAACGTTTGATGTTTTTTCATGTTTTTACATTTTAACGTTTGACGTTTTATCATGTTTATTGACGTTTTTTCATGTTTTTTCACGTTCTCACATTTTAACTTTTGACGTTTGTTCATGTTTGTTGACGTTTTTTGATGTTTATTGACTTTTTTCATGTTTTTGAACGTTTGTTCGTTTTCTATATAATAATTGGATGAGAAAGAAATTCATAAGAATATTAACTTAAAGGAGTTCTTGATAAAGGACTTCAAATCTTGGAAGAAAGAAAGAGCAGGTATATATGATAAATTTAAGACGCAAGAAGAGCCTGTAATTGATGCTATTCAAAACTTGGGAAGTGAGATCAAAGAAGTAGCAGAACAAAATAAAAATCTAATAACTGAACTTTTTCCAGCTGTACGTAAGTCGGCTTCAATAGATCCTAGTCTACTAGAAACACCTAAAAAGATAACTCATGATAGTCCTCCAAGTAGTAGTGATACACTTATAACAGGAGAAATAAAACAAATGAGAAAACAAATTAAAGACGAAGTTGAAGAAGTAGAACCTTTAACAACAGCGCAATCATTTGGTAAGATTGCAACGAAATATTATAGTAAAAGAAATGATAATGTATTTGGAATAAGAGCTGTAGAAGAAGACGGAAGAATAATAAATAATATAGGAAATTCTGAAGTTAAAGTGAGCGGTGATGATTTGATAATTAATGGTAAAACTTATAAAGGAACAGAAGGTCTATGGGAATTGTTAACGATGAATACTAATAAAACCATTGAAGATTATGACGATGATGGTTTTGAACAGTACAAGGAAATAATAATAGAATCAGATGCAGCGTTCCAAAAATATAATCGATATAAAAAAGTAGCATCTAATAGAGGTTCTAAATACATTAATATTATCAAGCCTATTTGGGATGATTATATTAAGCCATTTTTACCTCCAACTCCTAAAAAGAACACGACACCTAAAAGGACTGGTGAAGGAATTAAACAATATGCAGAGATACCTAAAGAATATATATGCATGGATGATGTGAGAACGTTAATTGATCGTTTAATAGTTATAGATGGAGAAGAAAAGGCTGGTAATAATAACTTTCATAATGAGAAGGTAGGTATAGTGAGTATGATTAATAATAAGCTTTCACAATTTATTCCTAATGATTCAAAAGGTATAGGGTATTTGATTAAGATCTTAAAAACATTACCACCACGATTCTGGAATGATGAGAAGCTTGGGAAAGGATTAGTAATTGATTTGATTAATAAATTACCGTTTGAACTACATATTCCAGGATTTTCGTACTGTGGTCCCGGAACTAAGCTACAAGAAAGATAAGAAAGAGGTGATAAAGGTATTAACCCATTAGATGAGGCTTGTAAAGAACACGACATATACTACAGAGACAATAAAGATACAGAGTCAAGACATATTGCAGATAAGGAACTAGAAACTAAAGCATGGAATAGAGCATTTAGTAGTGATGCATCAATTGGTGAACGATTAGCTGCTTTTGGAGTTGGTACTGCTATGAATGCTAAGGTTAAGTTAGGATGGGATTATAAGTTTTTAATTGTTATTATGTATGATTCTTTTATGCCATAAAATCGTTGTATTGAGAGTTACGAGTTACAGAGTTTTAAAGCAAACACAAGAACATTTAATAATTTGAATGAAGCTAACAAAGATATTGAGTTTGATTTCGATGTGGGCGATGGGTTCATACATCCGCACAAAGCAGATTGTCATATGACTTTTGAAGTGGTTGGTGCATCAGTTGGAGGAACATTTGGTGCAAATGATACTATAAAACTTGTAGATAACTTCTTACCATTCTTCTTTTTTCAAATTGAGGTTAGAAAGCATGGAGTTGTTATAGATAAGATTGAACTACCTGGAAAAACATCTACAGCTATTGGAACATTAAAGATTTCCAAACCAGAAGTTGAATATCTAAAACAAGCAGGATTTGAAACAGATGATAAACTTCGTCTACGAAAGGACTTTAGCGTTTTGTACCCATTAAGATTAGTTCCAGGCTTTTTAAGTGATTATAAAGAGGTTATGTGGAAAAGTGGATTGAGAATAACATTTACAAAAGCTAACAACAATAATGACGTCTTGTACAAATGGGCTGGGACAGAAGCAGGTGCAACAGCTCCTCATGATGGAAAAATAACAATAAAAAGTATGGAGATAAGAATGCCTATTGTTGAATACGAATCTAATTATGAAAGCAGTTAAAGTTGGATATTCTTAAAAACCCTAAAATCATGTTTTCACTCTATACTTATCAATGTATTCAGAAGGTTGTTGTAGGTTCTTTCTTGGAGTTCGATGTTACTACTCAATTGATTTCTAGACAATTTGATATGCCTGATTTCGTAGTTGTAATGTTCCAAACTGATAGAAGTGGTAAACAAACAACAGATGCAAGTAAATTTGATCATTGTAAGGCAAAGAATATATATCTTAAGAATGGAAGGAATGACGTATTTCCAAAACAATCAAGGAACTGCATTTAAGAGAATAACATGTGGCAATACCGAAATGTACTATGATCCTAAAGAGTTTATAGATAATAGACCAATCTATGTGATTAATTGTAGCAAGAAGAAGAATGTATCAGTAAATGAGAGAACAAACATAAAGATTGTAGTAGACTTTGCAGAAGCTGTGGCTGATAATACTATATGTTAATCGATTTTAATTGGACAAAAGAACTTTACATATGATCCTAAGAATGAGAAAGTAGTAGAAAAGTTTTAGATAGTTAAATGTATTTTGTGTGATCTTTATGGAGCTTCTCCATAAACATCACAAAAATAATTAAAAAGTTTTTTGCTAAAGATAAAAATTAAAGAGCGATTATTGATTTTCTTTATAATAAATAAGATGGCGAGTCATATTGAGGTTATAAATAAACTTGGAAGTCTTGAGCAAAAAAAAAGTTATTGGATTAAGAGAATTAGAATTAAATACAGAATATAAGATTGTGAAAATGGAAAAGATTAAAACTAAGTTTGGAAAAAGCATTTTCGTTGAGTGTGAGGAGTTTAAGGTCTTTCTTCCACCTAGATTTACAAAACACTTAACAGATAAAATGATTGATGAGATCGTTAAAGATGGAATAAAAATGAAATACACTGGTTTAAAAGATAATTATCCAATTGTTGAGTTTTGTATGTAAATTTCAAATGAGGATCGGTTTTGTGAATCCAAAAAATAATAAAAATGACTAGAATATGTCTTCAGAAGTAAAAAATGGAGTGGTTATTATGGATACTCGAAAAAGGTTCATTTTTATTAATAATTTCAATGTAATTGTGAAAAATGTGCAAACCAAAGTTCAAGTTGTTTTTGATATTAACGGCTGTCTATTCAGCTTGAATTATGATCAGTGGACAGAGTTTAAGAAGTCATTGTTTCCTATAGAGAACTAAGGTAGCAGAAGATTCCATTATCAATATCCGAAATTGTAATTTTAAGTATGTTTTAAGTGTATAAGTATAAAATTTAGAAAGTAACACGTATAAAATTTAGAAAGTAAGTTTTTATGGTAATATTATAAAAGCTAAGACCTTTGGACATACAGAACGCAATGTCATTTGAATTTTGAAGATACATGTATAAGTAATAGATTTATTTGAGTCTTTTGTAATTATATTCTTAGAGTTATGTAACCTACAAGACATTCGATAGATAGTAAATTTATTTCTCTATTAACTACCGTTTGAATTTTGAAAATCGGTTAATAAACATCGGAGATATAGCGGTTTCAAAATACTATCCTTAAAGGTAGGCAACCATTTGGACACTCAAAAAATTGCAAATTTTTTTCTCTGTCGAATGTCGTTTGAGTTTTGAAAATCGGTTAATAAACAACGGAGCTATAGCGATTTGAAAAATACTACCCCTTCAATACACCACTAATGACAGGGTTCGATATCGTGTTCAAAAAATTATCATGTTCACCTTATTTAGTACTAGTTCATTTGTAATAGTAATTCGTAATTTTAACAATTCTGGAAAAACATGTTAAAAATGTTAGTTTTCAACCCTGTTTGTCACGTGAAGGCAAAAATCATCACGTTACAACTAAGAATTTTAAAACTTTTTCGATTGTGAAGAGAAAGAAAATATTAAGTATATAACGTGACAGAATTGGTATTGTTATTACTACACTTCCATATGCTGCTTGATTACTAAAAAGAAAGAAAAGAAAAACATGCATGACTGCCTGAGGAGGGTGCAACTTGTGACTTCTACTACAGCTATGTTCATATGCAAGTCACGTACGCAACTTGCATGTGGAATCATTCTCATATACAATGGAAGTAGATAACCTTGGCTTTAGATCAACTTATTTTTTTTATTCTCACCAAGCAAACTAGATTGTATGCGTGTCTGTGTACATGTATCAGTGAGTTAGATTAATGAAAAAATATATATATATATACTGTTTGGCTGTGCATTTATTCAATACTCATATACAGTCTAAAGTTCATCTTCTTATTACTCGGGCATTTGTGAACCGATTTTAATCAAACAAAAAGTATTTTCTCAATCAAAGACAGCGCTATAAGTTATGAGGTTTAGATGTAAGTTTTTATGATTTTAAATGTCATAAAAGCCTATGCGATCTCATTTTAGCATTGTAGTTATGGGAATACTTTACGCCGTGTAACTTTGTATAATTAGTTGGTTCCTTCTGCGCTGGTTAAAAATATGTCCGAAATTGGTTGGTCTACAGTTTTGGCCCAGAGGTGACCATGACTATGTACTCAAGTTCTATATGTATATTTATCATTTAAATGCACCAAATCTAAAGAAAATAATTAAAACTTCCTATGTTTATTATCACATCCCCTCTCAGTCATACAGGTGATAACTTTGATATTTTGCCGCCAGGAGGCAGCAGGGGATGGAAGTTGACATCAAAGTGAGTGTGGAAGAAAAAGTGATATATTTTGTTTGTGTACCGATTTAAAGTGTGAAACCTATTATTTATATATCATATTACATATCTACAGAAAGCTAGTTGTGTGCTCCTTAAGGTGAGCATATCACCTTTTGAATACATAAAGCGAGTGAAAATTTATTTAAAAGAAACTACGCCAAAGTGTAGAATTTGGTCAAAAGTAGGTCACACAGGTGAACCAAACAAGAGTGCAACCATAATACACCGCCTCTTCCCCGGCATTTGAAAAGTGGACTGCTCTGCAGCGAGTCTTCGGTCTAACAAAGAATCTGCCCGTTGTTAAAACAACAAGATTCGAAGACTCGTGGTTAGTTGGTTATTAGTTTTGAGAGAGTACGCGTCGGACCTTGGCTATTTCTCTCATTGGCCTATAATAGTAATTGGTCTTAGACTCGCGGGAAGGACGCACAATGTCCTTAGATAGTACAACGACCGATAGTTTGTTTTCGGTGTACCGAGAAAACTTTAGGAATGTATTTCCGCGAGTGAATGTGTTTGAATCTTTCAAAGTGAAATAGTATCATGTAAATATGAAAGTGACGAACTGTGATGCAGGCTTCTTTGATGTTTGAGTGTGCTTGATGTCATAACAGTGTATTTCTCAAGTCGTGCAAATAATACACTGCGTGAAGAAAAGTGCCAAATAGCTTCGCGCCACTATGTTCAAAGCAAGAGCTGCATCTGTCACATGTAAATAGCTGTATATAAATATTCATAGCGCCTCGTAATTTGAGAATTGACTTTATTTTGTGTCGTGAGACGTTGTACATGTAGCCCATGAAAAATGCTCATACAAACTCTTCACTGAAAGACGGTGTCATGATACGAGGCCAACACCCAAGCTGGTAGCGACAGGCCCCTAAGGTCTCCCGTCAGAGAGGACTAGTTGATGGTGAACGCCCTCGGCTGATAAGTCAGTAGAGAATCCCAGGAAGAAAGAAGAAATCAACCAATTCAACAGAATTCTACCGGATGCTGAATCGTGCAAGACATCTCCCCAAACCGGAAGTTGTGGAGGAAACAAGGACAAGACTGGAGACACGCCACTGAAGAGGTCTCATTTCAGAAGAAAATACGCGTGATCACGAACATTGAACTCAAGTATAATCAATGGCTTGGTACCAGAGTTGCGTAAAGTAAAAAGTTTTTAAATATTTTTTCTCGCTTGTGTTTCTGATTGTTAAAGTGTACAGTTTCTTTGTGGATACGTGATCCCCATTAAAGGATTAACAGCAAAACCTGGAGAGTCTCCTTTATCTGCACCCTCAGGACAGCAAAGATATGTGCAACATAATTAACTGTACCATGTTTCTTTACAGGCTGTGCATTATGATCAGGGTAACTCCATGAATTCGTGTGACGTAATTTGTTTTATGTTGTGAGTAATTTCCGCTCAGGTTTTGCGTTGAAACCACCAAGGACCCTGAAATCTAGAGTCTCTGCTTAAATTACATATTCTTTTGAAAATTGTTTATTCTGCATATTTCATAGGATATTAGATCCTTTTCTCTACCGACATTTACGTTAATTCTTTTGGCCTTCAGCCTTGAAATTATATGCAAGGGCCCAATCTCTTAATCCCCATATTTGCATATGCAATTGTAACATCACTCCTCCCACATTCTGATCCCACACGATTTTTCAAGAACTTGGCGCCCAGTGTGGGGCTCTGCACACGTAGACCTGAGGAAAATTTAAATCCCTTTTCTAAAGTTTGCTTGATTTTAGAATGGTCGTGGCATAAAAGTAATTCGTATTTTGTCATTTTCGTTTGTTCTTTTTATTTGGTCATGCAGCCACACCAGCATTCGGGAATTACTTACCGGATTCATGGAAATTGATATAAGCCTCACGCGGATTAGTTAGCTTTCCTTCAGGTTGCCGCGTGTTATCCAGAAAGATCCAGGTTTATTTGTATGTGTTTCTTTTTATTTGTAAATACCATTTGATATATTGTGTTTCAGATATATTTGAATTGTTTATTCTTTTGGAGGGGAATTACATTGATTGAAATAGTGAACATTAGAACCTTATAGAATTTAGAGGTTTTTTTTACTTATGGTATTAACGCGTAGCCAACGTAAAGCTAAGGAGGAATCCGTCGACAGTAACGTAAATCAGTTTGAGGAAGTTGGACAGGTGATGGAGTTTCACTCAGTTAATTTTCATACCGATGGCGGCGCGGTTGTAGAACAGGACGCTTCAGGGCAGAAAGTAGTTCCGTTAGTGGAGAGTAATCTACCCACAGATAGAGAAATAGATCGGAGCAGGTTAGGGATCCGATTCCGTCCACCTCCGCGCAATTCACTGGTATCGCTTCTGATTCGTGTCTCGCTTCTTTTTATATCATGTTAAAATACATTTCAGAAGAAATAGAAAAAGGCTCATGAATGTGCAATGGAGGAGATCAAGCGTAGACATGAGAACGCTAGTGAGATATTACTAGAGAGGCTAGACACGGTGGAACGAGAAATCACTGTCAGTATTAGGCAGGAACTGTCACAAAATATCCAGGAGCTGTAAGCTAGGTTAGAAACCACAGCGAATGCTCTATAGAGTAGAATCACCGTGTCCTGTGAGGAGCTCAAAAACTCCATTCACGAGACAAATGAACGCGTGCATCAATTAGTGGTAAATACGGAAAATAAAATAGAGGAAATTACCGAGGTTCTTAGCTCCGATCTCGCTAAGGTGTATCGCGAAGTGAATCATTTGAGAAATGATGTGAAGAAAAGAGGTGAGAATATAGCTGCAGTAACCAACGAGGTCGAAAGTGTCAAATCGAGTGTGGGTACTGTAACTGGACAGCTGCATGGAGTAGAAAATTCAGTGGGACAATTAAAGTCGAAATTGAGGCGTGCCGAACTTAGGTGGGGGAACAGTTAGAACTATTAAGAGAGACGGTGCGGAAAAATAGTTCAAATGCGAATGTTGCAGCCTCTGTCTCGAATGTGGGATCCGAGACAACGGTCGCAGGACCGAGTAATCCGAGACAGTCCCCAGAGCTCTCGAGGCAAGGGAGTTCGGATGAGCAGGCTGCCCCTCACAACAATTCAGTACCACAGAAGTGCCAGTTAGCATCTGCACTCGGTTTTTTGCACCGTGATCTGACACAACCGACTTTTACAGGGACCGAGAACGAAGTCCAAGCCCGCAATTTTCTCGTGGAGCTTGAAAGTTATTTTGATCTGACCGGAGTCCCAGAAGAACGTCGTCTCACTTTCGCAGGACGATGCTTTAAAGCCATCTCACGTGAGTGGTATCAAGTGACGGTGTGGAAATGCAGAAACTACCAAGAACTCGTCACCCACTTTCGCGATTAATACCTTAGCGAGGAGAAACTCGCTAACCTTCGTGCCTCAATTCTTACCTCCAGATTCGAGACACGGGGAAGCAAGAAGCCAACGGAGTACCTGTTAGAGCTGTTACATACCAACAGCATACTCGACCCACCTTTGGTCTCTCCAAGTTTTGCTTCGCATGCTACCACGACAGCTACCTTTCTCCATCTATCGCTGTATTGTGTTGTCGAAGCCGCGGGCTATTGACGAACTTTTGAATATTGTCAGCGAGCTACAAAGTACTTATCAGCCACCGAGCCAAAATAGCAGAAGGGGAATAAATACGCTAACCGTAGAAGAAGAAGTAGGGCAGTCTTCCCCCCCGAAGAGAAACAATAAGCCGAATAACCCCTCACGTAATAACAGAAGGCGCCATAGAGACAATGGACTTTATCAACAGAGGGGTAGAAGAAAAGGCAATCCGAGAAATTGATATCAAAACTAGAATTGACAAACGAGAAATTCCGGTGATCTGACTCGAGACAGCGGGGCGTCTCGAAACTCTAGTTACAATGGGCGAGCCCAAAGACTTTTTCGAAACAGAGGACGCAATAACAATAATAGTAGTAGAAACAGTGACTATGCCGCGGAGATGAACGAGCTCCGGATACATGAACAGAGGGCTGGACCGTCCACGAGACCTAACTCATCTCGTACAAGTTCGAGAGCGAACAGCCCTGGGAACAGCTCGCGAAAGTAAGAATTGTACGCACATTCTCAGAGCGGTGAGCAGAATATTAGGGTACTGAATATTCTGGACGTACCGGCGAACAATATTTCTGGGAATGTGCGTAATTCAAGCGTAGAAACTCGTTATGGAAACGAAGAATAAGAAGAAGAAGAAAGTTTTGGGACACTAGTGAAGGGATTAGAAATAGTAGAAAATGAGAATTGTGAAAAATGTAAAGAAATTATTAGCACGTCACACTTCTCTCATGAAGAAAATAAGGTCATTCGTCAGCCTGAAATTTTTCTTTTATTAAGGAATGGGAACAAAATTAGTTTAGATAAGAATCTATATGAAGAGAAGAATGCGATATTTCGACATTTATTGAACTCCTCGGCTGTGAAACTTCCCACAAACAACATTGTTGTTTTACCGGAAGTAGAAGTCGAGCTATTTGGAGTGAAAACAATTGCGTTACTAGATAGCAGAGCTAGCATGAATGCGCTCTCGCTCCAGCTTAGGGAAAGTATTAGAAAGCGTGAATCCCCAACTCCGTTTATAAAGTCTACTAACATTAGAGTTAGTTCCTCCTTTGGGCAGTCCGTAGCCTCGATAATTGGACAAATGCTTCTAGAATTAGAGATTCAAAGAAAGGATTTTTACACCTTGGCGATTATAGTAAAAGGGCTGAACCGTGAGCCCATTTTGGGTTCAAAGTTTTTTTGTAGAAAGTAGAGCCATCCCAGATTATGATAAGAAGGTACTGTTGTTGAATCACCCCACCACATTGAGGTTTCTTTTTGCGACATTGAGATTGAAGAGGATGAATTAGTTATAAGAAAATTATCCTGGGATTTCGAAGATAATCTGGTTGATTGTTGTAATTCCACAGTTAGTAGTATGTACGTGTCAAGTAGGGGACCGCTTACTGCCCTTCAGTTTGCATTGGAAGATGCAGAACGATGCAACCAGAGGGAGTTGGCTACTCTGCGCAGCCGGTTGGATGATGGGGAGTTCCCAACCGCAACTGAACTGTCAAATGTTGTTTAGTCGCCACAGGAATGGGCGAAAGTTCGAACACAGGCTACATCAGCTGAGATAAGAGAACGTCGAAAAGTATACTGATTTTAGTGGGGATGAACAACAACAACTGTACGACGTACTCTACAAACATCGAGCCATATTCAATGAAAAGCCCGGATGCATAAAGAATTATGTGCACACTATCGTGCTTGCAGACGATTAGCCCCTAAAGGCGCGAATATACCCGCATCCTTTAAGACATCGAACGGAGGAAACCAACACCATCAATCGATGGGTAGCGTGGGGAATTATTAAGAAGTATTCCACTTCTTATCGAAGTCTGCTCCTCGTCGTACCCAAGAAGAATGGTACTCTGCGCGTGTGTGTCGAAGCCAGAAAACTTGGGAATATTACACGCAGTCAATTTGACCAGCCCATTCCTTATCTTAGTACACTTCAGGATCTTTGTGAAACGCGCTGGTTCTCAAGTATAGATGCGGTAGACTCTTTTATGCAAGTGTTAGTGCACGAAAACAGTTAAAAGTACATTGGTTTCCTTCGCGAAGGAATAACTTATGTATTTATGAAGCTACCTTTTGGGACGAAGCAGAGCCTATCTTCATGTGTACGTGCAATCAATAGCATCCTAGGGGATGAACGTAGAGACTTTTCTGACCACTATGTCGATGACATAACTCTAACTTCTTTTTTCTTCGAAGATCATTTACGCCACCTAGATATTGTGCTAGAAAAATTACAAACAGGAGGTCTCACACTACGTCTGAAGAAATGTCAATTTTCACGACGTAGAATTACAATATTAGGATATGAACTCTCGCCAGAGGGCATTCAGAAAGCACCTGAGAACCTTTAAAAGGTGATGGAGTTCAGAAGACCAAGGAACGTGCGAGAACTGCGTAGTTTTATAGGGTACTGCCAGTTTTACCGTATATTCAGTACTCAGTACTCTGAGGTCTTGTTCCCACTTTTTCAGCTGCTTAAAAAAGGGAGTGAAATTTCAATGGCTTCCGTGTCATGAAGAAGCGTTCCCCAAGTTACGAGAAGTCTTTCGGGAAAAAGTAGTGCTGAAGAAACCACTCCCTGACAAACAACTGATATTGGAATGCGATGCATCCGATGTCAGCTGTTCGTCACTTTTGTACCAGTTAGATGAGAACGGTGAAATACGTGTGATAGGTATGACGTCACGCATTTTTAATTCCGCGGAACGTAACTACGGAATAACTGAAAAGGAGCTCGGTGGAGTGATCGATGGGGTAAACAAATTCAGACACTACTTGATTGGAAATCATTTTAAAATCCTTTCGGATCACCAATCGATACGCTTCTTGCTTCTATGTAGGCTGACGTCACAGATATTAGTGCGTTGGATACTTACTTTGAGCATGTTGTCTTTTGAAATTCAGTATGTAAAATCAAAAGACAACCTGAGTGATTATATCTCACGGTACCCACCAAATACAGGGAAACATTTCGACACATCGAAAAAGTTGATACTAAACGAGTCACTGATGACTATATTAACTCACATCCCAGGAGAACCTAGAGAACTGGTAGCAGTGTTGCCAGAGTTACAAACATCAGACCCTGTATTTGGAGCGATAAAGAGAAAGCTGCAGAACCAAGAAAACTCTGGGAAAGCTGCTAGCGATAATCACCAATACTTATTATCAAATGGACAGCTATGCAAGCGTGACCGTGTTGGTCTACGGATTTGATTACCGGAAGTCCTTGTGCAGCCATTGTTAGAATACTACCACAATGAGAGAGGACATCTGTCAGCCAGTAAACTCATGCCCATGTTAACTGAGTATATTGTATGGCACAAAATGAGAAATACAATCAGAAATTTCACAGCTTCGTGTGGCCTGTGTCAGAAAGCATCCCCCCTCACGCATATCTGTCGGGACCACTGAACCCAGTATTAGTGCCACGACACGGATACATAATATGCTTAGACTGGCTAGGCCCACTTCCGGTAGGAGTGGGAAACGTCAGCTACATCTTGGTGTGTGTCGATGCTTTCTCGAAGCTGATTGTTTTATTTGCATGTAGAAGAGCCACCACTGATGCAGCACTGAAGAAACTGAAAGAGTTCTTGAAACTGTGTCCGTCTGCTGAGATTATCTTGACAGTCAATGGGACACAGTTCGCAAGCACCAAATGGAAGAGGGAACTCGCGGAGCTAGGCTTAAAGCCCATCTACAGCACACCATATTGTCCTCAGGGAAACATGGCAGAGGTGTGTGTGAGATCGAAGATGAAAATGTTAAGAAAATTGTGCCACGACATGCAGCGCGAATAGCCCAAACACGTTGAGAAAAGAGAAAAGTGTCTGAACTCTTCGGTACATCTGTTGACTGCCTTTAGCCCGTATGAAGAACATTTTGGACAATCACCATCGAAAGAAATAACGAAGATTTTTGAAATCCCAAAAGTGGAAAGACATAAGTCGATACAGTACTACTCAGAGATGGCGGCACGGAATCTAAAGAAGTCTGCACAAAGTAGGAAAAAAAGGCCTTCCTTAAACGCGCGCACTTCGAGGTCGGTGAAATTGTATTGGTGAGAGCGTTTCCAAGTCTGACGCTTTCTCTGGTATTACAAAGAAAATACCAATATTATACACGGGACCGTATGTCATCCTATTCAAAACAGATAAAAATGTGTCTACACTGGGTGACCCAGATACCAAGCAATACATAATGAAACGGAACTTCTTCCAACTGAAGAAGTACAAACAACGGCAGGGCACACTCCAGGAGGTAGCAACAGAACCACTGGAAGAATGAAAAAATGCAAAAAGAGAAAAGAGAAAATGCATTCGATAGACTGCAGGGAAACCAGTTCGCAACGCATGACAACACCTCACAAAAGGAAAAGAAAAGTGAGCGTGAACTGAAAAATGTAAATATACTCTTAGTACTGTGTTTTGTTTTCTTTATTGCTTATTCAAGTGTTTAGCAGATCATCTTTTTAGTTTATAAGTTTTTGTACTGTTATATGATTATTCAAATGTATCACTTCTAGAGAAAATGCAACGATTAAGTAATTAACGGTTGCATTTCCTTAGGAGGGGAATGTTGAAATAGACACACAATAATTTATATATTTTGTGTTTACATAATTAATTTTTGCCTAATTTTCATATTTAATCTTTGCATAAATTAGGTTTCGTTTTATTTTGTTGTGTGTCATATAAGGGATTAGAGGGAAGCTACATTTATTAGGTTACGTGTTTTATTTAAATATTTAGTGTTTTGTATCTATTTGAAGTGTGGAATCAAATTAATATTGGTATATTTTAATTATGTACTATATAAAAAGTAAAATTGAAATATATTCTTAAATGTGAACTCATAGAAGAAACGTACTTGGAAACTTGGAGTTTCGTATGGACGACGAAACAGTTGAAAGAAAAAGAGAACTTTGAAGTTCAACCTTTGTTCCAGCAAAGATACAAGCTTTTAGCAGCTGGAGTGAAGCCACTGTTACCATCTTCATTTTGAGAATAGTATTCGATAAAAGTTCAGCAGTATAAGTAAGAGATAGGATTTCGATTTTAGTCCCTAGTATGTGGGTAAGATACAGTGAGTCGACGAGACAGAAAGTCGGAACAGAGTATTGTTTTCCAAGTTCACGAAAACTTCGCATTTACATACGATTTTCATAATAGAATAGAGAGTGAATTTTGCTAGCCACGCCTACTTTTGGCAACCTCAATATGGATAGTGAGCCTTGAATATTCAGACTCTGCATCTACAGGAGCAGCCGACGGAACATGGCTGTTTACCGTCTGTCTAATGTATGACGTAGCTTCACCTATAATTCTTTATATCAATTTGTAAAAAAACTCAATATATGTCTTGTAAGTGATCACGGTACTGTTAAGTTACATGTATACAGAAGACGTACCATATTTTCTATTTTTTATGCTCTTGCAGACGCCAACCTGAGGGAGAGAGGGGCATCTTCAAAGGTAATCTGTATCCTTACAGATGTTTACAGAGTATGTCAGCTCTAGAGATGCTGCTTATTAGGCTGTGTTTATATGTTATTCAAGTTCTATATGTATATTTATCATTTAAATGCTCCAAATCTCAAAAAAAACATTCAAAACTTCCTATGTTAACTACCTCATCCCCTCTCAGTCATACAGGTGATAACTTTGATATTTTGCCGCCAGGAGGCAGCAGGGGATGGAAGTTGACATCAAAGTGAGTGTGGAAGAAAAAGTGATATAATATTTTGTTTGTGTACCGATTTAAAGTGTGAAACTTATTATTTATATATCATATTACATATCAACAGAAAGCTAATTGTGTGCTCCTTAAGGTGAGCATATCACCTTTTGAATACCTAAAGCGAGTGAAAATTTATTTAAAAGAAACTACGCCAAAGTGTAGAATTTGGTCAAAAGTAGGCCACACAGGTGAACCAAACAAGAGTGCTACCATCCAACACCCCTCTCTAACCCGGCATTTGAAAAGTGGACAGCTCTGCAGCGAGTCTTCAGACTAACAAAAATCTGTCCATTGTTTAAACAACAAGATTCGAAGACTCCTGGTTAGTTGGCTATTAGGTTTGAGAGAGTACGCGTCGGACCTTGGTTATTTCTCTCATTGGCCTATAATAGTAATTGGTCTTAGACTCGCGGGAAGGACGCACAATGTCCTTAGATAGTACAACGACCGATAGTTTGTTTTCGGTGTACCGAGAAAACTTTAAGAATGTATTTCCGCGAGTGAATGTGTTTGAATCTTTCAAAGTGAATTAGTATCATGTAAATATGAAAGTGACGAACTATGATGCAGGCTTCTTTGATGTTTGAGTGTGCTTGATGTCATAACAGTGTATTTCTCAAGTCGTGCAAATAATACACTGCGTGAAGAACAGTGCCAAATAGCTTCGCGTCATTATGTTCAAAGCAAGAGCTGCATCTGTCACATGTAAATAGCTGTATATAAATATTCATAGTGCCTCGTAATTTGAGAATTAACTTTATTTTGTGTCGTGAGACGTTCTACATGTAGCTCATAAAAATGCTTATACAAACTCTTCACTGAGAGGCTGTGTCATGATACGAGGACAAAACCCAGGCTGGTAGCGACAGGCCCCTAAGGTCTCCCGTCAGAGAGGACTAGTTGATGGTGAACGCCTTCGGCTGATAAGTCAGTAGAGGGGCCCAGGAAGAAAGAGGAAATCAACCCATTCAAGAGATTTCTACCGGATGCTGAATGGTGAAAGACATCTCCCCAAACCGGAAGTGGTGGAGGATACAAGGACAAGGCCGGAGACACACCACTGAAGAGGATACCCTTCAGAAGAAAATACGCGTGATCACGAACCTTGAACTCAAGTATAATCAAAGGCCTGGTACCAGAGTTGCGTAAAGTAAAAAGTTTTAAAATATTTTTTCTTGCTTGTGTGTGTGATTGTTAAAGTGTACAGTTTCTCTGTGGATACATGATCCCCATTAAAGGATTAACAGCAAAACCTAGAGAGTCTCCTTTATCTGCACCCTCAGGACAGCAAAAGGTATGTGCAACATAATTAACTGTACCATGTTTCTTTACAGGCTGTGCATCATGATCAGGGTAACTCCATGAATTCGTGTGACGCAATTTGTTTTATGTTGTGAGTAATTTCCGCTCAGGTTTTGCGTTAAAACCACCAAGGACCCTGAAATCTAGAGTCTCTGCTTAAATTACATAATCTTTTCAAAATTGTTTATTGTGCATACTTCATAGGATATTAAATCCTTTTCTCTACCGACATTTACATTAATTCTTTTGGCCTTCAGCCTTGAAATTATATGCAAGGGCCCAATCTCTTAATCCCCATATTTGCATATGCAATTGTAACATCACTCCTCCCACATTCTGATCCCACACCATTTTACAATTGTCTGAACCATACGTTGGTGCTCCAGTGTAAATTGCTTTCAAGCAATGTCAACAATTCTTTGTTTCGTAAACCACCTTATAATTGTTGACTCAACTTTATGTTTGTCTGCACTGACAACAGTTTTCGATCTTTTCTTATCGCGATACACCAATGATTTACGACGTTCACTTGGAGTTTGTCTGTACTCAACACTCGATCGACTTCTTTGGAAATGCACATTCCATAGCACGTGAATCTGGTGAGTAGATTGGCTTAATCGTTTATGGAATGCTTGTCGTTTCCACTACATTTTTATAGTACGTTCACATTGTAGTGTTCTTTGATCACGCTGTATTTAACTGGGGACCAGCGTGCTAATATTATTAGCATTACCGGTCATCGGGTCTCTAGTTGGCGTCAAAAGACATAAACAAAGCTCTTTATTCGATTCACAGCGACACCCCTAAATTCTTCGACCTTTTTAGCCAATACGATTCCAGTGTCTAATGCCAAACTCTCATCAACTCCACGTGGAGTAACACTTCTTTGAGAAACTTTTGTGTATCCGTTTGTAATGAGTAACGTAAGTTACGAGGAGCAAAAGCCAACGAAGAGAATTATGAAAGTCAGCTCAAATAATTGTCATATTTCTTACCTGCTGCAATACTTACAGATTCATTGAAGCTATTATGTCTATTCCTTCTTGCGTTTCATGTTAATTTTGTCTGATTTTAAAGTAGGAAATTTTCCTTAATATTATTGTAAATATATATTTGTTTTGTGGTTTTCTTTGTTTTGTTTCATTTTCAAGCCGTGTTATTTTTTAAAACATTTCTTTTACCGAGAGTTACTTTTTTTTAAAAAAAAAATCCGACTTTAAAAAGTCAGTTATTATACAAGAATAGTTATTATTTATTACTTTATTTATCGTACTGTTTATTATTTTTTTTTTGTTTCTCTGCCTGCATTATGTTTTAAATAAATATTTTAGTAATGCTTATAAGAAAAAGAGAGAAATGATTGGATAATGAACCAATTAGTTAAAATAGATACACATATTTTCCCAAGTTGTAGTTCATAAAATTACCTGTATGCTTATTCGAAGTGACTGCAAATTGCAAGGAATAACCAATGGAAATCATAACATTATTTCACTTTGAAATAAGTATAATAGGCTATCTGATTCTCATTTTATTGGGTTGGATTAGATATCTGAGTTTAGTGTCCCCTTCAGCAGCAAGGCTGTATGAGACGTGGACCTACAGCTTAACGTGGGATCCGGACCACATGAATTCCCGCTGAGAATCGAACCTGGGCCTCCCACCCCAAAGGCGCGTATGCTATACACACGAGGGAGTTATTTCTAGTCTGGTATACACTAACGCACATACATTATATATATATATATATATATATATATATAGACTGCCCGGGAGAAAGAGTATAAGTCACAAATTGGCCAAAATGAGATAAGTCAAAATTTGAGATCTATGAGTCATGCTCCAGCTGCTGTTCACACGGTATACGTCAATTCTAAACGTGAGCTGAATAATCGCGTCTTGGGACTGTTAGTATAAGTCATTCATACTTACGCCTGGTAGGGAAGAAGAGTATATGTTTACTTATATTGTTTGGACCAACATATAAACTTGTGACTTAATAGTATAAGTCAACATATACTATAAAGTCAAACAAGTTATGTGTGTTGAAAGGGTATAAGTCATATTTTAATTTTGTTTATTATCAGATAATAGATTCTAATTTCACATGTTTAATAATGCTACTTAAATCTTAAACCCCGGCTGTTTAATCGAATCAATAATATGCGTTTTGAAGCCTATTCATTTTTTTTTCTAATTGCATTATTTTCTTCACATTGGTGAAGGTATTGCAACAGTGTTTAACAATCGACAAGCAGTGTGCGATACTTCCCGCCTTCTCCCCTCCCGCCAAAATTTTAATGTGCAAGCATACTTGAGGGGAATTCCGGACCATGGTTGGAAAAAGGGGATCAGATAAGGGTGTAGCCGGAAAAATAAAAAGGGTGTTCTCTAAAAATGAAACTTACACAGGTGTTTTGCGAGGTCGATTATTCGAAGAACCTTTGTACTTAATAGAAAGCAAAAAGTTGTTGGATTCCCGCTTTTGTGTCTGCTGTCACGTACGGAGTGTGGTGTTGGGTAGCCATTCACTACTGTTGACTGTTGCCTAACTTACTTGAACTTAACCACCAAAAACTATAGACAAGTTGTGCAGCCTCACAATGAAGCAATTGCAATCGTTTGTAACTCTGCTTCATAAACGTTTAAACTTGTTTTTTTTTATGTGAAACTAATAAAAAACAGTCGTGTGGTAACACAGCTCAAAGGTCACCGCAAACAAGAGGCGGGAAAGGAACGGCGTTATACCTTCTCAGGTATAGATAGTGTGTTGTCAACACATACATATACATATATCTATTCCTTTTGTATTTTTTTTTTTAGGATTCGATCAGGAAGTTGACTCACTTCAAAACCATGAAGTATGTGCAGAGTCCATCCATGAAAGCAGTAAACAAGTCGATGATAAGGACAGAAGCTTGTCTCTATCTGCAGATCTCAACGCTGATCACGGCATGGTCACACGGAAAGGAAAATTTCCTACTGAAAGTTTAAATAGAGAACAAAGTTCGAGTGGCTCCCCTAAAGGTGTTTTAGAAAATGTTAATATTGCTACTATTAGGCAAGTGCCGAAGAAAGCAAAGCTTGTGTGCTGCAGTGAAAGTGAATCTTCTGACCTTAGCAGCTATGATTCAATCGAGGACAAACCGTATGTACCTGATAATGATAGTGAAAGTGATAGTAATAGTGTAATATTCCAACCGAGTATTACTGATAAACGTCCCACGAATCCAGACAAATTCAAGGATATTCCATAAATTCAAGAAAGAACAGACAGGAGAGGAAAGTGAAAAGAAACACCGGAAAAGAATACATTAACTGGCACGGAAAAGTCGTCAAGTCCAGATGTTCAAAACCATTCAAAATTTGCCGCGTGAAGTGTAAAGATCTTCTAGAGAAAATTGATAGTGATGGACGGTGTATAAGGGAAAGCTGTTTGAAGAATACTGGTCGTTGGGGGGACAAAACTAAAAGAGTTGCGTACGTTGCGTCCCTCGTTGAATCCAAAGAACCTGCCGTTCGCAGAAAAAGAACAAATGATCCTGAGAAATCGAGAAACAGAACAAAGACAAACACTTTCCATTTCAAAATTGACGGTAAACGCGTACGTGTGTGTAGAAGTTGTTTTATGTTAACATTGGATGAAACTCAAATGTTTGTTACACGGGCTATTGCCGATGGAACCACTTCTGTTTCTGGAACCACATCAGACGATAAAAGAGGCCGCAGTGCGCCGGGAAACAAACGCTCCGACGAAAAACTTGATGAAGTAAAGCGCCATATCTCTTCATTCCCAGCATATGAATCGCATTACACAAGACGTAGAAGCAGTCGTTTGTTTTTGCCACCACATTTGAATTTACATATTATGTACAAGCTTTATACCGAGCAACATTTACATTCGGTATCTCGTAACATATACGAAAGAGAATTTCATAAGATGAATCTAAAATTTAAGCAGCCTAAAGTAGATACCTGCCACAACTATGATGTTTTACATATGCGAAAGTCTATCGCTGTGAATGAAGAAGTGAACATTGCTCAGGAAGAATTGAATCAACATCATTTAGAAGCTGAACTTGCATACCGTGCAAAGGACACGGACAAACAAATAGCAAAACAGACTTCGTCAATGAGATGCTACTCTTTCGACCTTAACAATGTTTACCAACCCCTTATCTGAATACGTCCATGGCATTTTACAAACGTCAGTTATGGACGTTTAATTTAACAATGCACGAAACGAGTACTGGAAGTGTGAACTGTTACATGTGGAACGAAACTGAAAATGCTCGGGAAGGAAACCAGATCGCCAGATGCATATACAAAGAACTGACGTATCTTCCTTATGATGTGAAACATGTTGTGTTATATCAGATACTTGCGCCGGCCAAAACAAAAACTCGCATGTAGCTGCTATGCTTTTTGTTGTTATGCAAGATAACGAACACCTTGAATGCATTGACCACAAATTTTTGGTTAGTGGTCACAGCCACATGGAATGCGATGTCGACCATGGATTGATAGAGAAACAGAAGAAGAGACTAAGCATATCAATTTCCCACCCTTATGATTGGTATCAATTGGTGCGTTCGGTAGGCAAAAAGACCAAATTCAATGTTACAGAACTCAAATACAGTGTTTTCATCGACTTCGGTGATCTCAACAAAACTGTCTTTGTTCTTCGCAAAAAAGATGATGACGGGGCTCAATTTAGTTGGCATAGTGCAAAATGGTTCCGATATGACAAGCAACTTGGAAAACTGTACTATAAAAACACACTAGATGAAAAAGAACCTTTCAGGACCATCAATTTCTGCCAGAGAGGATGTTCCCAAGCTGCTTTGATGCCTGCAAGATGCTACACTACCACATTACCTATCAGAAGGAAAAAGAAGGACCTTTTCGCTCTTCTTCCACTGATACCTCAAACATTCCACGCCTTCTACCAAGGACTGAAAACATCAGATATCCCAGAAGTATATCCAGACATAGAAGAGCATGAAGAAAATGAGTGAAAAAAGATTGCAGTGTCACGTGTACGAATTTTATTTTGAGAACAATGGATGAACATGAAGTTCAGTTATTGATATTCATTTACAAAGAACTGCTTAATATAAACATTGTATGATTATTACGCATCTTCATTTAATTTTCGTGAAATACAGTTATTACAAACATTTTGAGAAATGTAAGTGTAAGCAATTTTATAAAATGAATTGAAATAATACATGTAGAGTAATGGTGTTTCTGTTTAGTGGCAAGAAATATTCTACTCCCAAGGAAAATAACTTTATTTTGGAATAGAATACTTCTAGCCATTAAAAGGAAACATCATTATTCTAAACGTGTATTTCAATATTTATTATTAATATTTGCACAACCAGGAATCTTTTTAAAAATACATTTTGAGGAAGAATAAAAGTTGAATTTCATTTATATGACGAATATTACATGTGTATCACGTAATGTAAAATAGTGCATAATAGAATAAGTCCACATCAAAACGCTGGTAAAAATAGTATAAGTCAAATATTTCAAAGACCGTTTGATATTAGTGAAAGATTCCTCCTTTGTCAACATTCTACTTGCTAGCAATAATGTTTCGTTACGACAGTGTTCGGCAAAACTGTAACGTATTTCAGTAAATTAAAAAAAAATCGCCTCCTGAAAAACTGTGTTTTTTGACTTATACTCTTTTTCCCGGGCAGTCTAGAATATATATATATATATATATATATATATATATATATATATATATATATATAGAGAGAGAGAGAGAGAGAGAGAGTGTATGCAGAGAAGAAATATCCTGGCGATACAAGTAGTTGATGGAGAAATCATAACAAATTCCTTCAAATTGGAAGCATTTCATATGTCAATGGAATGAAAAAAAAATCACTGATAGTGATCCGTCTTTGAACAAGACGAAATTCGCTGGGTTAAGTTATGACCCTTAAGCTCCTATTCTACAACTGCTTCAACTTCAAAAATGTTATTATTACCCTTGTTTACCTTCATTTTCAACGAATTTAAATAGTTGGTTACTGAATTCTCTATGTCTGTGTGTCTGATATCTGCATTTTTTTTTTTCAATTTTGAGTCGTCCATTCCATAGAGCATCAAAAACTACCTGAAAGAAGTGATGACATTTTTTGCGTCACTCTTACCGTTTACAAGATATTGGAAGAAGTTCCGATTTCGGTAGATTTAAGGAGCCATATCTCGAGAACCTTAAGTGATAGTGAGACGATATTGGTGTTGATCAATACCTAAGAGAATGGTGAACATTTTGGTACCAAATAACAACCGATTGCCACTGGTTATATCTGCATTTTCAGTATATATACGGTGATAAAAATGTGACAGCTCTATATAGCTAATTCAATAGATCCCCTAATACGCAGGTTCCAAATATGTAAGTGTATTATCTATCGAATTTAAACAAATAAATTAATTATTAAATTTCATATAAATTTCAGAAAAAAATAATTCGTTCTAAGTTAGTTCTGGCAATACTCTTCGAGCATTCTCAACTGGTTAATGTTCCTGCGCAAACAGCAACTTGCATGTCTCTTCGCTACTCTCATTTTCATATCTTCATTCTCACCATCGTGGTTAATCTGATTGAGTAAAAATTATGATTAACTAAGCAAATTCATCACCATCGTAATGCCGAACACGTATTTCAAACTTGGACCGTTTCCGATTTTGAAAACGCTCCTCCGTACACTATAAGATATTATTACACCCTACCTTGTATATCACATCGTTATTAAAAAATCATATACAATACATTTTTTAAGTAATAAGTTAAAACTTGCAATCACTCTTATTGAAACGTTCGAATTGCAAGCGGAGCGAGTAAAATTTTTTTTTAAATCTATTTTTTTGCAAACTGATAAACATATTGATTTAATAGGACACCAATAAGTTTTTGGAATGACTCGTCATTTACTCATTTCCAGCGCTTTTTCTTTCTTGCTTGTTCGTCGCCCTTTACTATCAGCGCCCGGTGCGACCGCTCTTCTTGCCCCCCTCTTTAGCTACGGCTCTGACAATGTACGAACTGCTTTATATATCAGAGATGGAGTGGGTCAGTGGGTCAAGTGGGTCAAGTTTTCTGAGTGAATCAGTGGGTCGTGGGTCAACAGCATGTGACCCACTGTGACCCACCGTGACCCACTGTGACCCACCACCCACCATGACCCACCACCCACCGTGACCCATTGCGACCCACCACCCACCATGACCTACCGACCCTCTCTGCTCACTGCATTGTAGACAGTATCTTCTGAAGACTGGTAAATTTGTCTCCGTTTTACTTTCAAGACCTTCATTTCCCTTCCTTTTCCACTTGTTTCTGTCTACTTACCTGAGGTGAGTATATCTAACCAAGTGAAAAAAGAACTTCAAGCACTTTTGGATATTGATATTTTTAATAGTAATAATAGCAATAGGACTTATACTACATCTTGGCTTTCGAGACCTGTGAGTTTTTAGAGCTAACTACTGGAAAAAAATACATTTTTGAATCACTGTAATATATAAAAAAAAATTGAATGTAACTATGTGTGCCTGATCATCACGGTCAAATTGCAAAGTCAAATGAAATTACTTTCGGTATATAGTTCGGCCTTAATCCAAATTGGGATGTTATATTGCTTTTATTATAATGCATAATATCCTAAGGAGGTAGTGAGGATCCAAATTTTTGCGAAAAAAAAAATGAGTATCTCGCAAGCCGTTAAACTTACGGAGCTGAAGTTCAGTGTATTAACTCTTTATTGAAAATAAACAGAATGTGTCCTAGCATTTTTTTAAATTCTCCTTTATGTGGGGGAGGGGCACTTTCTATATTTCTATATGGAAAATTGGTAGTGAGTTGGTTTGTAAAAATTAGGGATGGGCACGAGTGAGTTCGACCGAGTTTTCTTTGAAACTTGATTCGACTCGAAACAGACATGTTTGAACTCGACTCTAGAACTTGGCTCGAAAAATTTCCTCCAACTCGACTCGAATTTGGTTCGAGTTTCGAGTCGATTCTAGCCAAAACGAGCCAAATCGAGCCTAATCTTGTGTGTAGTTCAAGAACTCTCTTCAAGTATCATACATACACAATACAATTATTCTCAATGACACTTGAACACCGTGTGCATGGGTTTTCTCGGGGCCCGCCCATTTCCTCCCACTTTCTTCATTCCATCATTTCATTCATTTCTCATCATTCCCATCTCCTTTAGCCTAGCCGACATAAGAGTGGGACGTAAAACTCAAAGATTTATTATTATTACAGCGTTTTTGCTTCGCAATCGGAAGGTCCCATGCTCGAATCCAGAGTTCAGTATCCTGACTGAGGTTTTCCAGGGTTTTCCTCAGTTACACCAGGTCAATGTTGAGATGGTATCTTAAAATAGAGACTCTGGTCGCCATCCTTCCACTTCCTTTCCCAATGTTGTTATTATTGTTGAGTTGAGGGCTCCAGTGTAAAATGGCCTCTGAGATTGTATCTGGTAGCTTAGTAATAAATAAATGAATATATCTCTCGTTCACTTAATTCTGCAAAAGTTGGTTGATGGTGGGCATGAAGTCATACGTTTCCAGGTACATATACAGTTCCTAAGAGACCACCACTTTTACGATACCTTTTCGATACGAGACAGACACAAACTTTGTCTCCTAGACTATTGTCGTGGTCTGTATATGAGTAACTTTAAGACACAATCTATGCTACATTCGCGAAGTGTTCTCTCGGTATTCATGTAAAATTGATTCAAATGCGAAGTTCTCCGCGGCCCAATGCATACTGCACTAATTTTAACGGCCCATATGTAATTTGCATATTTATGGGCCTTCATATATCCGGAATTCAATCATACACTACTATAACGCTCGGGAACAAATATTTTTTACACTAGTTTCTTTAGATGGAACTGGACATGAATGTGGGTATATACAACAAAAAGTTGGATCAAGTATTGGATCAAAGAATTGTTTTGAATGAATATTATTCTAGTAGTACTTTACTGAGTAAATAAGCAGAACGATTCGGAGGAGAGATTTGAATCGAATAAGCATAACAATGGCTTGTGATTGAAGAAGACAAAATTATGTATGTAACACTGCTGTCAGAAATAAGATAAAGTATGAATAATGATAATATATTACAGATATTCACTATTATTATTATTATTATTATTATTATTATTATTATTATTATTATTATTATTATTATTATTATTATTATTATTATTATTATTATTATTAATTTCAGCACGCAAAGTGTCACACGTAAATATTTCGTGAAAGCAGAGAAATGAACTTGTTTTTCCGATTGCCTTTGTAAATAGCTGTGGGATTCTTCCTGTTATTTGAGGAGTGTCTGCAAATTTTGACTACCATAGCTTTGCTCAAGTAAATGACACACTGCCGCAGAAAAGTAATATTGTTAATTGTATCTTATTTTTATTGCCTACTATAAAAAAAGGAAAGAGCTTAAACTATTCAGTAAAGAAAAGTCTGAACCTCTGTAGGGAGGGACCTCTGATTACAGATTCCGTTTGGTGGTAACTTGTTTACTTGCAGAGTTGCAGGGCTATTGAACAATAAACCACACGTGTTCAGTTGCAGTCCAGTCTAAATCTGTAAGAACGTTTGCCTCCAATGAATAAGATAAAAGAGAATTTCCGGCCATACAAAATATGAAGAAGCGTAGTCAGCACTTTATTTACCATGATATGTGGGGGGCGCGGTAGCTCAGTAGTAGAGCGTTCACCTCCGGTGCTTGGGGTCCCTGGTTCGGTCCCAGCTCGCGCCGTGTGGACTTTGTGGTGGACAAACACCGTGCTCGTGGGTTTTCTCGGGATTCTCCCGTTTCCTCCCACTTTCTTCATTCCACCAATTCACTCATCTCTCATCACCGTCTCCTTTAGCCTAACCAGCAAAACCGTGGGACATAAAACTTAAAGATTTCATTTCGTTTTTACCATGATATGAGAAGATTTAGCGAACATCATGATAATTGTCACTTCTGGTAAAATTAAGTTATTAGGTGGACTGGATTGGTATTAAACCACAATTGAAACTTGTTTGGTGTGTGCCATTGTATCGAATTGCATAGCAATGATGAACTTTCTTTTCATACTTACTCGAAAGTCAGAAAATGTGGCATACAATTATGTTTCCACGAGCTGCCCATATTATACAAATAACAACATTGTTATCAGGAATAGGCTTTTTATAATATTGGTAATAATAATAACAATAATATGTAGAAACTAGATGACGATTATTCTTCTCGCAAGAAATTCTAAATATGAGGAATTTAAAGATACCATAGGAAAATTATAAAGCTAAAAACAATATAGGAATATTACGAAAGAGTATTATGAAGATAATTTAAAGTTAAGTATGATTTCTTTTGTCACTAGAATTCTTTATAATGATGATACTAACAGAAAAACAGACTAATAAAGCAATATGTTAATGGTCTACTGAAAAATTAGTAACTTCTCCATATAGCCTATGATAAGATATTAAGAAAAGTGATCAATTTTGAATTATCCCTTTTATTAATCATTCATAAGGGGAGCCATTTCAACACAGCTATACACAGTCACATATACAGTATAAAGACAAGGAGATTTAATGTTGATAATTATGGTTGCAAGATTTATTCGATATATATATATATATATATATATATATATATATATATATATATATATATATATATATATATATATATATATATATATGATAAAATATTGGAAAATATGGTAAATTTTACATATTAATTAATTAATTACGAGTATTCATAACGTGAGAGCTGCTTCAACACGGCTATAGCATAAAGGTGTATACCAGGAGATAAATTGATACCCACATCAATTTGATTAAAGAGGGGTTACATGAGACACATCATGTATAGGCCTATATCCATCTTAGAATACCCCGGCAACCCTGTTATTTTTCTGTTCGGGAGTTAGCAGTTATCTGAATCACCGCGGTGCTCCGCCCGGGTTTAGGGTTGTCAACGGATCGAGTGGCTCGGCTCACAGCTCATCTATTATCGATCCGAACCGAAAAATGAGTCGAGTCAACATCTCACCTAACCGAGACGGCAAAAACCGATGGCTCACCTAAGCCGAACCGATTCGGTGTCTCATCCCGAACGAGTCGGCTCAGGCCATCGGCTCAATTGAGCCGAGCCGATGGCTCATCCCAACGGAGCCGGCTTGAGCTGTTTGCTCAGTTGAACCGAGCCGAGCCCGTTGACATCACTACTCGGGTTGGGCTTCTGCTTAGGTTCAGAAATACGACCGTGCAGGTCTCATCCTTGATGGTAAAAACTACAGTATATACATATATTGGTGCTCACGACATTTGAGGCTGTCCTTTTATTTAAAAAAAAAAAAATCTATTGTGGTCTCGTTATCGAGACGAGATGAGATGCAAGCAGTGTATCCTCTCGTGAGCAACACTAAAAGTATTCCACAGTACGGCTTACATTTCTCATGGCTTTCGCTTTCCAGTTTAATCAGACCATGATTTCAAATCGAGCTAAACGAGCGAGCCATGTATCAAACTCGACTCGACTCGGAACTCGATCTCAAAAACAGTAACTCGGCTCGAAACTCGACTCGAGAAAACTACCTTTTACACGGCTCGAAACTCGACTCGAATTCGAGTCGAGTTTCGAGTCGAGTCGAGTTTCAGCTCGACTCGTGCCCATCCCTAGTAAAAATGATCGAAAACGATCGATGTTATTTAAGAAAAAAATCAGAAACAAAAAATACAGTGCTTGACTTCATGTATCCATTGCTTTCTGTTATAATAATTGCTGAAGCTTATGTTTATTATATGGAGCGCTTACAGCACAGGGAATCAACGCATAAAGTTGTGAGAAAAATAGGCATAAAATTTGTACTGTAAGCTTAATTACACGGAAATTTTAAGTTTGGATTGTACGCATAATTGTATGGAAAATTTTACACTTTTTTCCCCCCTTTACGTTGGTCTACTTACTTTGATTTGGAACTTTGAAATTTCATCCTTTTTTCCACTGAAAAGTATTGATAATTCAACAAGGAAATAATTATATTATAATAATTTAATTGAAATTCATCGTAATTTGGCACATGGCAAACAGCAGTGTGGTAATTGAAGGGGAAGAAGGAGGGAAATTCCCATTCACCTCTGAACACTTTCGAGGAACCTCGTTCCCTTTCGCTTTCTAGACGGGGGAGGAAACTTGGTAATGGTATCAAACCTTCATGTGTAATTACAAAAATTAAATTTATAAACAAATAAGAAATCAGTTTATCAGGCTTTAATTGATAATTTGTTCACAAGATTCCCTATCAAAGGCGTGGTAGATGAAGTTTCTGTTTTACATGGGTCGACATTGCCAACTGACGTGGTCGATATGGAAAAGATGTTGTATTGTGATAGAGAGATGATACTTCTTGCTGAGTATTTCAAACCTGACCAAGAAAAATCGTTATCAGACTTAAGTCTAACAAGTAGATTGTCGATGAGAAGTTGCAGAAATCGGGTAGAAGTATTATCAATTTCCACGACAGAGTGCGAACAGGGATTTCCCCTTATGAATTTACAGATGACTGATATTAGAAATAGACTAAGTGCTCAAACACTGTCTAACTTGTTGCTCATCAATGTTAATGGCCCACCGCTAGACAAGCTCGAAATAAACGAGCTAGTTATTTCTTGGCTGAAGGATGGACATCATTCCGCTGCGGACGATTTACCACGAAAAAGTTACCAACAGGAAATAAATCCGATTTCAGATTTGTTTTAAGGTGGAAAATTACGAGTTACGAAAAATGTATACTTGTATTACTAATGGCTTATTTGTGTTATTCAACTTTGTACCTAATTTTTAGTAAGTCTCTTCTTTGCTTTAGGTAAACTACTTTGAATAAATATTCATAATAATTGCAATTATGCATATTTGTAACCTAAATTTAACGTGGTGTTTTAGTGATTACAGAAATTACAATTATGAGCATGCTTTATGGAAATGCTCTCACATAGGGTACCCGAGCATCTTTATACCCTATGAACAACTGATTTTTCAAGTCTTTTGTGAGAAAAATACTGTGAACTTAGAAACCATAACCTTTTCCATATTGTACAGGGATATTTTCCTGCGAATAGAAGTTTCTTGTGGAATGCGTTCAGAAATTAACACTTGCAAGAATACTCTCTTAGTACAAGTATATTTTAGGCACACACTAATTTCCCCCCACCTCGAACTGTTTCATTTTCCTCACTGACAAACACTTTACCGTTTTATATCGTAAAGGTCAGATCCACCGTTATTGTAACAGAGTGGTGCTTGAGCGATTGACTAGAAATTCAAACTCCGATTAGTGACAATTTCACAGTCTTGTTTTATTACAAGTGTAAACTCTGAAGTCAGTTCAGAAGAGGCCGTGGATCGTGTTCAGAGTTGATGACGATGGATTTTGGTGAGTCAGAGTAGGTCAAAGTGGATGAGAGTGGTTCATGGTGGGTGGTGGGTCACGGTGGGTCAGAGTGGGTCACCGTGGGTGGTGGGTTATGGTGGGTCACAGTGGGTCATGGTGGGTGGTGGGTCACAGTGGGTCATGGTGGATGATGGGTCACAGTGGGTCACGGTGGGTGGTGGGTAATAGTGGGTCGTGGGTCACGGTGAGTTTTCAAAATAGCAATATATTGACGAATTTATTTCGTGTTTTCATAATTACTAACAAATTTCAGTGAAAATATATATCCTATATCCTAGCACAGTGGTGAGCAAATTTTTGTGAGTCCAAAGAGAAAACTTTAGGTGGGTATATATATATATATATATATATATATATATATATATATATATATATATATATACATATATATAAGGAACTTCTTGTAATAGTAAAACAATGTTATTAAACTCTGAAAGATTATGAACTAGATGGCGAATACATGAACATCCGAACCAAATAGAATATACTTACATTATTAATATTTATTTATAATAATTAAGGGTAAAAGTGAGGGGGAACGCGGGGAGATACCGTCCTCCGACCTTGAAAAAATATGTACGGCGTCCTAAAAATTACAATGGGCAAAGATAGACAAGGGGACGGTGCGACCTCATGCCGCTACCTACCATACCCCTACCTTTTCAGATCCGCTTTTACAAGTAATAACAATTAATACGATTATCAATAACACGCATGCTAAGATAATTTTATAATTAATGTCACGTATTTATGTATTGTTATAACGTATTAAATAGTCTTAGTGAGTGCCTCATCATTACAGAACACTCATCCTCTGAAACACTCATCGCAGGTTTGACAACAGCGCGCTGATCAATAATTGGTTGCCAAAAGTTAGTTTAGCTGGCTCACTGTATGGTAACTAACTATAGTGAATATAAGTGTTGTCTGCTGTAGGGATATGTATCTTTCTTTAACTTAGAAATATTTAGACATTTCTGGTAACCGTAGGGACATATGGACGGAATTTTATAAATTGGTGCGGAAGATAGGGATTTAAATAAAAACTTTGTGAGTGAAAATAAAATGCAATTAATCCTAATATTGGTAATAGTAATTGTTCAAGGTCACAGTGTTTCATACTAGAGATGGAGTGGGTCATTGGGTCGTGGGTCAACAGCATGTGACCTACTGAGACCCACCACCCATCATGACCCACTGCAACCCACCACTCACCATGGCTCACTCTGATCCAGCGACTCTCTGCATTATAGACAGCATCTTCTGAATACTGGTGAATTTGTCTACGTTCTACTTGCATGGCATTCATTTCCTTTCCTTTTTCATTTGTTTATGTTTACTTATTTGAGATGAGTATATTTAAGTGAAAAAAGAACTTCAGGCATTTTTGGATATTGATATTTGTAATCGTAATAAAAGCAATAGGACTTATACTACTACTTGGCTTTTGAGAAACAGCGTGTGAGCTTTTAGAGGAGCTAAATACTGGAAATAATAATTTTTGAATTACTGTAATATATAAATTATTATAATACAAATTTGAATGTAATTATGTGTGCCTAACCATCACAGCCAAATTGAAAAGTCAAATGAAATGACTTTTGGCTTAGGTCTTAATCCAAACTGGGATGGTATCACATAGCTTTTATTATAAAACATACCCTAAGGGGGTAGTGGGGATCCGATTTTTTGCGCTCATATAGCCTCGCTGCTGAACGGGACGTTAAACTCAAAACAACTCAACCGATTTTTTGCGCAAAAAAAAAAATGAATATCTGCTACGGATGGGCACGGGAGAGTTTTCTTTAAAACTCGACTCGACTCGAAACAGACATTTTTCAGCTCGACTCGAAAATTTCGTGCAACTCGATTCGAATTTGGGCCGTTTCGAGTCGAGTCGAGTCAAAATGAGCCAATTCGAGCTAAACCCTGTGTGGTGTTCCAAGTACTCTTTTCAAGCATTCTACAGAGACAAAATAATTATCAATTATGCTACTCCTACTACTACTTCTTATATTATTATTATTATTATTATTATTATTATTATTATTATTATTATTATTATTATTATTATTATTATTATTATTATTATGAAAGATTCAATAATTCAATGCAGTATCTGAAATCGCAAAAAGGGTCAGATCAATGAGCGGCAGGAAAGAGGAGAGACGTGAAGTATATAGGATTCACGAAGGGGTAGCCGTCAAACATAGTTTGGGAAATGCTGTCTTGGAAGAAATTGTATGATTGAAGTAAGAGTAATCAAAGGTTCTCCAAAGTTAATTGAAATGATAACATAGTACTAATGAAATGTCAGTTACTTTTGACGTGATAAGCGAAAAATTCAAATTTATATTGGCCATGGGATTTTGAGAAGCTGAAAAATAATTCTACATCTTGAATGAATTTCAAACAGCGATAGGAAGAGAGACAAGCAAACACCATAAATAATCATTACATAAAAATCTAAAATAATTAATATATGCAATTTAAAAAAAAGATGTATTGATTGGAGCTTAATATTCTTTTTAACACAGAGGCTATACGTTACCCGACATACTATTTAAAATGGAATCCAAATTGCTTTTGAAGTCTGTGTCTCAGGCAAGCCCTACTGGGAACAAGGGCGCCGATTTCTCTGTAACTTTGGGGGGCCCATTCATAAAGAAGTGCATATAACAATACATATAACAAGAGAAAATACATATAAAATACATATTCATAAAAATACAGGGGTCACATGAGCTTTGGGTTCCCCCTACCCTCCCAGGATCGGCGCCCTTGACTGGGAACCAAATCCAGCATCACTTCTATTATTCAGTTCTTGTACAGTATATTTGAGTGTCTTCATTAACGAGTGTGTAGGTAAAGAAGAGAATATGCCGAAAAGGCTTCAACAACAGAGGAACAGGAGAGACAGAATACACATTATTGAAGGAGAGTACAGGAAATCCAGAAATTCAGAGCAGAGCAAAGCAAGGAAAAGCATAAGAAATATAATGTGCAAATGCACGAAAATGAAACAAATTGGCATAAGAGCAATACACTAAAATCGTACATTCCAGTACAATATTGCTTAATGGAAATAAAAGGCAACAGTCGAATATTCTCAAGGATGACCAGGTGTTTTATGAGGGAATCAATGCGGTGCAAGGAATGTATATAAACTTTGTATGGGATGAAGACGAGGAATTGTTTGAAAAAGACATACAGAGGAATACGATTTAGCATTTCAATTTCAAATTATGAATTTGAGGAATATTATAAATATCCTAGGGATAAACTTAGTCAACATGTAAAATTTGTCCGATTGGGCATGCCATAGGTACCATTGCAAGTGTGAACGTTTATCACTATTTCTCTATTCAGAAAAGAATAAAAATATATTCATTTTGGGGAATATTTTCTTCTGATTAATTACAACATTGTTTCGAGGATTATTCCTCAATTATATGATCGACCATAATCATTTCTCTTCCAATCGTGGCTATTATCATTGTACTGTACTGTATATCATTATTGTAGTGTAAAATACTGTATAAGAGTCTGAATACTTCGTTTCACCACTTTTCTGCTTAATAGATTTTCATCATATGTTATGCTTATTTTGTGTTTTCGCCTAACATTCTAAGAACGAATGCTTATATTGTTTCATGGTATATTGACCGCACATAGTTGTAGATTGGTATGCACCGCACTTAAAATAGCCTAATGGCCCATTTTCCTATATTTCTCTCCCGCTCTCTCCACACTACTTCAAATAGTAGCCGGCTATGGATCTGGTACCGTGGGAAAGAGTATTATGGTTTCTTTCAGATGAACACGATATTTTGTGGATGTGGTATTTATAGATCCGTATTCTTCAAGCTGCGTCTTGTAGGAAAGGCAACCTTTCTTTTCTTTCAGTTCCTCTCTTATCAATATGAGTCAGCTTTATTTCACGAAGCACTTGTTCTTTGAAACATTGTTTCTCAATGAGAAAGTGTCCCATGCGGCGTAAGGCGCAAGGCAAAGTGGTAATATCAAAATCACTGCCTCCTCGATCCATCTAGTGGGAGCGGATCGGAGGTAGGAGGCGGTGGACAAGATATATTACTTTAGGAATATACGTAGCTTATGCTTGTTAGATACAAAGGATGTATAAGTACTAGGTGAGTTGTCTACTTGCGTTTCTCACGAGGTCTTGTTCTAGCGGATTAGGAACAAGAAGGCCGAAGATCCTCATGGGACCAAGTCACATGCTGTGTAGTGTAAAAATGATCAACCAGGTACTCATCTGTTGTATGAACATCTGTGAAATAAGCAGTATGTTCGTCTCGGAGAAATAAAGGCGCTTTTCTTTATTTTCAAGACAACAAACTATAATGTTAATCACGTCTGGACATACTGAAACTGGCATAAAAACAAGTTCTCTGTTTTAATATAAAATGTTATCAGACTTCCTATCAAATAACACACAGCATTTCCAATCCAAATAAAGTATAGTACAAGATATAAGCTTCAAATAACATACAACATGAATCAAAGTAAATAACCTTGTGTCTTAAGAGGGCAGAAAGTTCATTGTCACAGAAAAATAATGGCAATGGTGACTTTCATATTTCAAGTTCATATAATTTCAGACACATATCTCAACACAGGAAATATTTATTTTTTCATGATGTCTTACTCAATTTTAATCTTAAAGTAAACATCTTCTTTCGACAAATCAAGCAAGTAATTTAATAAATTACTAGGAGAATGTCCGTTCTTCGCACGGAAAAAAATAGGTTTATGAAAAAATATTTGATATATGTGCAAATTTTCTTCATTTAAAACACTTCTTAATAGAATTTTGATTTCCCTGGAATTACGTAAAACTTCACGCAACAGCTCCTAAATAACTTTCGCAACGTTAAGGCTGGATCAGACCGTTTTTAGCAGCAAAAAATGGAGGATTCACCAAAATCTACGTAAATCATTAGGCAAAATTTTTAGGCGATACGCATAATCCCAAAATCTATTTTTTTAAATGTATTTTATCAGAGTTGAGACTGAGGTGAATCAATTTCTTGCACCGGAAATCACAAGATTTTCACAGTGTCAACGGAAATTGTTACTAAATCTCATATTCATCGAAATTAATCTTCCGTAAAGCACCTTTAAATGTCTTTTCTCAGTTCCCAAACTTGACCAAGTCGATCTCTCGCACAATATACTAATATTCTGCATGCCAAAATATAGCTAGTTTCAAAAGAAGTTAGGGAGAGGAAGGTGGCTCAGTGGTATAGATACACTTACCTCTGGTATGTGGAGTCCCTGGTTCGATCCCCGGCTACATAAATTTATGGTGGACAACATTGTGTCCGTGATTTTTATCAGGATACTCCCACTTCCTCTCAATTATCATTCCACCAATTCTTCCATCATCATTCACTTGCCTTAATCGTCGTCTCCCTTAGCCTAAGGAGAGGAATCGTGGGACGTAAAAACTAAAAAGTTTCACTTCATTTCATTCAAAAGAAATTAGCAAATTACTAATAATGCGAAATCTTTTGATTCTAACTCGTGTCCTTGGAGTTATTACTCAAATTCTGTCTTCCGTGCTCGTGGGTTTTCTCGGGGTTCTCCCGTTTCCTCCCACTTTCTTCATTCCACTATTTCACTCATCTCTCATCATCATCGTCTCCTTTAGCCTAACCGGCATAACCGTGGGACGTAAAACTTAAAGATTTCATTTTCAAATTCTGTCTTAAAGTATACAGTTTATTATATATTCACAAAATTTCAACTTTCTAGTGCGAGAAAACATCTAACCCCATTTCCACCTTCTTACATGATTCATTTTTTAGAAAAGTTTTACCCATAAATTTATACCCTAATATCTATACAAAATTATGATTATGTACACCTATTTCGGAGATCTGGGGAACGAGAAGGAAGAGATACAGACCGTTTCCTCAGACCGAGGATCTCATTTCGTAAAACCGTGTCTAATTCAGAAGGTAGAAATGAAAAGTTTTCAAGATCAGGCACCTAATGTTTTAGGAAATCCAGAATGAAAAATATTACATCATGTTTTTTTTTCTTATTTGTTTTTCTTAGTGGTACCATTTCAAAAATCCCGTGTCATCTAGAGCCTGAGTGAATCAAGAATATTTATGAAAAAAGTTCAAAGACCAACAGAAAGGCAATAAGTTTAAGCCTCAGTCTCCCCTTGAAGCTCAAATTTCGCAAAATCACTTGGTGTGAATTGAAAATGCTTAAGCAAATTGTTCAAGGTTTTATACTTAATAGGGTTAAAGATCTGGAGAACGGAAAGAAGAAAGCCCTTTTTCCCATCTTTTTAGGAAGTCACAATTAAAAAAAAAATCTGCAGTAGGGAAAGAAAAATATTTACTCAAAATGTAATAGTTCTACTCTCAAAATTGTACTGAACGACAAGAAAACAATCTTCCCTCCCTTACATAGGAAGTTGCATTTCGAAAATACCCGTATAGTCTACAGCCCAGGGTGCGATGAAAACAAAAGATTTTAAGGTTGTACGGTGAGTAGTTTCGGAGATTTGTCGAGGGCAAAAATCATTGAAGCTCTCCCCTCGTTCTTAGCTTTAGGAGTTACATTAAAAAAAAAAACTGTCTTATCTACAATATAGACTAGAAGGAGAACATTCGTAAATAATTTCAAAGTTCGTCTAATAACAGAGAGATTTGTTTATGAATGACTCAGTGAATGAGCCATTGAATTTATACATATTACCTTAAATATCCGTTCTTCGCACGGGGAGAATGCGTTTCATGTTAGACATAAAAAGCGTCAAAACTGTCCCCAATCAACTTTAGGACCGTAAAAAAATATGAATTTAACACTAATATCGGTCATTTTCAATTATTTTTATATGGTACCATCTTATCTTAGAAGTACTAATAGGGACTGAAACGGCATCGAAGTGTCACTGTTGATCTCACCGACCCCAAAAACTATGGATTCGGCTCTAATATCGCTCATTTTCGCTCATTTTTACACATTTCTCCCTCCCCAAATTGCACCATCAAAATGAAATTATGAAAATCATCATCCCAGACCTCATTTATGTTGAAAATTTGATCGAGATCAGTCTTATTGTTGAAGAGTTAATAAGTCACAACATTGTCATTTTCATTTTTATTTATACAATATAGAAAGATAGATTTGAAAGTAAAGAAATATGTTAAGTGAATAAATAAGGAAGAATAGTTCCCTTGGCGTTGTACCCAGAGGCGTACCAAGGGCCAGGCAACCCGGGCAACTACCCGAGGCGCCACAGTCAGGGGGTGCCAAAACGAGTCTTAAGGCCAATCTACACCATAAAAGATCTTGTACAAGATCTTGTAGCTGTCATAAAAAAAATCTTGAAACCCTACCATATTTCCCCGTGTACACATAGTTTTGATAGGGTCATAAAACATTTTTTCCATCTTGCAAGAAGTTCAACAGTGTCCAACTTTTTGGGCCGTCTTGCTTGCTACCTGCTATCGCCCTCCCGCTGACATAAAAGAAAATCCAGTTGCGCCGCTTCCGAAACAACGGTTTCTTTTGGGCTGGAGGGGGAAGAGCCAAAATACACATTTTTACGACTGCCAGGGAAAACAAGTGTCTCTTCTTTTGTTAACAGCTCGGTTCCATTAATGTAGGCATCGAAATAATTTAGCTTCCTCACAGATATGAAAATAGCATACTGAATTCAGAATGGTACTGCAAGCTAAATTTTGTAATCATAGCAGCTTTAATCGAAGTTATTATCTTTCACAATTACTAATTTTCATAATAATAATAATAATAATAATAATAATAATAATAATAATAATAATAATAATAATAATAATAATAATAATAATAATAATAATAATAATAATAATAATAACAACAACAATAATAATAATAATAATAATAGTAATGTTTTTTCCGATAAACTGATTGTCACCAAATAATATTAATGAAATTTGAACTGATGTACATAGTTTTCAGGGTTGTACTTGATCAGAAATCGTTAGGTTTTGCAATTATTCTAATTATGCCTATATTTTGATTGTAGATAGAAGCTGCGGTGGCTCAGTGGTAGAGCGTTCACCTCCGTTGCTTGGGGTATCTGGTTCGATCCCAGCTTGCGCCGTGTGGACTTTGTGGTGGACAAACACCATGCTCCTGGGTTTTCTCGGGGTTCTCCCGTTTCCTCCCACTTTTTTCATTCCACCATTTCATTCATATCTCATCACCATCTCCTTTAGCCTAACCGGCATAACCGTGGGACGTAAAACTTAAAGATTTCATTTCATTTTTTCGCAATAATTCTGTAAGAAGAATAACTCTTTCTTTTAGTTTTATCATAAATTTTAGATGTTATTCTACTTGTTATTCTTGGAAAAATAACTAGATACTATTCTCTTATTAGCAGCGTAGCGTTATTCACATCTATATCAGTAAAAATGAATGTGATTAAAGAAAAAGAAAAAAAAGAAAGAGAGCTAACTGCATAGAAATTGAAAATTGACTGACTCAGTTGCAAGTAAACCGTTTGACATTATACCTGAAACAAACAAACTTACTTCGGTCTAGTATCAAGTCATTTCAATTGTATTGTTTTCCAGTAGTTCACCTCCAACATGCTAAAGCTCGCAGTCAGGGGCGGCTTTAGGATTTTAATTTTGGGTAGGTCCGCTCCTCGCGTATGGATACATATGCACATTTTATTGATTAATGACAATAGGAAATTACTTTTACAGTAGTTGTTGATGCTGTTTATTAAATAATTATTTACCATTAATAGAAAAAGTGAAAATATATTTACTTTTTATTATATCTTTTAGTGTTTATATATTTTCAGTTTTATATATTTTTGGGTAGCCCCGTGTCTACCCGCTAAAACCGCCACTGCTCGCAGTACGTAAAAGGTTCCACAGTTCACAGCCTCAAGACATGTTTGGCCATATATTAAGCAAACAATGCAAAAGGATGCGTAAGACGGCCCTGATCCCCCATTATCTGACACTATGATTTGATTGAAAATACAAAAAAACATACAAGTATTTTGATATTGATATTGATATTTTGTGTTGCTGCTATTTACATTGACAATTTAAATATGAAAATCAAAGTATATATGATACTATTGCATATAGTATAGAATTATGTGTACACTGAGAAAAATCCGTTATTCGGACAGCGGTATGTTGTACAAATATATGGAATCCTTATGATTAGTACGGAAATCTGTACGGAGCATACGTTATCCATATACTACATAGTTACTGCCTTTTTCTCATTTAGACATTATATCATGTCGCTGCAGGGTGTCTGACATCTAACAAACTTCCGTATACTACACATGTATACGTATATTATATACGTCAGCTATATATTTCATACATCCATCTGTATGTGAGATTCTGACCGCCTATGGACAGTTGTTTCTTTCATCATGAGTGACGTCATTGAACAAAGAACAACTGTCGTTTTCTTGCGAGTCGGTTTATGCATATCGTATCATGGCATGGGAGGTCGTAACACCCCTCATTCTATATCTTCTACTTCGTGCTGTTAATACTTTACTACGCAACACGCTCTTATTAGTTTATTATAAGCTTCATATATTTACTAACTACCGAACGATATTTGTAGCCTCGGGCATTAAATTGGTGAATAATAATAATAATAATAATAAGATGATGATGAGTCATTTACTGAACGAGATTTGTTTACAACTAAAAACAACAAAGGAAGGAAACAAAAGCCTGAGTAAGTACAACAGTTATTATAACATCAATTAAATATTACTTTAATTACCGATTACTTTAGTATAACTCGCTTTAAGTTTAATATATTAGTAACATGTTAACGTGACTTATGGTTGATGATGAGATAGGTGATAATGGTTGAATAAAGTTGGATGCAACAGGAGAATCCCAAGCACACAGTGTTTGTCCACCAAAATCTCACTTGACAGTGGCTGAAATTGACCTATGGACCAAACGCGTAAGAGTTGAGCGCTCTATTGGGTCCAAGTGCTTTTCGTGAAACACTGTGAAGGGAGGGAATCAATTTTGTGAAGATAGGCGAATAGCACAGAAAGTTGAGGCACCAAATGTGATGGAGGGGGAGTTACTATCAGTCAACTTCACTTAGTTTTACTATGCATGCAGATTCACTAGCTTATCTGACCTACTTTTAAGCGCGTAACGTTCCAGTTTTGGATGTTCGAAATCTGAAAATATCGTGTTGATAGGTTTTCGCCATAAATACTTTCAATATAGAAAAGTAATTCACGTGAAATATATTTACGACGTTAGAAGGTCCGTGGCATTATTTACATCTCATAGTTTATAAAAAGTATAAATAATACAATGTATATATGTACTGTATGCTGTAGACTTATAACATGAATAAAGGTTTGCAATTTTATTAATAGAGGCCGCGATGGCTCAGTGGTAGAACATTTACCTCTGGTGCATGGAGTTCTTGGTTCGATCCCAACTCGCGCCACGTGAGCTTTCTGGAGGACAAATATCGTGTGCATGTTTTTTCTCGGGATTCTCTCGTTTCCTCACACTTTCTTCATTTCACCATTTCATTCATTTCTCTTCATCACTGCCTCTTTTAGCCTAGTGGCAGTGGGATGTAAAACTTAGAAATTTCATTTCATTTCATTTTTTGGAGTAGTGACTTCGACTTTATTCAGCGGAAAGTCAAAGTTTGGTTTGGAAAAAATCATCGAAATTAATTTTATTTCTTCGGAAAATTCGATTACGCCGTTTTAGTGTTTTAAGTTCTTCTAATGTCCTTTTAACACGCAACCACCTAGTTATGTTACTGCATGTAAAGTATTGCTTAAATTGGAGCTTTTGTACAGGGCAACTGTAGTTGCTTCCTCTAAAACTGTAGTTGCTTCCTCTATTATTAAATAATGAGTTACATAGCCCTATTTTAGATATCGTATTTGAGACAAGATATTAAATTTCCAGTAATTCTTTCACAGAAATATTATCATATAGGAAATTTTGTCACGGTTATTTTTCACCTTTGTTGAACTAAATAGAGGCAAAGCATAAGCGTCTTTAAATATAGCTTTATGGAGCTATTGAGAAGTGAAACATGAATGGTGGACGGCATTTTTTCAATGGTTCCTTAAAAAAAATCACGTATATGTTATTTGAGCTAAGACTTCCTTTACTAGGTGTAGGCCTACGCCTTAATTCACTGCAACACACAAAATTCATATGAAGAACTGTTTCGTGTGGTGGTGCATCAGTGCAATGAATTTAGTGAATATCCAGACCCTGTAACTGTGGTTATGGATTTCAAGATAGAGGAAATGCGGCTGTAAAAGCAACTTTTGGAAATTCAAGTCTTATACACCGTTGAGTTTTTCATCTGACTTAGTCAACATGAAGGAAGGTCCAAGAGCTTGGACTCACAGAACGGTACAAGAGCAATGAAAATATTCGTCTATTTTGCGAGAAAACGAATGGATTGGCATTTCTTCTCATAGCAGATGTGCATCAATTAATACAAGAGAATTCAGAGGAAGAGCTGGAACTTCTGGACTATTTTGATAGTACTACGTGTCCGGCGCGAATTGCCGTCTTAAAGCTTGGTCTGGGAATATTCGCTTACGTAATGTGCCCCTTCTATATTCCCCAGACACTTGGAATGTTCACCAAGCCACCCTGAACAGCAACTAGGACAAATAATATTTGTGAATCGTGAAACTAGAAGTTTCATCATTTGGTAGGAATGTCCCACCCAACTATTTGGAAGTTTATTCATGGAATTCAACAAGTTGAAGAAACGGTTTCAACTGCGCTTCATCAAGATGCTGTGGGTCAACCACCAAAAGAAAAAATTGGAAGAGTGTTTCAGATTTTGCAGAAACGACTCTAGTCTTTGTTCATAACGTATAACACTGGAACTAAATGTTTGAAAAATTTTTGCTTGTCGTTTCTTATAATGATATGAATAATAGAAAGTGGACATGTAAAACACTTATTGCATTATAAATAGTTATATTTTCTTTGCTATTTTCTGTTCTGAACTTTTGATATTGGCAAAACCTACTATTTGTAAATAGTGATATGTAAATCCATTAGCGGCCCATTTTTCCTGTGCTTTTAACATTTGCTTAACCTGACATTATGGTTTTCATTGCTGTTTGTTCTTGCGTCGAGTATCCGGGACTTCGATTTTCCAGAGTCGAATACCAACTGAATTGTTTTCCAAGTTTGATTAACCCTGGAAGTCCAAGCTTTTTTTTTATCTCAAGTAGGTCCAACAAGGGAGGCTCCTCGAACCCACGAATTATCCGTGACCCGGTTATATATATATATTGCCCACTAGCCCGGTCAATAAAGGGAAAATGTCAACAAATTTGTAGCAAGATGAATTATCTACCAATCGTTAGCACACATGTAAAGGTATAATTTCTCAAAATTCTCCTAAATTCTCCCTGATGCTTATCCCGCTATCCCCTAAACCCCCCTGTGAAGCGTTTATGGCATAACTCAAATCTTCGTTACTATATAATCTAGCGCGTTCACTCTTTCTTTCCCCCTGAGATTACGTAGTACAAATACGATTCAGTACAATTTATAGCTGGAAGTAACTGGTTAGGGGATATTTGTAAAAATCGAGACCCCCTCCCTCTGGAAGCGTTTACGGTATCACTCATATCTTCGTTATCGTACAGCCTGGCTTGTTTGTTCGTTTTTCATTTTATTTCTAAGACTACTTCTACAAAGAAGGTTCACTAAGATTTTTAACAGGGAGTAACGGTTTGGGAGATATTTGTAAGATGAATCGTGAAAACACCTGCTCGCATCGTGAAACACGGGCCAACAGAGCTGGCATGGCGTAACAACTGACTCGTTATCCCATCCCCCTTCTCTGATATTACACTTGTCTCACTTTTAGATGTGATTTAATTAATGGATAGAATAGAAACGTTCGTAATATAATATCATCTTTTGATGTTAAAATATACTTTCAAAAATAATCAAACACAAGCAGGTTTCTAATCCTGAGAGAAATCCATATTCCATGAGGAGTAAAATATATAAATTAGTCCCTAACGGAGCGCTTGTTTAAAGGCTGTAGGAAAAAATATATATAAAACTTCTTTCAAAAGGAAGATTCTGGGTGCGTTCGCCACTCCTCAGTGCCGCCTCTAGAAGGGTGGAGATAAATACGAATTATGAAGCACTGCAGTCCACACTTTTAGTTAGCGAACCAAATATCGAAAAATGTTTCAAGTTTATTTTTCAAACCTGCCCGCCCCCTCAAAAATTCCTGGATCCGCCTCCGGTATCGACTGTTGCCAATTAATTGCTAATAGTCATAGCGTACCTTTTGAAATGATTTCAAACGTTCTTTGCATAAAGTCCGTTCGCACATGCACCCTTTTACTGTGTGCCCTGGAGCAACTGTTCCACTCGCTCCATTGTAGTTACACCACTGGCCCAGGTCATACTAATATACTAAAAAATGTGATATTTGGAAGAAAAATCATTTTAATATGATAGCAAGGAATCAGAAAGGATTTTAAATTAAAATACGAACTCAAATGGGGAAGCGGTAATGGGTGTTCAAATGTTTTACCGAGAGTATTTTAGAAATCCCTTAAGTAAGGGACGTGAAATTCGGCATATCAACTCCTTGTTATAAATAACTGAACACATGCTGCAGCGTTGTCAAAAATTTCGATGTCGAAGAGGGAATGAAGGCCAATTTCTTTAATATTTCAAATTTTGCGATTCTTTGTTTAGAAAAAGGTCAAATGTAAGGATTTTTTTTAAATTGGAGGTGTGTAATTCTGTATTTGAACTCTTAATTAAAAATAGTGAATATCTGAAAGCCACATAAATGTGAAGAAAAATGCAATATATAGAGAAACTTCATTCAGGTGATTCAGGTAAACCCATTTGTCATCCAGGCAGAACCCTGTAATGAGAAGGTTCACTATTTGTCCACTAGAGCACAGTGCTGCATGGGTGGAAATGTCTTTCTTGCTTTCAAGAAGTTGATATGTGTAGACAGTAAATAGAAAGATTGGGTTTCAAGATTTTTTTATGACAGCTACATGTTCTTGTACAAGATCTTTTATGGTGTACACGACCCTTTAGAGAACAAGAGCTTTGTTCCACACCAGAACCCGCCCCCGAAGAGCTTTGTTCCCGCCCCCTACAGTCAGACCAGCAGAAACAGATGAGATGGCATTTTTTTTCAACTTCCTTCAAGCATCAAAGGTATTGGTTCCACCACAACCCAAGGTTTCCGAGTTTTCACGATATACAACGGAAGAAATGAACGAACATGTATAACTTGCATCTCCGATGGAATCAAAGTATTCATGTTAGAAAGGAACGACTCGTTCCATGGATTAGGTCCTTTTTATGAGTTATTCTAGTGAACGGAATCAAACTTCCCATCTCCAGTAAGAAATCCTTGAGCACACAAAATATATCTATAACATCTCAATATGTACAATAATTGAAGCAAAAACACAGCCGTAAATACACCTACGACTCCGCTTTGCTTCTACAAAAAATCAAACTAAAAGTAATGACTATTATAATAACGAATGCTTTTTTTTTTGCTAGCCGAAGGCTAGCTCCCTTGCGAGGGTTACGCCCTTTATCCGGGTTGAGAGGTGAAATTATTGGGGCAGAGAGGATATTGGAGCTGGTCTAAGGGATATGTAGGAAGACTGGAGCATCATTTTATATATACCACTTTATTATATTTCATCTTTATTTCATTATATTATACAATTATGGTATCCACTTGGTCATTATGATCTTGTGATCATAATCATTAGGGCTGGGAAAGATGATGATGAGGTGCACTTGACAGGACAAACACAAACAAGTTGTTAAAAACACGAATGCTGGTTATCTTCTTGTCCAGGGGCTACTCTGGACAGTGATGAAGACGAGTGAAGCCCTATTAGTATGATGAGTTCACAGTGCAACATATGTGGGCGAGACGTGATGGGGAAGATGGTCGGAAGAGTAGGCAGAAGCGACAAAATGATCGGGGTGGTCAGGTGGAATTGTTTTCAGATTAAGGGAGAAGAGCAAAGATAGAGGGCAAGTGACGAAATTATATCCCAGATCGTAGTGGCGGTCGATGTCCATGGTGTCCAGAAGTAAAGGATGTCTTTGCTGAAATCGGGTGGTAATGAATTTGAGCCTTAACTTTTCTATGTGATGAAGTATGGTAGGAAAAGTTATGCGGTCATACAACTCCTGCGTTGGACTCGGGAGCTTGATTCGATAAGCTAAACGGAAAGCATGGCGTTCGAGTACTTTCAATTTGGCATAGAAAAAAGGCAAAGCACTAACCCAGGCAGGGTGGCCGTACGTCAAGATGGGACGTAAAAATACCTTGTAGGTATTCAGGACTGTATTAGGCTGTAATCCCCAGGTGGTGCCAATAAGACGTTTAAATAGATTTAGTCGATTGTAGGCCTTGCGAATGATTTCTTTCAAATATGGCCGCCAAGTTAGGTGATGATCTATAGTGAGACCTAGGTAAGTAACCTGTTTGGCGGTTTGAATTCGTGTGCCATCGACACTGATGTTAAGAAGGTTCGGATTTTTTTGTATTCGAGAGCGCTTGCGAGGTGGAATAAAAACTATTGCCTGCGTCTTAGTGGAGTTGATGTGAAGTCGCCACGTATTGCACCACCGAAGGAAGGAGTCGATCGCTATGCTTAGAGAAGAATTAATCTGTTGAATGGTCCGGGCTGTGCAGAGAAAAGCAGTGTCATCGGCATATTGAAAAGTGTGCACATTGAGAGGAAGTGCCGGCATATCAGCTACAAACAAAAGGTATAGAAGGGGTGAAAGAGCGTAGCCTTGAGGTACACCAGAGTGAATAAAAATAGGATGAGATAGAGAGCTATTGATGGTTACGTAAGAGAGGCGGTTAGAAAGAAAATGAAAGATGAAGCGGAGATAAGAGAGTGGAAGCCGGAAGCGGTGAAGTTTAAACATGATAGCTAAGTGCCAAACTTTATCAAAAGCTTTTTCGAGATCGAAAAGAATGAGGCAAGACGGACGTGCAGTATTATAATGATTCGTAATGAGATTTATGAGTCTGAGTAATTGGTCGTTGATGCTAAAATTAGGACGGAAACCAGCCTGATGCACAGGTAACAGATTATGGGTAGTGAGATGAAGATGAAGTCTGATGACAATGATGCGTTCTAGGATTTTACTAAATACGGAGGTTAGTTGAATCGGTCGGTACGATTCAACAGAAGCTGGAGGTTTGTTAGGCTTTAGAAACATGAGGTTAGAGGAGGTTTTCCAGTCTGGGGGAAAGTAGCCGGTACGGAGAATGAACGTATATATATATATAAGAAAGAAGGAGAAGAAGACAGTAAGGTGCTTCTTTGATGTGGCGGTACGTTATCCATTCCAGACCAGGACCAGATGAGATGTCAGCAGTAGAGATAGGAACGGTAAGCGGATTATTACCGGGGAGGATATGCGTTTCACTTGGTTGTAAATATGGTGCTGATAAGTTTAAGATGTCAGTAGGATGCCTTCGGGGAAAGTCTGGTGAAAAGGGTGTGAATGTAGTTTGTAGGTGGTCGGCAAAAGCGTTGGCTTTTTCTTCGTCAGTATGTAGCGGACAGTCGTTAATTAGCAATGGATAAGGCGTCCGGGTAAGCTTGCCCGTTAGCATATTAAAACGCTTCCAGTACTTAGTTGGGTGGGAAGTTTCTGCTAAGGTGTTGCAAGTCTTTACCCAGTTACGGAGTTTATATGCCTTGACATAATTTCGGACTGTGCGATGGAGCTTGCGATGATGTCGAAGAGCTTCTAAGTTCCCAGTGCGCTGAAACTCACGGAAGAATTCACGGGAACGGTGTATTAGAGGTAAGTAGCTTGGTGGTAAGCGAGGTTGATACCTGGTTAGTGCAGTGGTTGGTATGTGGAGGTCAGAAGCATGACGGATAGAGCTGGTGATGTCGGACATACGATTATATAGATCCTCTTCTGTAGTAGGCGGCTCAATATGGGGTAAGTCGGCGGTAATGGTTGAACGATAATCGTCCCAGTTTGCTTGGTCGAAGCGTGGAATACGACGAGGTTCTGGTAATTCTCGAGTAGTAGGAGCCTGTGGTTGATCTATGTGAAGCTTGATGGGAAGATGATCACTACCAATGGAATCTAGTACCTCAAGAGTGCACCGTTGTGAAAGGTTGATAGAGGAAATTACTACGTCTGGTGTGGTTTCAGTGATAGGTCGAGTGGGCTTGGGGATATGAAAAATATTCCCTGTGGTATGAGTAGTGATATAATCAAAGAAACGTTGTTTTTGATTATCCGGACGGCTATGAATGTTGACGTCGGCCATGATGATATAGTATTTAAAGGTATTGGATATATATTGAAAGAATGAATAGGGGATTGGATGTCCAGGGCGTACATAGATGGTGGCGATGGTAAGGTAAAGAGAGCGAAAGTACAAAGTAATAATGAGATACTCTGGCAGATTAGGCAAGGATGGATGATACTGGCGATGACTGATTGAAGGATAGAAGCCGATGGCCACACCTCCGTTTGCTCGGCGTGCTGCTATCGCAGAGTCGCAACGAAGAAATGTATATCGAGGTACTTTGAACAACATGGATGGGGTAAGATGAGTTTCGTTGATGAGAAAGGCTTGGATGGTTTATTCTAAGAGAAGCTGCTCAAAAAGGGTATAGTAAGAGGCTAGTGACCGGATATTAACAAATAATAGAGAAATACCCATAATTACGATGCAGCAGAAGGGTTGGAAGTTTCGGGTGATGCATGTTCTTCAAGTGGGGTAACATGAAAATAAACGTGTGAGCCAGAGTATGTGGCTTGAAATGAACACTTAAAGATGAGGCGAGCAGAGTGGTAGACCACGCCGAGAATGTGTTGGCGAAGAAAAGGATAGATATTTTGCATAGCGATAGTGAAAAATGAAAGTAGTTGTTGGATAGTAATAGCTTCGTCGGCAGTTGGTGGTGGTAGAGCTTGCTGAGTTGGTGGTAAAACAGGTCTTAACGTGACAGTTAGCTCCGGATTTAGAAGCTCAACTGTAGGCCGTGCTTTGCAGCGATAACTATAAGTCGGGTGCTGCTCCGGACATGTAGAGCATTGAGGGGGCTTAGCTAAGTTAGTGCAAGCCTTGGTGTCGTGGGCACCACTACAGTATCCACATTTGCTAGGTTGTGTGCATTTCGAAGTTGGATGAGAATTGTACGCCTGACAGCGTTCACATCTCAATGGTATAGGTGGCGGTGATTTCGACGGCTCGACTCTATGCTTCTTTTTATAGATGAGAGCGCCATAAGTTAATAGGTCATCAATGGTAGTTTGTGAATTAGTTAGAACTCTTACCATGTACGTGGCTCCATGATCGCTTTTAATGCGGATACACTTAAGTATGGAGTGACCCTCGAGAGTGAGTTCTTCCTGAATCTCGTCGTCTGTGAGGGAAGGATCAACCCCCCTAATAACAACTGACAGAGCCGGTGGTTTTCGTGGTGGTGGCGTCTGTTTAAACTCCTTGGAGTCGAGTCGCTTCATTTGAGCATGCTTACCAAAGATTTCAAAGCTGCATTTGTTACGTACAGTGGTTAAGAATGTTGACTCATAGGATTTGAAGATTATCCCGTTTCGTGTACGAACAATTTGAGGGACTGAAGCGCGGGGTAGGTATTTGAGGAGCTGTTGGAAAGCCAGCTTGGTGTTTTCAAATTTGGTATCGAAATTAGTAAGTAAGAATGAATGGAGACGAGGTTTCGAGGAATCTTGTAGAGATGGAAATTCATTACCGTCGTCGAGGTTCATGGACGAGACAGACTGTTCTGATTCACTCACGGTGTGATGACGCTTAGATGGTGGCTGAGTTGAGGAAGCGTTATGTTTATTTGGTGTGCGTGATCGGGATCTACCAATATTTTTGCCTTGAGAAGCAGATGTATGCCTTCGGTCAGTCCCCTGGCCCACTGACGTGGGGTTCAGAGACGGCCCAGGAGGTTGCTGTGGTAGTCCCGGACGCCATCCAGATGGGCGCAAAAGACTGCGGTGAAGAGGATGAAAGTGACGATGAAATGAGGTTCTAAAGCGTCCTCGATCGAGAGGAAGCCCACTGTGGCTCTCACTTGAGGCAACAATACGTCCTCGCGGAGATGTCGGTCAGTGCAAGCACTGGCCCTCCACAAAAGAGATGAGAAAACGAATATGATGATGGCCACGGGCTCCCACTTGAGTCAGCAATACGGACTGCAAGGGGATGTCGATTGTCTGTAACAGTACAATCCTCCCTAAATGAACAAAAAGTGCTACTGAATGCTCGTAGAGCGTTAGCAATCGACCTCAGATCTGTGAATCGATGATCGATTCTGAATTCTGAGTGAGTATGTGTAACGAATGCGGTTTTTTTTGGCCGTTTACCCGGTTAAAGGGTTTTGCCCTTTCTTCGGGGGAGTGGTTCATAAACATTTTGGACTCCATAATATTATAGGAGGTCTATGAGATTTTTCTTTATTCATTAAGAATTAAATAATTTATACATACATTCAATACTGATAATGATTTATCAAGGGAACGATAACAAAACAATAACAATAATAACAAAAGGTAAGAGGTGCAAAAAACAAATATATAAGGTGATAGGTGCACAATGAGTATATAGGTGAAAAGTAGAACAATTTATATATACATATAGGCTAAAAAGGGAAAAGGCTAGTAACGAAGTAGAAAACATAATATATTAACTGAAAGGACGATATGATGAAATGATAATGAATGAACTGCACTAGACGCCACATCACGAGGTTTTGTTAGTGGACAGATGCAGGTTATCTTCTGTTCCTGGGGCCACTCAGGAACTGATGAAGACAGGGGAGGCCCATATTAGTTGGTAATCACTGTGCCTGTGATGGATAAACATGAGGTGATAGATGACGTGGATGATATATGGCAAAGATCTCGGGGTCTCTACTGGCAGGGTCCAATTGGAGGTGATATAGTGTCATGTAGTGTTGTAGCGGAGAGTCGATGTATCGTGGTGGAGTATCGTTGTCTCTATCGTAGCGTATAATGTCCAGTAGCATTTCATGGTGTAACGCATACCGAGTAGTAATATATCGGATTCGAAGCTGCTCCAAGTGTGGGAGTAAGGACGGAAAATCGATAAGATCGTACAGGAGCCTGGTTGGACTTGGTAACCTGATTCTATACGCTAACCGTAAAGCATGTCTCTCCATGATACACAATTTTTTATAATATTTATCAGATGCAGATACCCAAGCCGTGTGACCATAAATTAAGGTACTTCGCATGAAAGTTTTGTAGGTATGTAGTACTGTAGAGGGTTGTAAGCCCCAGCTTGTACCAACTAGCCTTTTAAGCAAATTGAGACGATTTTGAGCCTGGGTGACAACCTTCTTAAGATGAGGGATCCAAGATAGTTTACTGTCAAAGACGATACCAAGGTAAGTCAGAGTCGAATGAACCGGAACTGGTGTATGCTCAACATGAAGGCGTAGTAAAGTCGGGTTACGGTACACTCTGGAGCGTCGTCCTGGTGGTAAAAATACAAGTGATTGTGTCTTCGCAGAGTTAATACTCAGTCTCCATATGTTACACCAGTCTACAAATCGATCAATAGCAGGTTGCATAAGGCGATTAATTTGTTGAATAGTACGGGCTGTTGAAAGAAAAGCGGTGTCGTCAGCAAACTGATAAATTTGGATGTTGGCTGGTAATCTGAGATCGGCAACGTATAAGAGATAGAGGAGAGGCGACAAAGACGAGCCTTGAGGAACTCCAGAGTGTAAGAAGATTGGATGAGAAAGAGTGCTGTTTATGTATATGTATGCCAGACGTCCTGTTAAGAAGGAATTGACCAAGCGTATGTAGGAAGTAGGTAATAAATAATGATGTAGTTTATAAATAAGCCCAGGATGCCAAACTTTATCAAACGCTTTCTCGAGATCAAACGTTACTAAACAAGAAGGAAAACCCCGGTTATATTGGTTATAAACGGCCGTGGTAAGACGTAATAGCTGATCTATAGTACTAAAATGAGGCCGGAAACCAGCTTGATGAATAGGGAGAATATTGTGACTTCGGATATGGTCATGAAGTCGGCGAACAAGAATCCGTTCCAAGATTTTACAGAGGCAGCTAGTTAAATGAATTGGTCTATACGACTGAACATCCGATGGTGGTTTCTTTGGCTTCGGAAATAAAAGAACCTTTGAGTATTTCCAATCAAGTGGAAAGAAACCAGTACGAAGGATGAAAGTATAAAGTTGGCTGAGGAATAGAAGAAAAGAAGGAGGCGCATGTTTGATGAGTACATACGTGATGCGATCAAAGCCAGGTGCAGAAGTGCGTTTCTTTTGTAAACTGGTAGTGATATCGTCTGGTGTGATAGGCTGCGTAAGCGGATTATTTGGTTCAAGAAGATGATTATCCGACGGTTTTAAGTGATCTGAGGTCGGATCAGTTTGCCGGTTGATGATTGTTTGAAGTCGTTGTGGCGTATGCCACCCAGGCAACGGAGTAAAGATACCTTGAAAAAAGAGGGCGAAGGTATTTGCCTTCTCTAAGTCAGTAGTGAGAGCTTGATTGTTGTGAGTGAGCGGATATGGCGTGGATGAAGTTGTGCCAGTAAGTTGATGAAATTTACGCCAATATTTGCTTGGATGAGTTTCGGCAGCCAGAGTATTACATGTTCGGATCCACTGTCGTTTCTTGTACGCAACTATGTAGTTATGTGTAATGCGTAGGTACTGACGATGGAGTCTAAGTGCTTCTAAGTTGCCACTCATTCGGTACTCTCGGTAAGCTCTACGTGACGCAGTTATTAATGAAAGGTATCGTGGCGGTAATGTGGGTTTATGAGGATGTGTGGTAGTAGTAGGAATAGAGCGGTCAGCCGCATTTTGAACTGCTTCAGTGAGTGTAGTGACTACTAAATCGAGGTTATGTTGTGAATTAGGCACAGTGAGCGGAATCATGGCATCGTCAAGTGCGGAGCGGTATTGATCCCAATCAGCCTGATTGTAACGGTAGATTTTCTTAGCTGGCAATGGATGTGAAGATTGTGCTGTGCAGCGTAGCTCTAACTTAATAGGAACATGATCACTTCCTATGGAGTCCAGTATCGATATGGTGATAAAACGAATGCGGCGTTGATTTCTACCAATATCTAATAACCTGTTATATTATCCCCGAGTAATTGAAATTTCTACCTCTTTTTATAAAAACACAGAAAAATATTTAAACTTTAAACACAGCATTCCCATAAAGTATGCACTGTAAGTTAAACTTTAACTTCGTATTAAAATATTTGCAACAGTTCTGTATTCTTTCGCGAAATAAGAAGTCTCAAATCTGCTGCCATCTATGTTGACGTTTATGCTTTATACATAAATACCACAATCTACAATCTGTTATGCCTCATGGTTACAGAAATTTTGAGAAAATAAAGAGCGACATCATGGGTATGTGGGACTAAAGTACTAGACACCACAATTAAAAAAAATCCTTTATTCAAGGTGAATGCTAAAAAGACGCTAACAACGCGAACACAACCTTGGCGCCGAAAGTTAAGAGGTCAGAGAACACGTGGTTTTTGAGAACAACTGAAAATCGAACGCGCCCTCGCTTTTTACTTCAATTTAAAGAAAAACGTCTCGCAAGTGAAGCTTGGGTTTTCTGCAGTACAGCTTGCGCCATGGTCGTACTGGCCAGGCGGGAAACCGGGAAATTTCCCGGTGGGCCTTGGACGGTGAATTTTTTTAGTGGTCTCTCTGTCTTGAATCGTAAGTAGCGATGTCACGCACTCTTCGCCATAGGTGTCCAAACTCGCGAGCCCGGCGCTCATGAGCTCGGCACTCGCGCTCAACCGGGCTCGGGCTCAATAATTGAGCGCGAGCCCGAGTGAGTGCGAGCCCAGTTGAGAGAAGTGAGCGCGAGCCCACTTGAGATTAGTGAGCGCGAGCCCCAGTGAGTGCGAACCCAATCGAGAGAAGTGAGTGCGAGCACGAGTGAGTGCGAGCCCAATCAAAAGAGATGAGCGCGAGCCCGAGTGAGTGCGAGCTCAGTTGAGAGAAGTGATCGCGAGCGCTAGTGAGCGCGAGCCCAGTTGAGACAGTTCAGCGCGAGCGCGAGTGAGTGCGAGTCCAGTCAAAAGAGATGAGCGCGAGCCCAAGTGAGTGCGAGCTCAGTTGAGAGAAGTGATCGCGAGTGCTAGTGAGCGCGAGCCCAGTTGAGACAGTTGAACGCGAGCGCGAGTGAGTGCGAGCCCAGTCAAAACAGATGAGCGCGAGCCCGAGTGAGTGCAAGCTCAGTTGAGAAAAGTGATCGCGAGCCCAGTTGAGATAAGTGAGCGCGAGCTCGCGCTCACTTCGCACTCACTTGGGCTCATTTGGTTCAGAGCCAAAAAGATAGGAAACGCATTCCATGTGCAGAATTGAAAAGGAAGATTGAAACAACTTACAAAAAGAAAAAGCACATTCTTGAGGTCTGAGCTGTCATTTTATTGTTCAAAGGACTTCAAACATCTTCGATGACTAAAAAAATATATATTTTTTTCATGGTTATTATGAGGAGATGGTATTTGTTTCAGACAGGTGTTTATTTTTGCTGTTTTAGTAGCAACTTCCATGACCGAAGGTTTTTTTTTTTTTTTTTTTTTTAAAAAAAGATTATAATGTAAGGAAACTGCCTGACCTTGCAAAGTAGGTAATTTATATACTAGCAAGTAATGAAGCTGTGACTTCATAGAAAAGTCGAGCGAAATATGTATTATCTAATTATAGCTTCTTTAAATCGAAATAAACAAGTGTAGCTCTTAAGAATGTTGAATACCTGCACCATAATGGTTCGTTGAAATTTAACTACTGTATTATATAATTTTAATATTTATAAATAAAAACTAAAACAAAATTACATTTATACACTGGCGCAAATCCCGGGGGGATGAAGAGGGTTATGTTCCCATCAATCTTAGAATTGGGGTGATGATCCCCCAATAATCCAATATGAAAAGTGTTTTTTGGGAATAAGTGAGATTTGTGTCCGACTGCCACAAAAGAAAGGGAAATGAAATTGATTTATCTTGGCTTTTCCATTTCACCTTAATGATTTAAAGATTTGAAACTTCATTACATTAAATTTGTCATTAATTAGTTACTTTATTTCCAACTATTTGTTTAATTCCTGTAACGATTGCTATAATGCTATTGAGATCACCATCATATTGTTGTGTCATACATAATTGATTTTCTTTCTTCATAGTTTCGGGAAAGTCATTATTTATATTATTATAAAACAAGTGTAATAAAATATTAATGTGGATCATTGTGGATGCCTCAGTAAAAACATATCAATTATAAATATGCATATATTCAGATTTCAGAATGTGTTCACGGCACTGATATGTACCACTACTTCATCTAGATCGCCTGATATATAATACAACAGAGTTATTAGATTCATCTACTGTAATATGAGTCTCATCTCCCCCTCTCCCCATTCCCAGAATAAGCATCAAATCTGCCCGCCTTCCAATGTTGACGACAACTGTGCTCCCTTCATCTTCATTTGTGCATTGTTTTTCAACTTCATAAAAATTTTGAACATTGCTATATATATATATATATATATATATATATATATATATATATAAACGTTATGAGAACATTCTTACCCGTCCCCCCCCCTGAAAGTTGAAGACAGGTTTGCGCTGCTGCGTTTATATATAAGAATATTTTTAAAGCAAGGAATATTTATAGAAATATTAAATGTAATGCGGAGTGGGTATTTAAGTAGATCATTGCAACCTTCCACAACATAAGGAGGAATGTTATCAGGACCACAATATGCTTTTGGTTTCAACGCTCGTATAGAATTTTCTATTTCTTCGAGGTTTATTTCATTTCATTCAAGATTATTTAATATGTTACATTCGGTCCGATTAGAAAGCTGAGTCAACGTTTTATGTGGCGGGTACATTGTTGTAAACTGTATGAAAATAATGTGCAAATGCCTGTGCTATTTCATTGGCACGTTGGATATAATGGCTATTGTACGTAAGGGTGCTTGATGACAAATGTGTTTTGCGTTTAAGAACACAACAGAGCTGGTTTGGGTCTTTTTCGATACAGCATTCTGAGTTTAAAATAAAAGTATTGTAGGTTGATTTTGTCAGATTTTATTTCTTTAGGCAGTACAGTATTTCAAATAGATCGCGATGATAAAGTGCATTTATTGATCGCCATTTCCACTTGTTAGGGTGGTACGTCTTGAATTTTATTTTCCTAATTAGGCCTATAAGTAAACCAACATATGGATAACTTCCGCTGATATGTCTTTTAATTGGAACACATACAGAAAATATGTTGTTAATCATTTGATAGAAGTTTGTTACTGCAATATTTACATCATTCGATTGCAAAAGGCAATCCCAGTTTACTTTAGAGTTCTATGCACATCTTTTCGAAATCTGCTTTTCTGAAATTAAAATCCGATTCCTTAACTTATTTCTTATGTTTCTGGAGGTGTTTAAATGGGAAAGAGATAAGTAAAGCTGGGAGATGAATTTATTAGTAACAAGAGAACACACTTTTATTACAGAAACGTCGTTAAGATTTAAGAGTACTAAGTCTAAGATTCGACCATTACTATTTTGAATGTCATTATGGGACATTTAGTCACACAGAGACATGAAGTTATTTAATTCTTTATATTTATTTGTTGAAAGTAGGCCAAAATTATAACATGGATTTATATTAAAGTCCCCTATGCAAAGGACGTTGCTTCCTATTGGAACATTACTCTCAATAATTCATAAAACAATTCATATGTCGTTACAGTTGTATTCGGAGGAATGTATACTGCACAAATAAACATCTTTAGTGAGTGACTGGAGAGCTTGACAATTACATATTCAAAATTTAGATCATAAGAATTTATATAGGATACATTGTAATTTTGATACTGTTTTTATTACAACCTTCCTTTGTAATTATTTGATAGTTCAAGATTTTTGTCTTGACGAAAAACTAGATATCTTTTATTAAAGAATTACCCATCAATATGACAGTATGTTAAAAAAAAAAAACTTTCGATGATTGTGATTACATCATAATTATTTGATAGGGCTTTGGCCCGTAAGCCAAAATTAGTTTGATAAAAGACGGACAATTTACAGGTATGATTTTGAAGCATGGTTTCGGATACATTGCTATTATCTACAGAGCACGACAATGAACGTGCCTTGAGGCTTGGCAATACAATAAAACTTGAAGTTGAAGGTCTGATTTAACACATCTGGGATTTACTAGTTTTGTTGTATACTTACTAATTGATGCAGTTCCTGACCACAAAATTCGCATCCGTTGTAGGTCGATTTCCGCTTCACCGACTCCGGGTGCATTTTCGCCGATCCCAAGAGGTTCGTCCAGTACATGGCTGAAGTAGCACTCTTATTGGTCAGTACGGATGATGTCACAAAGATTCAATTTGAACCTGCTACTATGCGTATTGCTTTCGTTTCTCTGTTTTGGGTGTGTGCGTGCTTAGAAACAGAGAGGGAGATTATTAATATTATTACTTGTGAAATACATTGCATTATAATTCTTCATTTATGTCCACTTCTTACGCGGTACAAATAAATTATCCTTAAATGAGTCTTCGTCCAAATAAAAGTGTTATAAAACGCACTTCACATGAATGTTATTATTGGCTACAACCTTAACATTTTTATTAAATCACAGAGACAATATTAGCTGATGGTGCTCACAATGAATACACTGGCTTTTGCAGGAATTGTGCACTTTGTTATGCAACACCTTCTTTTGATTTCAAATTTACGTACAGAACTTGGGTTCCACTCAATTGATGATGTAAAATCGAAAACGTCTTGGCCTGGTTATCATACTTTTACCATGTACAAAAATGTTTCTCAGATTACATTACACGCTCCAGTTCGTCTTTAATTCCATTCAAAAGTAGGTCTAGTTTAGAAATATTTTTCGGCAAATAACGTTGTAGTGTCGTTATTGATAAGCCTTGCTCGGTTCAATTGCACGAGAAATGCCCACCAAACTCAACTATATGGCTATTATTAGCTAGCATTCTTTATGAACCATATAAGGATAAGAAATGGAACATACAATATGAATTGCATTATATTTCTTTGGAGTTTAGCATCCCTTTCAACACCAAGGTTATAATGAGACATGGACCTACCGCTGCACGCGGAATCTAAACCACATGAGATTATGCCGGGAATCGAATCCCGATCTCCTGTACTAAAGACGCGTGTTAATGGTATAGCCACTATATAGTTCCAGACAATGTAAGGTTAACCCTGCTTTTCTTTAAAATGAATATACCAGTCAACTTTACGTTGCCTTTAAACCAGTGGTTCCCAAGGGCCAGCCTTCTGAAGAACAAGCGAGGGATCACAAGCTGACTACAGAAATAAACTATAAAATTGTCCCCCCCCCAAAAAAAAATATTATGTGTTTGATAATTTGTCTTTCATATACTCCCATTCGAGACTTTTAAGTAATTAAACATTTAATAAATATAAACAGATGAAAACAAGGCGAGTGGTTTGAGGTTTGGAGACCCGTTTAGCAGGAAAGCTATATGAGACGTTAAACTACAGCTTAACGTAAAATCCTAACTACATAAGTTCTCGCCGAAAATCAAACTCAGGTCTCTCGCGCCGAAGACGTCTATGCTAATCATATAGCTACGAGGGAACTAAAGATGAAAATATGGCTATGATTGCATTATCGTTATTATTATTATTATTATTATTATTGAAGACTTGAGATTTCAATGCTGTATTTGAAATCAGACAAAAAAACACATATGGCCTATGAGTGGTAGAGAGGTTAGCGAGAAGTATACGGGGTTTAAGAAGGAGGCGCCAGGTAAACGGTTGGGAACCACTGATTTAAACAGCGTGCGTAGTCCTGCCCCCCCCCCCCCCCCACCATCACGCAGTTCTTCGAAAACAATTTCAATCGTTTGTACTTCGTTTGCTCCCATTTGCTCCGCAGTAGCTCCGTTTGCTCCCTTACCGTTCCCGAGAAAATGGAATCTTAAAGTGGGGGGCCAGAACAACGTCGTTCCAGCCCCCCTACCCAACTAAAACTAATAGTTGAAGGGTACGGATGATGGCATTCGTTTGTACTTCGTTTGCTCCCATTTGCTTCGAAGTAGCTCCGTTTGCACCATTACCGTTCCCGAGAAAATAGAAATTTAAACTGAGGGGCCAGAAAAAGGTGGTCCCAGACCCTCGAATTGAAAACAGTCACAGAGAGGAACAGATGGTGACATTCGTTTGTACTTTGTTTACTCCCATTTGCTTCGAAGTACTCCGTTTGCTCCCCTACCGTTCCCGAGAAAATATAAATTTAAACTGAGGGTCCAGAAAAAGTTGGTCCCAGACACTCGAATTAAAAAGTCACAGAGACAAACAGATTGTCGCATTCGTTTGTACTTCGTTTGCTCCCATTTGCTCCGCAGTAGCTCCGTTTGCTCCCTTACAGTTTATGAGAAAATGGAACCTTAAAGTGGGGAGACCAGAACAACGTCGTCCCAGCCCAACAACTAAAAATTATCGTTGAAGGTAATGGATGGTGGCATTCGTTTTTACTTCGTTTGCTCCCATTTGCTCCGCAGTTTCTGCATTTGCTCCTTTACCGTTCCCGAAAAAATATAAATTTAAAGTGGGTGGCCAGAACAACATGGTCCCAGCCCCCCACCCAATAGCAGAGAGAAACGGGTGGTGACATTCGTTCGTAATTCGTTTGCTCCCATTTGCTCCGCAGTAGCTCCGTTTGCTCCCCTACAGTTCCCGAGAAAATAGAAATTTAAAGTGAGGGGCAAAAACGGGAGGTCCCAGACCCTCGGATTGATAACAGTCACAGAGAGGAACAGATGGTCGCATTCGTTTGTACTTCCTTTGCTCCCGTTCGCTCCGCTTACGTTCCCGAAAAAATGGAACATTAAATTGGAAGGCCAAAACAACGTCGTTCCAGCCCCTCACCCAACTAGAAATAATCGCTGAGGGGAATGAATGGCGGCATCTAATTGTACTTCGTTTGCTCTCATTTGCTCCGCAGTTTCTCAATTTGCTCCCCTACCGTTCCCGAGACAATGGAACATTAAACTAGTGGTCCAGGAAAGCGTATCCCAGCACCTCGAATTGAAATAATTTCAATGAGGAACGGATGGCGATATTCGTTTGTACCTGGTTTGATTCGCGGTAGCTATGTTTACTCACTATTCCCGAGGAAATGGAACTTTAAAGTGGAGACTAGAACAAAATTCTCCCAGCATCCCACTCAAATAAACATAATAACATAGGGGAGCGGATCGTGGCATTATTTTGTACTTCTTTAGCTTCGATTTGCTTCAGAGTTACTTGGGTTGCTCCCCTAACGTTCTCGAGTAAGCAGAACTTAAACACGTGATCTCAGCCACCGTCCCGACGTATATGATCGCAGAGGGGAGTGGATGTTGGCTATATCTCGTTTATTCATATTTGCTCCACAATTGCTCTGAATACTCGTCTACTCCGATTGATGTTAAGAAAGAGGAATTTTGAAGCGGTTGGTGTGAAAATCTGATCCCAGTCCTCAACCTCCTAAAAATCGGGGAACAATAGGGAAGAAAGTGAAACAATTCCAGAGAAGTTCGCAGCAAATCACGCAAAAAAATATTTTTACTACATTTTTTTAGGAGATTGAGGACTGGGATCACATTTCCACACCAACCGCTTCAAAATTCGTCTTTCTTAACAACAATCGGAGTAGACGAGTACTCAGAGCAATTGTGGAGCAAATATGAATAAACGAGATATAGCCAACATCCACTCCCCTCTGCGATTATATACGTCGGGACGGTGACTGAGATCACGTGTTTAAGTTCTGCTTACTCGAGGACGTTAGGGAAGCAACCCAAGTAACTGTGAAGCAAATCGAAGCTAAAAAAGTGCAAAATAATGCCACGATCCGCTCCCCTATGTTATTATGTTTATTTGAGTGGGTTGCTGGGAAAATTTTGTTCTAATCTCCACTTTAAAGTTCCATTTCCTCGGGAATGGTGAGTAAACGTAGCTACCGCGAATCAAACCAAGTACAAACGAATGCCGCCATCCGTTCCTCATTGAAATTATTTCAATTCGAGGTGCTGGGATACGCTTTCCTGGACCACCAGTTTAATGTTTCATTTTCTCGGGAACGGCAGGGCAGCAAATTGAGAAACTGCGGAGAAAATTGAAGCAAACGAACTAGAAGCGAATGCCACCATCCGTACCTCTCTACTATTGAGTGGGTAGCTAGGACCATGTTGTTCTGACTCTCCCAGTCTAAAATTCTATTTTTTCGCGAACGCCAGGGGAGCAACCGGACAAATTGAGGACCAATTTAGAGCACAGGAAGTATAAACGATTGAGACCATCTGTTCCTCTCCGTGATTTTTTTTTTAATTCGAGGCGCTGGGATCACTTTTTTCTGGCCCCTCGAAGTTCCCGAGCTCCTTTTTTCTGGCCCCTCACAGTTTAAAGTTCCATTTTCTTGGAAACGGTCACGATGCAAACTTAGGAACTACGGAGCAAATGGGAGCAAACGAAGTACAAACGAATGCCACCATCCGTTCCCCATAGCGATTATTTTTAGTTGGGTGGGGGGATCGGACGACGTTGTTCTGCCCCCACTCTTTAAGGTTTTATTTTCTCGGGAACGGTAAGGGAGCAAACAGAGCTACTGCGCAGCAAATGGGAGCAAATAAAGTACAAACAAAAGCGACCATCTGTTCCTCTCTGTGACTGTTTTTAATTCGAGGGTCTGGGACCACCATTTCTGGCCCCTCAGTTTAAATTTCTATTTTCTCGGGAACGGTAAGGGAGCAAACGCAGCTACTGCGGAGCAAATGGGAGCAAACGAAGTACGAACGAATGCCACCATCCGTTCCCCATAGCGATTATTTTTAGTTGGGTGGGGGGATCGGACGACGTTGTTCTGCCCCCACTCTTTAAGGTTTTATTTTGTCGGGAACGGTAAAGGAGCAAAAAGACCCACTGCGCAGCAAATGGGAACAAATGAAGTACAAACGAAAGCGAAAATCTGTTCCTAACTGTGACTGTTTTAATTCGAGTGTCTGGGACAACCTTTTTCTGGCCCCTCAGTTTAAATTTCTATTTTCTCGGGAACGGTAAGGGAGCAAACGGAGCTACTTCGGAGCAAATGGAGCAAACGAAGTACAAACGAATGTCACCATCCGTTCCTCTCTGCTGTTATTTTTAGTTGGGTGGGGGGCTGGAAAGACGTTGTTCTGGCCCCCGCATTTTAAGGTTCCATTTTCTCGGGAACGGTAAGGGAGCAAACGGAGCTACTGCGGAGCAAATAGGTGCAACGAAGTACAAACGAATGCCACCATCCGTTCATCTCTGCTGTTATTTTTAGTTGGGTGGGGGGCTGGAAAGACGTTGTTCTGGCCCCCGTTTTTTAAGGTTCCATTTTCTCGGGAACGGTAAGGGAGCAAACGGAGCTACTGCGAAGCAAATGGGAGCAAACGAAGTACAAACGAATGCCACCATCTGTTCCTCACTGTGACTGTTTTTAATTCGAGGGTCTGGGATCACCATTTCTGGCCCATCAGTTTAAATTTCTATTTTCTCGGGAACGGTAAGGGAGCAAACGGAGCTACTGCGGAGCAAATGGGAGCAAACGAAGTACAAACGAATGCCACCATCCGTTCCCTTCAGCGATTATTTTTAGTTGGGTGTGGGGATCGGACGACGTTGTTCTGCCCCCACTCTTTAAGGTTTTATTTTCTCGGGAACGGTTAGGGAGCAAAAAGACCTACTGCGCGGCAAATGGGAGCAAATGAAGTACAAACGAAAGCGACCATCTGTTCCTCTCTGTGACTGTTTTTAATTCGAGGGTCTGGGACCACCATTTCTGGCCTCTCAGTTTAAATTTCTATTTTCTCGGGAACGGTAAGGGAGCAAACGGAGCTACTGCGGAGCAAATGGGAGCAAACGAAGTACAAACGAATGCCACCATCCGTTCCCTTCAGCGATTATTTTTAGTTGGGTGGGGGGATCGGACGACGTTGTTCTGCCCCCACTCTTTAAGGTTTTATTTTCTCGAGAACGGTAAGGGAGCAAAAAGACCTACTGCGCAGCAAATGGGAGCAAATGAAGTACAAACGAAAGCGACCATCTGTTCCTCTCTGTGACTGTTTTAATTCGAGTGTCTGGGACAACCTTTTTCTGGCCCCTCAGTTTAAATTTCTATTTTCTCGGGAACGGTAAGGGAGCAAACGGAGCTACTGCGGAGCAAATGGGAGCAAACGAAGTACAAACGAATGTCACCATCCGTTCATCTCTGCTATTATTTTTAGTTGGGTGGGGGGCTGGAAAGACGTTGTTCTGGCCCCCGCATTTTAAGGTTCCATTTTCTCGGGAACGGTAAGGGAGCAAACGGAGCTACTGCGGAGCAAATGGGAGCAAACGAAGTACAAACGAATGCCACCATCCGTTCCCTTCAGCGATTATTTTTAGTTGGGTGGGGGGATCGGACGACGTTGTTCTGCCCCCGCTCTTTAAGGTTTTATTTTCTCGGGAACGGTACGGGAGCAAAAAGACCTACTGCGCGGCAAATGGGAGCAAATGAAGTACAAACGAAAGCGACCATCTGTTCCTCTCTGTGACTGTTTTTAATTCGAGGGTCTGGGATCACCATTTCTGGCCCATCAGTTTAAATTTCTATTTTCTCGGGAACGGTAAGGGAGCAAACGGAGCTACTGCGGAGCAAATGGGAGCAAACGAAGTACAAACGAATGCCACCATCCGTTCCCTTCAGCGATTATTTTTAGTTGGGTGGGGGGATCGGACGACGTTGTTCTGCCCCCACTCTTTAAGGTTTTATTTTCTCGAGTACGGTAAGGGAGCAAAAAGACCTACTGCGCAGCAAATGGGAGCAAATGAAGTACAAACGAAAGCGACCATCTGTTCCTCTCTGTGACTGTTTTAATTCGAGTGTCTGGGACCACCTTTTTCTGGCCCCTCTGTTTAAATTTCTATTTTCTCGGGAACGGTAAGGGAGCAAACGGAGCTACTTCGGAGCAAATGGGAGCAAACGAAGTACAAACGAATGTCACCATCCGTTCATCTCTGCTATTATTTTTAGTTGGGTGGGGGGCTGGAAAGACGTTGTTCTGGCCCCCGCATTTTAAGGTTCCATTTTCTCGGGAACGGTAAGGGAGCAAACGGAGCTACTGCGAAGCAAATGGGAGCAAACGAAGTACAAACGAATGACACCATCTGTTCCTCACTGTGACTGTTTTTAATTCGAGGGTCTGGGACCACCATTTCTGGCCCATCAGTTTAAATTTCTATTTTCTCGGGAACGGTAAGGGAGCAAACGGAGCTACTGCGGAGCAAATGGGAGCAAACGAAGTACAAACGAATGCCACCATCCGTTCCCTTCAGCGATTATTTTTAGTTGGGTGGGGGGATCGGACGACGTTGTTCTGCCCCCGCTCTTTAAGGTTTTATTTTCTCGGGAACGGTAAGGGAGCAAAAAGACCTACTGCGCAGCAAAGGGGAGTAAATGAAGTACAAACGAAAGCGACCATCTGTTCCTCTCTGTGACTGTTTTTAATTCGAGGGTCTGGGACCACCATTTCTGGCCCCTCAGTTTAAATTTCCATTTTCTCGGGAACGGTAAAGGAGCAAACGGAGCTACTGCGGAGCAAGTGGGAGCAAACGAAGTACAAACGAATGCCACCATCTGTTCCTCACTGTGACTGTTTTTAATTCGAGGGTCTGGGACCACCTTTTTCTGGCCCCTCAGTTTAAATTTCTATTTTCTCGGGAACGGTAAGGGAGCAAACGGAGCTACTGCGGAGCAAATGGGAGCAAACGAAGTACAAACGAATGCCACCATCCGTTCCTCTCTGCTATTGGGTGGGGGGCTGGGACCATGTTGTTCTGGCCCCCCACTTTATATTTCTATTTTTTCGGGAACGGTAGGGGATCAAACGCAGAAACTGCGGATCAAATGGGAGCAAACGAAGTACAAACGAATGCCACCATCCGTTCCCTTCAACTATTATTTTTAGTTGGGTGGGGTGGCTGGAACGACGTTGTTCTGGCCCCCACTTTACGATTCCATTTTTTCGGGAACGGTAAGGGAGCAAACGGAGCTACTGCGGAGCAAATGGGAGCTAACGAAGTGCAAACGATTGAAATTGTTTTCGAAGAATTGCTTGATGGGGGGGGGGCAGGACTACGTACGCATTTAAACATTATCACTTACACTTTATAACCTCTCACTTGTTCTTCCTGTTTCGCCCTGTCCTTGTGCGGATTTGATGCAAAACTAGCTTGTACGGACCAGTCAGCACAGATTGACCTGTTTTTTACGCATTTCATGATATAATTGCATCAAGAAACCATTATCAATAAAGACATTACAATGACATCTGTTACAAAATATGTCTCCACGCCCAATGCACATACGAACTGCAGGAGTTATTTTTTTTTAAATTATCTCTAAACGAAACTCGTAATGTTTAAATGGACCTATTTCATCAGTGGATTTTCATTCTGCTACGAATGCTTTCGAAAATGATTTGCTTCATAATCCACTGTGAAATGTAGGAGACCTAAAAAATCAGACACCTGAATAGCACATGGAGTGAAGTTAAGAGCAAGGATACCAGATCTGAAAACACTAGTTTTAAAAAAACACTGCAGACAATTGTATGTTGCATTTACTGCGAATTTTGAAATAACATTCCAAAAACTGGCAATTTACAGGAAAGATGTAGTAATTTAGATCTGATTTTCAAATTGAATTTAGCGTTCATTTCATCAGGAGCCTCATGAGCTTTTGCTGGGAGTCTAACACGGGCCTCTGCGCCAAGGTGTGTACGCTATCCACCTACCCATTACGAAACTATATGTACTAATTTAGAAACGAAAGAGAATATCTTAGGAACTAGCTTGTCTATAGACTGAACCATGTAAGTATAGTCTTACAAACTTTTAAACAACGCTAGACGTCTTCGGTGTGGGAGACTTGAGCTTCTTTTCCGGCGAGAAGTTATGTAGTTAGGATTTTACGTTAAGCTGTAGCTTCAAGTCTCATATAGCTTCGCTGCTGAACAGGTCTCCAAACCTCAAACCACTCGCCTTGTTTTCATCTGTTTATATTTATTAAATGTTTAATTACTTAAAAGTCTCGAATGGGAGTATACGAAAGACAAATTATCAAACACGTAATATATTTTTTTGGGACAATTTTATAGTTAGAGGTATGCGCGGATACAAAATATCGCATCCACATCTGTACCGCATCCACAGTATCTCTATCCGCATCCGCACCCGCATCCGCAACACCTCTATCCGCACCAGCATCCGCATAATGAGGTAGCAAATACCGGTATATACAACTTACATATTCTATAATACACGTAGTTTTCTGAATCAAACGAAACAAAATATTATATGTTTCCTCGTGATCAAATACCAACTACGATAAATAAAATGCAATATAAATCGTGCAGATACAAATTAGAAATTAATGAACGATTTATGTGCTTACCCAAGATCTTCAAATGCAGATATCGGACCAAAATAATGCCACGTAGGTAATATTCCATCAATCGACTAATTTTAGAGCACGTCACTAAGTTTTTAAACTTCAACATTACTCATAAAAAAAGGGGGACATTTGTTATAAACACAAAGGCGAAATAGAATTAATCGTTATTAAGAAATAAATATTAATCACAGGGAAAACACATCCAAATATCCCGAACTGACACTAGCACCAGTAATTGCACTAAATTAAAAAAAAGTGACAAAACTAACAACGCAATGCAATGCATTATTTCCCGACCAAGCTCATTCGTGGCTAAGCGGTTAGCGTACGTGCCTTTGGCGTGAGAGACCAGGGTTCAATTCCCGGCGGAAGCTCATGTGATTCGGATTCCACATTAATCAGTAGGTCCACATCTCTTATAGCCTCGCTGCTAAATGCGACGTTAAACTCAAAATCAACTCAAGCTTTCACGCAGGGGCGGATCCAGGACCGACTTCTGGGGGGGCGGTAAGTTGTCATACTGGTCCTTTTAAGGGCTCCAAACTTTGGGATGAGTTTTATTTATATATATAAAATAAGAAAGTTTCCTCTTCTGGGGGGAGCGATCGACCCGATCGCCCCCCCTTGGATCCGCCCCTGCTTTCACGACTACGCTTTTACTGAAACTAGAAGTGAAAATAACTTCGAATACAAATAGGAAGTCTACGCCTTTAATTTCAGGAAGAGGTAATAGAGGAAGTTTAGAATTTACTGCTTTTCTTAGCTGCACCCACTCATTGTTGGACACATTTAGAGTAGGAGAAACAACGCATTGGTTGTTCTTTCTTTCTTTACCAGAGGCCCAGAACATACATACATATACTCATACACACAAGAAGAAAGAGAGAGAGAGAAACTCCAATCCCTCGGAATGTTCATTGAGGTCCGTGCATCTCTCCGAAAAGAGAAATCTGTGGGGTCGCAAATGTGCATCCGGTATCTGCTGTATTAGGAAACAGTGAAAAAGATTTTTTTTTTAAGAGAGAGGGAGAGAGAAAGATTAGCGTATGATGTGACTTGTTTACTATTTCGGTGACCTACGCGCTTCTCCAGTTTGTCACAAAAGGCAAAGATAATTCTGCTGACCAGTTTTCAGTTTATGGAAGGGGATGCGGTGTTTTAAATTAGGGTTTTGGTTCCTGACCTCTCAGGATAGAAAAACTTTATTTGAAGACATTTCTTCCTCTTCAATGCGAATGGTCTGAAAATTTTGAGCTTTATCAGAGGGGTTTTAGCGGCAATTATATTTTCTTCTTTACAGCAAATAGCAGTACTTGAGGAGTAGCGATGGGGCCTGCCGTTCTTTCTGTTTAGGTCAGAGATGTCATTTACCTACAAAACGGCTGTTAAAATATTGAAAACAGCAATAAAAGGACACACTCTCGCGTCATTTTTTGTCCTTTTGCTGTCACTGAGTCACAAGCTTCAAACACACTTATATTTTGATTTTAGTATTTTCAACTGGTTTTAGAACTTTTAATTCAAAACAAACGTTTCTAGTGCTCTTTCCACCATTATCACATAATTCACAGCATTATTTTAGGTAGAAAAATGTAGGAAACATTATCCGCAACTTTATCCGCTATCTGCACAGAAAAGAGATATATATCCGCATCCGCGCAGATCTCTATTTACAGTTTATTTCTGTAGTCAGCTTGTGATCCCTCGCTTGCTCTTCAGTAGGCTGGCCCTTGGGAACCACTGGTTTAAAGGCAACGTAAAGTTGACTGATATATTCATTTTAAAGAAAAGCAGGGTTAACTTTACATTGTCTGGAACTATATAGTGGCTATATCATTAACACGCGTCTTTAGTACAGGAGATCCGGATTCGATTCCCGGCATAATCCCATGTGGTTTAGATTCCGCGTGCAGCGGTAGGTCCATGTCTCATTATAATCTTGGTGTTGAAAGGGATGCTAAACTCCAAAGAAATATAATGCAATTCATATTGTATGTTCCAGTTGGTATCCTTATATGGTTCATAAAGAATGCTAGCTAATAATGGCCATATAGTTGAGTTTGGTGGGCATTTCTCGTGCAATTGAACCGAGCAAGGCTTATCAATAACGACACTACAACGTTATTTGCCGAAAAATATTTCTAAACTAGACCTATTTTTGAATGGAATTAAAGACGAACTGGAGCGTGTAATGTAATCTGAGAAACATTTTTGTACATGGTAAAAGTATGATAACGAGGCCAAGACGTTTTCGATTTTACATCATCAACTGAGTAGAACCCAAGATCTGTATATAAATTTGAAATCAAAAGGTGTTGCATATCAAAGTGTACGATTTCTGAAAACAACAACAACAACAACAACAAAAACAAAAACAAAAAACAGTGTATTCATTGTGAGTACCATCAGCTAATATTGTCTCTGTGATTTAATAAAAATGTTAAAATTGTAGTCAATAATAACATTCATGTGAAGTGCGTTTTATAACACTTTTATTTGGACGAAGAGTTATTTAAGGATAATTTATTTGTACCGCGTAAGAAGTGAACATAAATCAAGAATTATAATGCAATGTATTTCACAAGTAATAATATTAATAATTTCCTCTCTTTGTTTTTAAGCACACACACACAAAACAGAGAAACGAAAGCAATACGCATAGTACTGTAGCAGGTTGAACTTGAATCTTTGTGACGTCATCCGTACTGACCAATAAGAGTGCTACTTCAGCCATGTACTGGACGAACCTCTTCGGATCGGCGAAAATGCACTCGGGGTTGGGTAGTTGGTTTCTTAACAATGGGGATGGGACGAAGGAGGGTTAACATTCTTCAGAGAACTACACTTTCACTTTGAATGCCTTAGGCTAATTTGGTGACAGGGTTCAGAGCGAAGCTGACAAGAAAGATAGTGAATTGTCCACCACATAATGGTTCAATACTTGCACTATCACATTCACTGTAATTTGGACATCTTCGTTACGTAGCTCCTTCGTGGCTAAGCGGTTAGCGTACGCGCCTTTGGCGTGGGAGACCCGGGTTCAATTCCCGGCGGGAGCTCATGTGGTTCGGATTCCACGTTAATCGGTAGGTCCACGTCTCATATAGTCTCGCTGCTTAAAGGGACGCTAAACTAAAATCAATCAATCAATCTTCGTTACGTTGACTAAACGATAATAAATAAAATCACCTGTAATTTATTCCTAATAAAAAAATGAGCAACATTATTACAAGCCTTCCTCACTGGTCTAGTGACTATTAGTAAGCGTGCCTTTGGTGATCGATTCCCGGTGAGGGAGCTTTGAATTACAGTGGTTCGGATTCCACGTCAAAACTGTGTACCACGTCCACGTCTCATATAGCCTCGCTGATGAAAGAAAACGTTAAATGATAATCAACCAATCAATTAATCAGTCAGCAGTAGGCCTATTTCAAATTTCAGCTGCATAAACAACATGTCTTGTTGGACTGGTTAAATTCATTTTGGTGAAGCAAGTGTTTTAACAAAATTTCAAAATGCTCCGGATATTTAAATGTTCTTTGGTTACTAGTAGGCCTAGTTCCTCAATAGAAAATAGGCTATATGACTAATGTCATATAGGAGATATCAGAATAAAATATTAATAATGTTGCAGACTTCAAGTCTTAAGACTGTCATCATACTTGCAGACCAATACTCATCAAATGAACCTCTTTCTTATTTACTAAGAACAAAACAACAACTTATGAGCCAAAAAAAGCTTAGTGTTAGTAAATAAGAAAGAGATTTCTTTGAGTGTTGGTCTGATATTTCCCAAAATCTCTAAATAATCTATTTCCTTAGGAAAATTGTCACGATAACGTCACCACTTTCTATCGCAAAATTCTGCAACTTATTTCAAAATTAAATGAAGATGAGAATTTTGTTTAGCGTTTTTTTTTCCTCACTCGTTTGCCACATTTTAGGTTGGGCAAAAATCAGACCTCAATTTAGCGTGCGAATTATATAGTTAGTTAAATATTTGTTTAGATCATATTTGTTTAAGCAGCGAAATTCTTCACTACGGGTTTTATAAAATTTATGATGTAACCAGTGGCGTAACTATAGGCTTGGGAGCCCTCCCGCTAACAACGTGCTGTGGGGTCCCTTTTTACATTCCACTTCACGGTTTGGGGGCCTCCTGATGGCTTGGGACCCAGGCAATGTGGGGTCTGCGGGGCTCTTATTTACGCCCCTGGATGTAGCAAATGACTTTCAGTTCCGTTGAAGTGATTACTGCCCCAAATGGATTTCTTCGGATTTATTAAAAGAAACGTGAACTGGCTTTTACCATTCGACTCAACTGACCTTTGTGTGTATGTCTGTCCAAGTCTACAAAATTTAAGCGGATTTAATTAAATTTAGCATGTACTTTCCTCAAACGATAGTAAACAATCGTATCATTTGGAGTTCTAATCGATTTAGAGCAAGGGAGTAAAATGGATTAAATCTACTCCGTGCTACAAGTGTACACTTATGCTTAATATGATAACAGAACAATATTTCAGTAAACATACATAAACATTATTCAAATTTGACACATCTACCTGTAGCAAATATTTTCTTTAGAAATTTCCAACCATTCGCATTGCCTGTATTTGAAATTTCCAGGAAATAAAGAGATTAATTTACCCTATTCCCACGATTTAAGAAAATGTTTCACGATAATTTTATTTTTAAAAAATATTTGAATTTTAGACAATATGATGTATGATTTCTTTGAGGATTTCCCATAATCTCCATTCTTTAGAGTTAAAACTGCGTTTTTGTTACTTGTTTGTGCTGCTTCTACAGTTCTTGGCATAGATGGCATGGTAGCGCGACGAAAGATTTTAAAGCTTACACCGTTTAGGTTTTTGCACCTAGAACCTTTCTATTTCAAATGTGCCCTCGCAAAATATGTGAAACACACTTCTGTCCCTCCCCTGTCGCCGTCTTACGGGGGAAACCATCCCTTTGCTTTCGGGAAAGAAGTGAATGGTATTGGCTGTGTTGCTAATTTGTCGTTCAGTTTTTTTTTGATTTTGGCGAGTGAAGGTCTTAAGCTACTTAGAATGGGTAACAAGACAGTACATAGCGAAGCCTATCAATGTGGCAACCCCATACACATTTACTATTGAAGGATCTCGGCCAAAGCAACTTGTCCCTCCTCTTTCGAGGGAGTTACGGGAAAACACACGTCGACAACAGCGCCAGCACGGGCACACTTCAAAACACAAAGGCTCTAGTTCACTTTTAGCCTTTTGCCGTTTAGGACTAGTGTGTTTATGTTCAATACAATTTACGTCTTTTGCCGTTTAGGACTAGTGCCGTATCCCCGTAATTTTCCGTAAGGAGGTAACACTATGCGAACACGCAAAGATATATGAGCTTGCGACTCCAGATTGTTAACTCATAAGTAAGTCACTGAAATCAGCTGATCGAAACTAAACTTTTTTTCCTAAAGTTGAAAGATACGTTACACCCGTCACTGAGGATGGCTATCTTGGAAAAGTCTTTACACAGCGTAGACTGTGTGTGCTCACCGGGAATGGAACCTGGGACCGCTCGTACCAAACGCATTTGTTCCTAACAAAGACGCATACAATATTTGTCATTTTACAGTATGAATCATTCCCAAATCAACTTAAGAACAGATGTTATTATATTCAGTGAGAGTGCCCGCATTTTTATTATTATTTATCTTCCTCCCCTACAACTCGCAAAAAAATAAAAGTCATTTTATGTTATGCTTATAACAGAAGGTATATTGACTTCGTTCATTGGGCGTGCAAAGCTATGTGCACGCTCTACAAAAAGTTACATAAGAACTATACACGTGTTGATCATTGCAACATGTGGAGAGTGACGACTACCTTTAATAAATAAGAAGGATATTACAGAATTTTTCGGGAGTATTTGAACATAGGACATGGTTTTTTACCAGCTTGATGCAGGTATCATAAACTATTGAGGTAGTACTACTTACCCATTTGTTTCTTTAATACATTTTTAAAAGATTATTTGATATTTATGGCTGAAATGTACCTAAGTTATCGACAACAAAATTAAGATAATAGCGACACCTAGGGAGACACTTTTTAGTCATATTACGAACTGAATGGAATCCGAGACTCAGATAACAGCAATCAGAGGAATATTTCTTCAACAGGTTTAATAATAATAATAATAATAATAATAATAATAATAATAATAATAATAATAATAATAATAATAATAATAATAATAATAATAATAATTTTATTATTCTTATTTTTCCCAACTTGTCAACATTCAGTACATTCCATATAACTTTCCACTAAATTGGTGCTATTTGGTGCGAGCAACCCTAGTTTGCTTCCCGGTGGGGGGACACAGTCTAAAAAGTGTAAAAGCTTATTGAGACCAGCGATCCTGAGTGAAATTTTCCTGGGTTTTCCTCACCCGCACCAGGCAAATGTCGGGATGGTACCTAATATATAGGTTCGAAGCCACTTTCTTCCTTTTCTTTCCTCGGATAGTGTGATCCCCAAGGGACGTTAACTCTCATACGTGACAGGCTAACATGGCCTTAGATGCCAAAAACTCTGAAATCTAATTCCGAAATTCTAAAATCAATCGGTGCTATTATATTTTAATAATTTATCACTAGTGTAGCCAGTAAGTTGTTTCAATTATGCATTTCAGGTTTTAACGTTGATCACTGTAGAATGAAAACTGTAGTAAACAACAGGAATTGGTTTTCTGCAATTGATTAAGTGTTCCAAACATACATTTCAACCATATCCTTAACTATCTACCTCAAAGAAAAATGTATTACAGCTTCCGGTTTCCAATGTTGATCTACATGAAGCAAAAACGACTAGAGATAGCAAGTATTATTATTATTATTATTATTATTATTATTATTATTATTATTATTATTATTATTATTATTATTATTATTATTATTATTATTATTATTATTATTATTTACATCTAGCATTTTAAGAACATGTACTATCTTCTCTCTTAAATCTGTACTCAACCGTGGGGTGAGTCGAGTTGATTTTCAGTTTAACGTCCGGTTCAAAAGCGAGGCTATATGAGACGTAGACCTACTGATTAACGTGGAATCCGAACCACATGAGCTCCCGCCGGGAATCGAGCAACCCTAGGGTGGTATAAATCAACCACTTTCCGTTTCAGCGTTGATTGTTATAGAGTAAATAATAGATAGCGAAAACTGGTTTTCTAAGATCAATTGAGCTTCCCAAAAATAGAGGGTGTTTCAAAATGAATATCGGGGTTTAAAAGCTTTGTACTAATTATTAGAATTAACTTAAAAATATAAATAATACATACAATTATAAATAATAATACGCATGAGCATACAATGTTTCCTCTGTCTGCCATTAGAAAGCGCTAGTAGCAAAGATGGCGACTAGAGAACAGAAAGAGTTTTGTTTTTTATGTTTTGTAAAGACTGAACCTATAGTTACAGTGAAACCGTCTGTATGGAGAATTTTAAGGAGACGCTAACAACTACGTCCTTATCATTTGCAATTGCTACAAGCTCTAAAGCCTACAGACTACGGTTTACATGCCAACTTCGTAGATGAAATATTGCTGCATGACCATAAAGATTTTCTGAATCGTGTCGTTCTCAGTTATGAATCAGCATTTCACCCAAGTTGTGATGTGAACACTCAAACTGTTCGCATATGGGGATCTGAAAATTCCCGCGAGATGGTACAGTTGCAACGAGACTGCCCTAAATTGAATGTATTTTGTGCCCTACCCCGGTGGAAAGTTTATGGGCCTTTCTCGTCTGTCGACTCGATGTGTGCCGTTTGATGAATGGTGCTCACATTGAATACTTGTAGCAAAAACTGTTTGAGTTGCTCTTTCATTTGACACATTACTTATTATTGTACATTAAATGTAATAAATGCTACAAAGCTTTAAAAACCAGATATTCATTTTGAAACACCCTGTATATCGTATCTCCTCTCCAATCTCTCTAGTGTAACGAGAAAAAGTAGAAATCTACTTTCGCTTTCGGTTTCAATATTAAGTGAAAATATATCACACCATAGAAACCAAACTCCTTTACGTGGTGTACATGTGAAACTGATATTTGAATAGATGTTATGGTTAAGATAGACGTTTAAATTATTATTATTATTATTATTATTATTATTATTATTATTATTATTATTATTATTATTATTATTATTATTTAGATATGCCCAGCTCTTTGGACAAAGTATAATATTTAACTTTAATAAACTAATAAAAGGGTAAACTCTGACAGTGTAGTCTATGTCAATTTCTGAAATACAGAAACGTCAAAAGGTACAAGTAAAGATAAGAACATCTATTAAGTTAATATATATTCTAAAGTAAAGTTATATTGTAAGATATACAATTATTGTAGCTTTTTAACAGCCTAGAGATCAAAATATATTTCCTATTATTTGGTTCCATTAAAATTTAGAACTTTAAAATACACATTTATTTTAAAGTATAGTCTGATTTACATCGGTTCTCAAATATCGTCCCTACAAATACAGAGTCAATTAATTTTCTTCTGTCAGGCAGTGGTTCCAATTTAAAATATGTTCCCAGTATTCAGACGTGTTAGACTAATAATCGAGTCTTAAAGTATTTTAATAAAACACTTTTGGAACATTCAATCCTTTAAGAGCTACTTTTTTCAATAATAGCTGAAGCAATGATTGTATTTCACTTCATTTCTTACTTATAAGTTTCAAATAATACATTCTGGACCAATAAAATAAATAAATAAAATAAATAAATAAAATAAAATAAAAAGGGAATACCATTAAGCAAATATAATTGTAACGCTTAATATTATAAACTAGAGGGCCGCGGTGCCTCAGTGGTAAAGCATTCACTCTGGTGGATGGGGTCCTTGGTTCGACCCCAGCTCGCGCCAAGTGAGCTTTGTGGTGGTCAAACACCGTGTGCGTGGGTTTCCTCGGGATTCTACCGTCTCCTCCCACTTTCTTCAGTCTAATTTTTCATCTATTTCTCATCACCGTGTGCTTTAGCCTAGCAGGCATAACTGTGGGACGTAAAACTTAAAGATATCATTTCATTTCCTTATAAAGTAAAATTATTGTTAAACATGTCTTTCCGTTCTCGCTCGAAAGATAGCAACTCCTGAACACGTGATCGAACTACTAAGGTGGGTTTCGAACCACAGCTGGGTTTCCAATTTGGCACAATTGTTGGATACACAGAACATCATAAAGAATCTTTAAGTCCCACGGTTATGCCGGTTAGGCTAAAGGAGATGGTGATGGTGAGTAATGAATGAAATGGTGGAATGAAGAAAGTGGGAGGAAACGGGGGAACACCGAGGAAACCCACGCACACGGTGTTTGTCCACCATAAAGTTCACTTGGCGGGGGCTGGGATCGAACCCGGGTCCCCAATTACCACAAAGCTCACTTGGCGCGAGGTGGGATCATATCAAAGACCCCATGTACCAGAAATGAACGATCTACCACTGAGCCACCGCGGCCCCAGAACATCATACAAGATTAAGTGTTGCAGCATAGTCCGTTCTTCACCGAAGGGCCGCCGTGGCTCAGTGGTAGCGCGTTCACCTCTGTTGTATGGAGTCCCTGGTTCAAACCCTGCTCCCGCCAAGTAAACTTTGTGGTAGATAAACACCGTGTGCGTGGGTTTCCTCGGTGTTCTCCCGCTTCCCCTCACTTTCTTCATTTCATTCATTTCTCATCTTCACCGTCTCCTTTAGCCTAGCCGGCATAATCGTGGGACGTAAAACTCAGAAATTTCACTTCATTTTTCTGTTCTTCACCAGAATATTCGTGCGGAGTACGGTAGCTGAGTAGTAGAACGCTTACTTCTGGCGTGTGGAGTGTTTGGTTCATCTTCGGCCAAGTAAGTTTGTGCTGGACAACATCGTGTCTGTGGGTTTTACTTCTGTTTCCTTCCACATTATCATTCCACCTATTATTCCATTATCATTCACTTGCTTTAATCATCGTCTCCTTTAGTCTCAATGGCATAGTCGTGGGACATTCTAGCCACGGCTTTTCAATAATTTATTTTTTCCTGATCATTTCAATTTTCTTTGTTCAGGAAATACTTCGAATTTGAAAGTAACAACTCTTGGTTTTGTTTGTACATAAAGAACAATATTTTTTATATTTAAATCGTTTAGTAACTTTTAATTGTTATCTAGATTGCGAATAACAAAAAATCAACAATGAATTTTGAACTACAATGTGCATTGTTTCATAGATACAACTTCATTGTTACGTTTGTTGCAGCTAGAAGATACACGTAAGTTAAACATTTCTAAAACAAATTTTCAGTAATTAGTACTTAGATTATCATATATTGTTTGTTTCATACACGTTCGGTTGTAGCAGTTTATATTTCTAATTTTTTAAGTTTTCTTTGCGTTTTAGAAATAGTACTTGTGTTATTAAGGACCGTAATATTTCATGTAAAGTATATACCACAAATTGAACATTTCCTAATATCTATACAATTAAAAATTTCATCTCAGATGTACTAAACCGGACATACCATCGCACTAAATAGTTTTGCTCAAATTTCTTCATAAAATGGGACCTCCCTCGTGACTAATCGGTTAACATACGCCCCTTTGACGTAGAAGACTTGAGTTCGGTTCCCGGCGGAAGCTCATGTGACTCGAATTTCACGTTAAACTGTAGGTCCACGTCTTATATAGGCTCGCTGCTGAAAGGTACGCTAAACCGAATATCAAATTTTCTTAAAATGTAGATCATGCTGTGTCCATAATAAATTTACAATGTTGGAGTTATTTCTAGCAGTATTAATTTAATAAAATATGAATTTTGAGTGATTAGTAGAATACCACTGATTTTGGTTTACGTGGTTATGTAACAAGAGGTTATGAACAACAGTTATGATATTTCCGTAAGTTCAAAACCACGCCAGGATTTCAATCGCGGGACAGTTGGAGATTGTACACACTATTATAGAAGGTCGTATTCCACAGAACAGATCATACCTCGCAATAGCTGATCGTCTTCAACATAACTCTATTACAGGATCACATATTTTGAGTTGAGTCTATGAGGCATGTTACTGACGTCTTCATCAGAGTATCTAAATAGCAACCTCGCAGTACGGATGATTCTTAAAGAGTCTTTCCTATTAATATAGTGAAATCGGCCCTTGATCCAAATTGGGTCATTATTGATCCAAAATGTTAGTTTTGACCTAATACCACCTCAAAAAATGTTTCGACCCGTACCCCTACTAACTACCGAATTATCGTATCATACATTCTCAAAATTTATTTATTTATATATATTTTTTTAATACTGATGTAAGTGACCCAAATAAGTTGAAAGTTTCCAGATTGTAGACACTATGAAGGTGTAAATGTGAACTATTTTTTTTTAATTGTGTGTGTGTGTGTGTTGAAAATTTCAAAAAATCAAAAATACTTTGGAGAGGCACGCCGCCGACTTTTTTGTTCAAAATGATATTGTAAAACTTTGTCTTATATAGGTATATGTAGAGCGTTAATAAAAAGTGTGTTTGGTATTTATTTTTCACTATCAATTTTATTATTTTATAAAAGTATTTTTACAAAATGCTGTAAATTATTTTTTTTTAATCTTAAAGGTTAGTTTTAGTTGGCCTTTGACCGTGTGGTTGCAGATAGGATTTTTGCAGAGTCCCGATGCAGGCTAGGCAGAATGGTATTAGGGGCTCAAAGCTTCGAGCAAGCAGTGGGTAGGTTAGTTGGTTAACAGAGCAGGCTAAGCGGATATGGTTAGAATTTCCAGTTAGAGCCCCGAAGCAGGCTAAGCCAGGAGAAAGGATAGGCGTAGTTTTGAAGCAGACTAGAGGCCCTGGGGTTAGGTTACTTCTAATGTTCCGAAGCAAACAATAGGAGGGACACCAGAAAACTGGTACCGAATTGCCTTTATCCATCCAATTTATAGGGTTCCTTGGGTGGCGGTGGCGCTGCTGCTCCGATGTCGTCTTCTGCTTCGTGGGAGGGGCTAGAAGACGTCGTTTGCAAGTGATTTTAGATCCATCTGGTGTGAAGTCTTCTTGCCGAACCACGTGGTAGTGTTTGTAAACACTGACATGTGGAATTGTTTGTTTACAACATCACATGGGATATTACAATATAATACCCTTAGGTGCACTATATATTTTTTCAGAGTCTGAAAGTGATGGTTTCTTCTGGTCTTCCCGCATCTATGGCCATGTTAAGACGTTACTTACGAGGGATAAAGTCCACCGGCAATAACACACCTGGGGGATTGGGGAGTAAGAAAAGAATGGAGAAAAAAGGAAGCGTTGTGGAACTATTAAGTTAGGTACCATCCCGTCATTTGCCTAGTGTGAATAAGGAACGCCCAGGAATAACTTACTCAGGATGGCTGGCCTGAAAAAGCTAGTACAATTTTTCCGACCCAGTGTTCCCACAGGGAATCGAACCTGGACCGCTTGCACCAAAGGCAAGAGCATTCGCGACTACGCTACACGGGGCCACAACTAATTAAGGAAAATGAATGACTGATTATGGAAGAATTGGTGAATGAGAATATGGAAGGAAAAGGGAGTACTTCAAGAAAACTCACAGACACGTAGTTGTGTGTCCCAGGATCGAACCTTGGGACGCTTGAACCAGAGTGAACAGTCTACCATTGATCCACTAAAATTTTCAACTTCCATCAAAAGTGGTCTACTCAGACCAAAGGTCGAATTTCGTAAATGCAATGTGGTAGTTTTCTTATCTTATTAGGAACGTCCACAAAGAAAATAACAATCGTGTGTTACAAACATTTTTCTGAAAGGTTTCTGTTCAGCCTTGAAATGGCTTCGGGAATACCTTCAGAAAATAGTTATAATTACACCATTAAATGTCAATATCACTCCAGAAGCAAAAGATAGATTCTGCAGAAGACGTTTAAAACCAAAGTTCTTTGTTTTCTTGCGTACTTTCTAAACCTGAACCAAAGACCTTTGTATTCTATCAAGGAACTTAATATTTTAACTACATCCACGTTCCTCGATTTTATATTCCATGGAGGAATGATTTAACTGTATTTACCTTATGTTTCCGTTACACAGTAATGTCATTTCGAGAGCAAAGGTGAATATTAGATTTAGAAAAACATTTGAAACACGTTTGTGTTTCCTTGCAGTATACTTTCCAAATCTAGATCAAAAATTTCACTTCCATTAAAAAGAAACTTACTTTCGATCTGTTTTGGATGTTTAAAAGATCACCAGTAAAGGAAATTTTGTAAGTCATTTCTTTATTTTAAGATCTTATGCGGAATACTAGCAAGGTTAAGGTCTTGGTACGAACTAACAACCTCATCCCATTTTCATGCAGGGCGTAACTGAATACATGTTACGTTAACATGACACGAAGAATAAGTTAACATGACACACAATAGAATTCATCGCCCCTTTAAACTTACAAGCTGTTAGAAATAGAGAAAAATGACATATGGCATCTCATAACGAACAAAGGAGAGGAGTAAGAGGATGCAGTCCTCAAAAAAAATATACCTGAAGAAATCCATCTTATCATAAACCAGCCGATAAGGACGCTACGCAAGGACCTCTCCAAGGGATGACAGATTTGCCGGAGACAGTGTGTCATGTTTCGTACAAACTGAGTGACGCATTGCTAGCACTATGTGATCAGTAGACGCAAAAACTCATAAACTATTTGCAATTCCTGTGCATCATATTATCACTGGCCATGACAACGGGCTCAACCAAAGGGCCAAGAAAAATTTTATCTCGAAGAAACTTTATGATCGACCTGGTATAACATTGTATACTAAATATATTGAGCACGCGAGCAGAATTTTAACCTTTTCCGCCACGTGGCCTTGCCTGCTCCAAAAAACCATTGCCGTTCTTACAAAGACAGAATACCTAAAGCGAGGTTGCAATGCTGCAAGAATCTTGTAGCAGTCATTTAAAAATCTTGCAACCTTACAATATTTCTATGTATAAACATAGTCTTGAATGGGACATGCAACAGTTTTTTCATCATGCAAGGAGTCAAACTATGTGCAACTGTCTGGGACGTTTTGCTTGCTACTTGCTATCGCCCTCCCATTGACATAAAGTAAAAAAAAAAAAAAAAAAAAAAAACTGTTTCGTCGCTTCCGAAACGACGGATTCTTTTGGACGGGTAGTTGAAGCGCACCAAAATGCAGGTTTTTAATGAAGATGTTCACTATTTGTCCACTAGAGTGCAGTGCTGCGGCGGTGGAGATATCTTTCTTGCTTTCACTAAGTTGTAAATAGTAAAATAGAAAGATGGGGTTGCAAACATTTTTAACGACAGCTACAAGATTCTTGCAACGTGGCAACCTAGCTTTACATTCCACGAGGAAATAAAGTTACCGCACTTTAGGCAGCTTACTTTAGTGATTTCTGGCCTTTGCTTTATAATAGCTAATGATACCACACACGCATGTGATACTGTACGTACATCAGGAGATGAAACGAATACAAGGAAATAATAAAGATAGCATAGGACAGAACAATTGAATTATATCGCGCAGTCTTTTTACTTTCTCGCTATTAATCTCTCAAAGTAATACGTATGACATGCTCCCTTTAAAAGATTTATAGTGCTCTTGGACAAAATTCCCTGGTAGCGCCAACGGACGTGACAATGGCGTATTATAATGAATGCTTCATTCATTATCCGGCATATGGCGTGCCAGGAAGCAAACCTTGTCAAATACTTGGGTCGGTAGGCAAAGGAACACAGTCAATAAGTTCGCTGTGCGTATGTGCTGTTTGACGCAGTTCGCAGTGATAAATTATTTTGATTGATGTAAACAGTCCAGTTTAATGGTTGAATGGTGAAGTATGTAGAGAGTATAAGGAGATTCTGGTCTTGGTCTATAGTGAGTGTAGATACAATGGGTGAAATTCCAGTCGCTTCAATGCGGAATGCTTTCCCGGTCGTTACACTATATCATGCATCATGATTGCGAGAATTGAAGGATGTCTGCGCGGAAACCGATATATTTGCGGTCAACAGGAGTAACTATGGCGCTAGGAAGGCTTGCCATACAGTTGCGTTTGAAGAAGTCATGTTGGAACATAAAGAGGCTATTCCTTCGTCGAGAACTTGAGCAATTGCTCATAAGATATTTGTAGATCACAAGAGTGTCCGGCAACTTCTTCTAAAACAGTAAACCTAACTTTACAACTTGCAACAGGTGCAGGATATGAAGGCCTGAGATTCTGCACCACCCAATACATTGTGTAAGTTTTTACTTCCATGTTGTACAGAATAGCATCACTTTCCACGGTTGATTCTCTTAACAGATGAAGCGTGCGTATAACGTGAGCATAACAGCGTGTTTAGGCGTGTTTCTGAGCCGTAACAGACATGTGAAGGTTGAAGAGAATCCCAATGGTACCAGATAATACTAGCCCCGGTTTGCATTTGACATCTGGGTGTATATCATCGGCAGTCAAGTAGTACAACCACATGTCTCACACCACGTCCCTCAGTTTGTGTGTACTTCCATGTTATTCCATTCGTAGTTGTTACAGAATCAGCGGCTGGATAATTTTAGCAATGTATGGTTCCAACACGGCGGCATTTTCCTTGCGCAGTACGCGATCATCTCAAACGCAAAATTGGAAGGGGATGAATAGGACTTGGCAGTCCAACATCTTAGCCGCCTTGATATATATCACCTAACAATGTTCATCTTGTAATTATCCGCCAGTCATTCTTTTCTGGGGCTACCAAGAGCATATTGTGTATGGAACAACCCTGTTCTTTGAGCAAGTTCTCCAGAATTCGGATGTGAGGATTCGTTTGAGTTGAAGATGTGATATTAGATACAAAGAACGTATGTATCTCAGCTCTTTGTTTTAATTTTACTTCTAAAGCTGGAAATAGGACAATTAACACAACATTCAAACTTTCGATTTTCTATTTATTAAACATTACTCTTCTCCCGCGAAGAACGAGTGAAGAGTACAGTTATATAGTCTTCTATTAGTGCAATTACATTTTAAAACCTGAAATAATAAATTGCTTTTAATTGACTCTTCGTGAAATAATGAACCAGTAATAATAATTTCGCTTTATTTATAGTTAGAGGGAAGACAAAAATTTCATATAATCATCTTTCACTTTTGCGAAATAAATAAAAAAAAATATTTTTAAATTTAAACTAAAGATACTAATTAGTATTAATTGTTTGGATTGTATCCAAACAATATTGAAATAATTTAACAAAGCAAATAACAACAAAAAAAATTGCTGCTTAGAAACAAAGATCTACGATTTATTTCTACAGAAAGAAGTTGCATGTAAGTTAAATAATATTTTAAATGTTTTATGTAGTTAGATCGTTTTACTGCTATACTGTTTGTTTTATGTATGTTTATTAGCAATACAAAACGTACAAGAAAGTTTAAGTTCTCAATTGTTTTGGATTTTAATGTTAAGTATTCCATTTGTACGCTGTTCTCGCTGATAAGGAGCTATTTTGATTTTCTTGATACAAATTGCATGTCACTTTTCTTGTATATGCATACCAGTCAGATGCAGTTTCTTGTTTGTGCAGATGTGGTTTCTTGTCAATTTGTACATAAAAGAGTAAAAGTGATTAACTGATCATCGCCCAGGGGTCGTACTTCTACAAATACAAATGTGAAATTTTGACAGAAAGTTCTTTTTATCATGGAAGCAAGAGTAAAGGAAGAATTTTCTGACTCTATCGTAAGGGTGGTAAAAAAATTGAGGTTCAAATTTCTTGCCAACTATTTGATATCTAACGAATTTCTCAAGTCAGAAGGATGGAATGCGGCATATAAATTCTTCATTGAAAATAAAGAAAAAGAAAAACGCGTTTCAACGTTTCCAGTAATTCTGCACCTAAGAAGGATAATTGGGACATTTCAATCTAATCAAGCTTTCCCATTCTTTATTCAGAAAGTGTCTGATGTGGGGACTCAGGTAACATAGAGGTTTGAAATTGTGTATGTACTCTTAATTAAAAACAAGCAGACGTGAACCGAACTCGGAAGCTTCCGGTGTACTAAACTGTACAACACAGCTTCTGCTGTCGAGTCGAGTCTGTTCTTGGCCATTAAATATAATGATATTTAATTCCTAGCGATGAACTACTTCGCACCGAGTTCCGTTCAGATCCGGCCAGTAATGACAAAAAATAAAGTCCCACATACAAGACAAGCCAAGTCAAGCCGAGACTGTCCATTGATGAATCCGGCTACCAATTATAGCGATCTCTACTTCCTAGACGGTGGGCTACTTGCGCACCGAATTTCTTTCAGATCCGGCCAGTAGCTACTGGGAAATAAAGTACCACATACAAGGCAAGTCGAGTCTGTCTCTAGCAGGGCCGGACCACCAAATATGTTTATTCATCCGATCTGGAGTAAGACAACAAACTCTAGTATGCTTACGCTGGGAGGTAATAAAGGAATACGTGTTGCATTGTTCTCAAGAAATCCTCTCCTGAGGGGAGAAAATGAGACTAACTTCAACAACGTCCAAACTTCCCTTTTTAATCAGAAAGTGGTCAGTGTACAGATTCACTCAAGATAAGATGTAAAAGGGCATCTCCACCCAATGCATTGTTGACTCCCTACTTTCTTCACCGGTGAGTACCAGGGTCGATATGGGTATGCTGAGAACCAGTAGGCTCTGTAGGTCACGGAAACTAGGGATGTTCCAAGAACCGGTTATCAGCTTTCGGTTTGGTTTGTAGTTTAAACCGAATCAATCGGTTTGGACTTCAAACCGGTCCGGTTCGGTTTGAAAACGGTTCGGTTCGGTTTGAAAACGGTTCGGTTCGGTTTTGGAAATGTTCAGTTCGGTTCGGTACGGTTTGAAATCGGTTTTGTTCTGTTTGGGAACGGTTCGGTTCGGTTCGGTTTGGTTTTGAAACGGTTAGTGTTGCCACGTCTCGTCTCGTCTCGTAAACGAGACGAGACACGAGACGGGACAGAACCCTCTTAGACGAGACACGAGACGAGACAGACTGCTTATCCCGTCTCGAAAACGAGACGAGACACGAGACGAGACACGTCTCGTGAAATGTCTCGTCTCGTCTCGTGTCTCGAAAATGAAAACGCTGGCGGGAATGGCCAAGATTGAAATTGCCAGTGGTCATATAGATTGCAAAAGGAAAATCCCCTTTGTGAGGAAACATGTTGAAAAGCCTTAATAGAAAAGTGTCCTCTGTCTATTGAATGAAACAATTGTGATACATGAGCTTCCAGAAATATCATCCTTAATGTCTTGTCCCCAATTCCCCTTGCTGTAAACTGAGGAATTCTCATTGTTTTTTATTTCTGGCTGAAATTATGACAAACAAAATCAAAGACAGGGAAGATTTTTACAAGGTCAAGAAACCGAACTAACACCACCGTCTATTCAATTTGAAAACTGGGTAAGGTTTACACTTGTCTTTATTCTCTTGTGGCGGTATTCTTTTTGCTATATGAACCGAAAACGGCAATTGAAGTATGTCATCTTGCAACTAATATTTTTGTCTTCTCTCTCTCTCACACACACACACACACATACAAATACACATAAAAAGACACTTTTACCATTTTACCAATCGCTCGCTTATTATACAGCAGTCATGTTGTAAAATTCACCTCTTCGTTTGGAAGGCTGGCGGAGGACAAAGAAAGCAAAGATATTATCGACGAACCCTTCAAATTGTTTGCTTTCAGCAAATTTATGATACTAATAATAACACTTTAGGTAAAGAAGTTTTACAGGAGGACCTTCGTTTTGTTACGCGGAAATGTTTCATCTGACCGGAGTGCAGAATTGCCCTCTGCTTCCATGTTGAGAGGAGATGAATACTTCCCTTTCCTAGTGAATAATATTCATTAGGACCTGAATTATCTTCAGAAATTGTTTCTTACAGGCATATAAAACCTCTCGAATTTAATAAGTTTAAAGAACATTTGGTATAATATTCATGGAACTCCGTTAAAAACAGAAAATATCATGAGAAGGATCAAAATCGAACATTGAAGAACATAATTAACAGAAAAGAAATAGAATACCCAAACCATATTTTTAAACCTGCTATAAAAAGGAATATCCTATATTTTTACAAATTCCTTACTCCCATGAAAGTATCCTGGGGAGGATATTCTCTCCATTTTTTTCAGACTGAAATCCTTTTATCCCGTACGATTCCCCCCCTGACACAATACGAAAAAACAAATGTTGTTAAAATCCATACACATGACCCTTCCGGGACTCAACTCGGGGCCTTCAAGCCGATGGTTTATTGCCGCAGACCGCTCGGCTTGGTATGAAGATGTACGTTGTATGATTGCGAATAGATCCCGACAATATAAGAAACTTTAATCCAAAATGGCCACCCAAAAATCAACTCTTTTTTTTTTAGCCACTAGCTAATCTGAGTGTACTGTGATGAGTTTGTTACACAAACGGGGCAATCACCACATAGTAGCACACACACCGCGGTTATGGGAACAGATTTGAACCATGGAGGTGAAGACTGGCCCCAAGCATTCTTTCGTCCGATGTGTCGTTCAGCTCCCATTACTATGGCATTTTAAGCAGAGCTTAGTGTGCAGTAACATATAAAATTTCAATCAAATACTTTCCATTACTCAATAAAATTATTTGGTTTCGAGTTTTTAAATAATAATAATAATAATATTTTAATAATTGCAACAAATCTAAATATGCTAAAATGGAAAGTAGTTTTTGGATTGTTATGGGTTAACTCTGTGAAACCTAAAGGCTGGAATATATGAAATCAAAGTGTACACACATATCTCTCTCTATTTATCTATATATCTTTCCATCTCTCTCTCTCTCTCTCTCTCTACATATATATATATATATATATATATATATATATATATATATATATATATATATATAGAGAGAGAGAGAGAGAGAGAGACACTATAAAGCAAGTGGGCTGATAGTATACGATAGTGTCGGGGATGATGACAACTTTACATCGAACTTTGCTTGTCGTGTAAACATATTTAACATTAGTGTCTTCATCTTCGACGTACCTATGAGCAATTTACTGTATATTCGTGTGTTGAAACTGGTGAAACAAATTTCAATGTTTTAGAATGTAAAAAAAAAGAAAAAAAAGAAAAAAAAAAGAAGCCAGGGTCGAGAAGCCTCAGACAACTAACAGCAGAGATATATTATCTTGTAAATTGCCTTGTGAGCTTATTTGAATTTATTTTTAAGACCTTTAGGCAACTTTGGCCGTATGGATGATGATGGGAAAATTAGTGGAATGAAGAAAGTGGTAGGATACTAGACAACTTCGAGAAAACACACACATTCGAAAAATGAAATGAAATGAAATTAAATCTTTGAGTTTTACGTCCCACGGTTATGCCGGTTAGGCTAAAAGAGACAGTGATGATGAGTAATGAATAAAATGGTGGAATGAAGAAAGTGGTAGGAAACGGGAGAACCCCGAGAAAACCCTCGCACACGGTGTTTGTCCACCACAAAGTTCACTTAGCGGGGCTGGGATCGAACCCGAGACCCCAAGCACCAGAGGTGAACGCTCTACCACTGAGCCACCGCGGTCCCCACACACATTCAATGTTTGTCCACCACAAAGCTCACATGGCACTAACAGAGATCGAACCGACTACCATACACCAGAGGTGAAGGCTTCACGGTGTAGCTACCGTGACATTTCTTGTCTTGTGTGTTCTGGGTAATACTTGTAACTTACAAGGGAAGAGAGGGAGATTATATATCGAAGTGGAAGATGGTTTATATACCAATCGAAAGCACTAATGACGCCTATTACAAAACTGTAATAAAAATTTTCTGAATGCATATACCATGCGAGTTATATGAATATATAGTGTGTCCAGATAATCCATTTCCACCCCTTGAAATCGCAAACGATAAGACAGATGCCAAAACTGGAAAACACGTGTTTGATCATTTTAAAAGTACAACGTATCAAAGCAAAAATTCTTGTCACAAGGCCACCCGCAGTGTACTGGGCGGGGTCCAACTCAAAAATTACAAAAGGTAAGGGGGTCAAGTAGCATATCGTTCGAAACTTCTTGGGAAATGAAAGAAGACGGAACAAGTCTCAATACTCTAAAATTACCTTGTGCAAAATGGCGGCCGGTCAAACTGTCAGCAAAAACGTCATTGTAAAGTCGGTGGCCACCCCCCAAAAAATCCTGAAACGGTGAGGCAGATGTCAAAACAGGAAAACATGTGTGTCATCATTTCAAAAGTACAATGATTGGAAGTAAAAATATTTGTCTCAGGGTCATCCACAATGTCCCAGGCGGGGTCATGCTCAAATTGTTCAAATGGCAAGGGAGGTCAAGTAACACATCGTTTAAAGCTGTTATTAAATGAAAGCAGATAGAACAAGTAGGGACGCTCTACGATAATACTGTGCAAATATCTTGCATTTTAGTTGTTCTTTCTGTAACCGGGTTTTAGTTTATTTTCACTTTAATTCTTGTACTCAACGGAAAGAAAGGAAATGTCCCTACTGTGAGATTCTGCTCTTTGAGCCCAGTAATGTTTAAATAAATTTAAAAAAAAAATAAAATAAATAAAAGCAAATTAAGACATAAAGAAAAGAAATGACAACATTTGACGTCTTTGAGCATAGAACTGACTAGTTAACATATAATGTACTTCCACGAACATAAATAAGTAGAGGTTGGAGCCATCAGAAGTAAAGACTCTTACCTCTACTTGTTTATGTTTATGACTGCACAACAGTGGTACTTATGCTCGTTATCTGGTTTATCAATTATAAAATGATTCAAACGAAAGAATTCCTTTCACCAGGAAGAGTAAATACGTACAAATGTCTCAGAATGAAAACAAGTGCCGATTGCAAAATGGAAAGTGAACGTGCTCAGAAAATCGAAATGAAGATGTACATTTTGACCGGCCGCCATTTTACACAGGGTAATTTTAAAGGATCGAGACTTGTTCCGTGTTCATTTTTTTTTTTTTTTTTTTTTTTTTGTCAACAGCTTTATTTGACCATATTTGCCATTTGAAAATTTTTGAGTAGAACTCCGTCTGGAACCTTGTGGAGGATCCTGGGGCAAACATTTTTACTTTCAATCATTGTACTTTTGAAAAGATGACACACATGTTTTTCTTTTTTGACATCTGTCGTACCGTTTCAGTTTTTTTTTCTTTCTTTGGAGGGTGGCCATAGACTCTACAATGACGTTTTTGCTGACAGTTTGACCGGCCGCCATTTTGCACAGGGTAATTTTAGAGAGTTGGGACTTGTTCGTCTTCTTTCATTTCTCAAGAAGTTTCGAACGATATACTACTTGATCCCCTTACCTTTTGTAATTTTTGAGTTGGATCCCGCCTGGGACTCTGCGGGTGGCCCTGGGACAACAATGTTTGCTTTGATACATTGTACTTTTATAATGCTCAAAAACGTGTTTTCCAGTTTTGGCATCTGTCTCATCGTTTGCGATTTCAAGGGATGGAAATGGATTTTCTGGACACCCTGTATATTCATATAACTCGCACAGTATATGCATTCGGAAAATTTTTATTACAGTTTTGTAATAGGCGTCATTAGTGCTTTCGATTGGTATATAAACCATCTTCCACTTCGATATATAATCTCCCTCTCTTCCCTTGTTAGTTGTATCTTGATTAGCATGGTGCAGCCTGCTACATTTTACTTTCGTTCCCATGGTATGCTGCTATATTTTTACGAGACAAGACGAGACAAAACGAGACAAACGAGACGAGACGAGACGGGACAACCCCATTTTTTCGAGACGAGACATGCTTTGCACGAAACGAGACGAGACAGCCCGAAGTCTCGTCTCGTCTCGTCTCGTGGCAACACTAGAAACGGTTCGGTTTGTAGAATGGTTCGGTTCGGTTTAAGAACTGTTGGGCCCTTTTTGAGGGCTATTTTGATCGGTTTCAGTTCAATATTTGAAATCGACAGAAATGCAGTTTGCGTTGTTAGGAACCCAGACATTATAATAAGGCTGAATGTAATGTGTTTCGGTATAACTTTATTCAGATTAAAATTATTTCGATATTACTGTAACAATTGAGGGTTCGTACGAGTACTTTTACTGATGCTTTGGATTTTGGAATAAAACTCTTAATATCATTTGGAAGACAACTTTACGGCATGGGCGGATTTAGGAGATACCATGATAGGGGGGGGGGTCAGTTACTTGAAGGGTGGATGCTATTCCAGAAGAAGCTACGTTTAGAATGAAACATTAAACTCATCTTGAAATGACTAGGGGGGTATGCTTTACGTTTTGTATGTGGAATATATCGTCGTGCAATATTATCAGGTAACCAAGAAAATTCGTGCTGTTTTTGGAACAGCTACTTTTGTCGCGTAATTCTGGTCAAATTGTTTCTGATGACGTTACACAGTATGGCGCTAAATTCTTTGTATAAAGGCAGAGGGGTGATTCCTGTGAGCAAAACAAACAAACAAAGTTCAGTACACATAGGGAGAAAAGCGTGTCATTTACGTGTTATAGGCTGCCGAAAGCGTGGGAAAACAAACTTTAGAGTTAAATATTGCAGAAACTACTGATCTTAGACGTGATGCGGCATGATATCGTCAAAGGATCCTAACCTGCTCTATCCAAATTTGAAGTTTTCAGATTTATGTAACGGCGGCGCACGGGATTCCCCAAAGAACGTTAGGGATTCCCAAAAGGACGTTAGGGATTCTCTGACATTTTATGACGTAAATTGAGTGGACAACACATGTAAAGGACATTTCACTCTCTGAAAATAATACTACGGGGCAGGTCAATACTCATACATGCAGATAAAAGATGGCGGATGAGGTAAAAATTACTGTGTGGTTGCATACCTCCTCAAAAAATACTAGTGAAATCGTTGTACAAGAATTCACTGGAAACTTTACGTCGCTAAAATGTAAAAATACGTGCAGCACAAACCGATAGGTAACAGAAAATAAAGAAATTCCGATTGGTAACCTGCTCATATTAATGATATCGCAACGCTTTTGAGAACGCATAATAATAATAATAATAATAATAATAATAATAATAATAATAATAATAATAATAATAATAATAATAATAATAATAATAATAATAATAGACATAACTCTTTTAGCACATTCATTTCGATCAGTGCATCAACCAAATGCGACTAGAGTACACTTTTTTCTCAATCAATGTTCTAAACTGACGAATGTGAAACAAAATCAAAATATTCGTTCCATTTAAGATACTTGTACGAGTCTTTGTTTACATGAAAAGATTATGGTTGTCAGAACGGACACTGCAAAAGGTGTTGAAAGTTTCGACCCGCCACTTCAATGCAATGGTTATAGCGGCAGCGAAGGGACCGACGCAGCGGACGCGTTGAAACACTCCTGGCGTTTCCTGAATGCTCCACGCTGCAGCAACAATTCGAGCAACCAAATCCTCTTCTGATTGCACAGGCGTCGCGTAGATTAGTTGTTTCATATGGCCCCAGAAAAGGAAATCTAAGTGGTTAAAGCCACATGAGCGAGGTGGCCAAGATACCTGTCCTCCTCTGCCGTCCATTTGTTCGGAAAGGATGCGTTGAGACAATTTCGCACCTCCAGAGTAAATGTGCTGGAGCACCATTGTGCATAAACCACATGTTTCGATGAAGAGCCAGTGGCACAATCTCTAGTAGTTCAGGCAGAATCCCTTAAAAATATCCGATACTCCCACCCGGTCAGGCATTGTGGTAGTTGGTACGATCTGATGAGAATTATCAACGATTCATGCCCACACATTCACAGAACACCGTTCCTGCTGGGCACGAGTTGACATTCCATATGGGTTTGCCTCAGACCACAAATGTTGAGTGTGAGTGTTAATCAAAACATGACGAGAAAATATAGGTTTATCTATGAAGAGAATACGAGACATAAAGCGGGATGTATTAGCATAGTTGGCGTAGCCACTGGACAAACTCCCACCTACGTGGATAATCAGCGGCGTGTAATGCATACACCTTTTGGCCAATGAAAGAGTACATCTGATTTTCGTGAAGCATGTTCCACACCTGCCGATGATGGGTGTTAATTTCAGCAGCTACTACCCGTGTGCTGGTGGACGGTTTTCTCTGATCTGGAGCAAAATTTCATCCTCAAAAGACACAGTCCGTACGGTTCTGTTTCGTCCAGCATTGGGCCTATGTACTTCCAGCAATCCTGTTTCTTGTAATCTTCGATCTACACTGGAGAAAGTTACGTGGTGTGGAATTCTAAGATTAAGAAACTGTTGTCTGTACAGCCGTTGTGACACACGGCCATTACCATCCGCTTTCCCGTATGTCAGATCAATGTCTGCCAATTCCTCACGTGTGTACTCCTCCATTACCTCTGTAATCACAATCGTTTGGCTTCCATACCGTATGGTGAATAAATAAAGCAAAATTAAAGTCGGAAATGGTAGATGTTCCCTCGCCATTATGTTTGCTGTCCAGAATCGAAGATAGCGAAAAATTGCAACTTAGCGCAACTGTTCCGTCAGAGATTGATATCTGTGCATACCGATTAGCAAATGTTTAAAACCTACATCGTGACGGAGAAGATAATCACGCCCAGAGCCGTAGCTACGGGGGAAGGGGGCTGGTAGCAAGAGGGCGCCGAACATGCAATAAGTAAAAAAAAAGAAAAAAAGAAATGTTGAAAATGAGTAAACGAGAAGGTGCCCCGTAATGTATTGGCGCCCTATTAAATAAATATTGTTGTCGGTTTGCAAAGAAATGGATTTGTTAAAAAATTTCTTTCTCGGAATCACAACGTTTTGGTAAGACTCACAGGAGGTTTCTACTTATTACTTACAGAATGTTATTAAATATGATGTATTTATTTATTTATTTATTTATTTTTGAAGATAAGTATTTTTGAATAAAGACTGACTTGTTTCTTATCTATTGATATTTTATTATGAGAATCATATACTCATGTTAATAGACTGAGGTAGTTGGGAACTACTTTACTTTAACAGTACTGAATCATATTATAGTACGAAGCAAATATTATCGCACAACTGAAATATTAGTTATACTATTTGAGTACTAAAACTACCTAAAATTTAACAATTTGTATTACTCCTTTGAATATTAGGATATCTACCTACAAAATTACGTATTTCTAGGTATTCTGAGGTTTGAGGTTTGCCATTCTGATTGTGAAAAATCTCCGCAGTCCACCGTTTGGGAATTTCACAGGCACATTATGTTAGTAAACACCTTTGTGCAATAAGCTATCAGTTTATCAAAGTTCATCTTCCTAGAACTTAGGAATATTGTTTCCTAGGTAAAGGACAGTGGAAAAGACCATTACTTAATTTCTAAATATTAATATGCATCAAAACCTAACACTAACGAAGACCATGAAAATAAAATCAATATTGTCATTACGTACAATATAATTCTGTAAATTGTTATTGTTTGGATCAATATCAACTCGCATATAACAGTACAATATTTAATACAAAATTTAACAAAATTAAGATCCACAATGGTCCAATATAATTTGTTTATACGTAAAAATTGTGGCAAGTAAAAATATTTTATTAGACACAAATTTACTAACTGATCGTATGTTACTAGTGAGTTAAAGATTAAATTTTGCTCCATTTGGACATAGCTTAATTCGCTTTGACGGAGTTCGATTAAGTTTTGGTTAGCCAATAGTAAACGAAACGACGTTTCAAACTCTTTGACTCGGACTGACGACAGTTTAGTTCGTCAAAGTTCTACCGATAGTTCTGAACGGTAGGGTTCGGTTCGGTTCGGTTTGAGATATGTTCTGTTCGGTTCGATTTGGGATCAGTTCGGTTCGGTTCGGTTTGGGGTCGGTTTGGTTCGGTTAACCGTTCCAAACCGGTTTAAGTGACAAACCAAAACCGCGGTGTACGTTTTTCAGGAACCGTCCACCCCTAACGGAAACATTGATTTCGATATCGGAAAAAGAGGTGTGTTCGAACAGGAGTCAAAAAACCGATCGATGGTCCCGACAGTGCTGTAGTCACTTCTCGGGTCATTGTGCGCCATTGGAGAGGCTTCCGGCTTAGATCTTTGGGTCTTTCCTCATCTCCTGACTATCTTGCGTAATTCTATGTCCCACGCTACATATGAAACCATAGAGATCCAGCAGGATACTCACAGGAAGTGACGAGAACCGGCCCAGTAGAACTGATTGTTTAATTATGGGGGGTATTTCCGGTGACCGATGGGTCCTTCAACCATTGTGAGTATGGGGACAACGGAAAGACATCCAAGTTTCCGAATATCCAAACCACATTATCACATTTGCAGTTTTTCCAGTGCCAGAGTTAAAGACGGCCAGACACTGCTGATCGCTCTCGGCTATTTCGACCAATGTGTCAGCTGAGCTGCTACTTGTGGTTTCACTGGGTATAGAATTACACAATAGGGTCAGGAGATGAGGATAGATGCAAAGATCACTGGAAGCCTCTCCAGTGGTGCACGGTGATCCGAGAAGTGACCGTTAAACTGTCGGGACCGTCGATCGGATTTTTCGACTCCTGTGCGAACACACCTCACTTTGCGACATCGAGACCTGCAGTTCTCTACTACCCATGCGACCTCACTTTGTGACCTGTGTTCGTAATCTGCAGAGCCTACCGGTTCTCTACTACCCATATCGACCCTGGTACTCACCGGTCAAGAAAGTAGGGACTCACTGGAGATGTCCTTTGATATATAAACTCCTAATTTAAAACAAAAAATACAAGTTTAAGCGTTCCCGAAACTTCAGCTTTCAAGAGGAGGGAGTTGGTGACATTTCTATAATATCTACATGTCACTTACTTTATTCAGAAAGTGCCCAATATGAGAATTCGGGCAAGTTGAAGGTTTAAAATTCAGCATACACTCTCTTAATGAAAAAAAGGGAATTTGTGTTGTGTTTACAAAAGCTGAACTCTAAAGCAAGGAAGGGAGGATAATTCTATAATATCTATCTATCCTCATCATCAAAGGTATTCTGTCATTATTAGCAGGTCACTTGCTGCAACTGAAAAGTTTCCATGTTTCACGGTCTTCCGCTAACCTTTCCGTCTTCAAGTACGATTTTTCTGTTTTGATATGGTCCATTAATTGTAGTTTCCTTCGCCTCTCTCTCTTTTTCCTGCCACCATACCCTCTAGCACGTCCTTCATGATACAGTTCGTTCTAAGCCAATATTCCAACTAGTTTCTCCTCCTCTTCTTAATAAAACGTAAATAAAAGATTTCTTTTCTCCCCACCCTTTCGTTTCTTTTTCACTCCATCTAACTAATTCTCTCAATTCTTCTCCACACCCACATTCCGAATGCTTCCAGTCTTTTTCATCATTTTTGTGTAATGTCCATGTTTCTGCCTCATACATTTCAATACTCTTCACGAATCATTTTATGAGTCTTTTTCTCAACCCTTTATTCAAGTTCCCACAAAATAGACTTTTCTTCCTCCTAAAGACTTCTTTCGCCATTCCTATCCTTGCTTTCATTTCACGTTCACACTTCGTATAATCATTTAATAGTACTACCCAGGTATCAAAATCTAGTCATCTGTTCTTTTCTCCTTCTACAACTATCTATATTTGAAACCAACTGGTTCGTTGCAGTTACCATGGCTTTTGCCACATAATTTTACTTATATTTGCAGCGTGAATCTTGAAATAAAAGGATTGTTATGACAATGGCTTACAAAAATGTTGCTTACCACTAAATGATGTGCACGCCCTTCTCTTTCAGATGCAACATGCTGTAACTTAACTCTGGTCGTCTTAATTTTAATATCACCATCAATATACAACTAACTTAAATGCTTATGACCTTTCAATATTCTTCCAGGAGAACAGAATGAATACTTCAAAGATGATAATACAAGATAATTCTGAGTGGCCAAAACTTGAATCTACACGCCCGAAGTTCAGCCAATCCTTATCAGAAACCTCTGCGCCACGTAGCAGGTCCAGTTCCTCGTGCACGCGAAAAAATACTGGACAGCAGCAAGGTAATTTCTCAATAGTATAAGCCACTTATAGTTAGTATAAGAAAGTATTCTATCTTATGTACCCTATCAAACTTTTCAATATGACAGCTGTATCTCAATTTTTCTTAATAAAATAAAGAATATATATATAAATCGAAGACAGCTACAGCCATGGGCGGCGATTAGGGGGGCAAAGGGGGCAGTTGCCCCCCACTTTTTTGAAATAACCCACTAATGTATATAGTTTCATTTGGAAATGTAAAGTTAATGTATATATTACTGATTCATGGAAAAGAATGATGCCGTATATTTGCCGTTGCGTGAATACGTGTTGGTTATTTCTCTTCCCGTGGTGTTAAGAAATCAGAAATTGTGTTTTAATTACCATGGAAAATGGTCCAAAATTTCACCTATTGGAGAACAATAATTTCAACACTTCGCAAAAAAGAAAAAAAAAGAAAAAGAAAAAGAAACTTTCAAAAGTTATTCTTTAATTGCATAAAAATTTATAGTTCCTAAAATGTATATTATTTTATCTAATAGCAAGGAATATTGATAAAAACAAGTAATAAGAAACACCTTTTACCTTTTCCATTGCTTTACAGTGTAATATACGAGTGAAGTGGTGCGTTTAGGGGTGTACGAGTGTGTATACAATAAACTTTAGTGAATTCAACATAATTCTAGATTTTAGGATTGTTTTATGTAACTGGAGTGCGGAGTGATTCTAAGTATTTTTGAGTTTAGATTTACAAAGTGAAAACTGCACCTAATGTCAACGAATATGTTTCGGGAAGCTGCAAAAGTATTTCTTTAAATGTCGTAGCATACGCTCGTAATATTTACTGTCTTTCTAAGAGTAATAACATACATTTAATAGCATGTGTGGAGTTAAAAATATAAGTCGTTCATTAATCACCGGTTTCAATATAAGTTTTACAAAACAAGCCCCATTATTTATTACTATGATTAATATTATCCTTTCTATTTATTTGTTTTGCAAATTTGTTACTAAATAATCTGATCTCACAATTTTCCAGACAGAATTTTAAGATGTTCATGAGCAAGAAATCAAATCTCTTGTTACACTTTCGTTGTTTAAGAATACAAAGAGCTAGTACCTACTTCCTCTCAATACCTACTTAACAATTTACAAAGTGCTAGTACCTACTTGTAAATTTACTATATAAAATATGAAATACGATATACGGTATTTTAACTGAAAAAAGAAAGCATCCTATTAGTTATACAACCTTTCGTCAAATTAAGGGTTAGCATCAGCCAGGTAAACTAACATTAAGATCTAAATATTCAGATCATGTCTTGCACCCCCACTTTTAACATCCAATCGCAGCCACTGGCTACAGATGAATGGTATTCATCAAGTTACGGCGTGTGCTGATGATGTAAACCTGACAGGGGATGATAGGAGAACAATAGAAAGAGATGCGAAGGTTTTATTAAAGGCTTGCGAGAACATGGGTGTGTAAGTAAATGCAGAGAAAACTAAATACACGAAAGTTCGCCGAGATCGCAATATTGCAAATTATGGATTCGTCAAATAATACTTTCGACAAGGTAGATACTTTCAATAATGAGGACAGGTGTTAACAGACCAAAACCATATCCACACGAAAAAAAGGAAAAAAATTAAATATTGACAGAAAGCAGGATATTTGTGTTACGATTCAGTTCAGAATCTTTTGTTCGTGCGAATTCTATCTTGAAATTTGAAGCTTAATAATATAGCTTTCTTTCGCTCCCTTTCTTTTCAAATATTTTCCATGAACCTTATTATTTCCTTCTAAAGAACAGGTACTACGCTAATCTATATATATAATATTGAAAATCACTATGTTTGTGACTCTAAATCTCCTGAACCGCCCCACCGATCTCGATCAAATTTGTAACATGGATGAGTTTTAAGGCTGGGCTGATTTCAGGATATTCACTTTGATGGTAGAACTGAGGGGAGGGGGTGTAAAAAATAAGTAACACCTAATAACTCCTGAACCACTCAACCGATCTTGATCAAATTTTCAACCTAGATGAGGTTCAGGCCGGGGATCGTTATTATGATTTAAATTTGACGATTTGGGGTTGAAGAAGGAGGGGGGATAGATAAAAATCAATTTATATAAGACTGGAAGTGACTATTTTGTAACTTCATAACTCTTAAACTATCTGACCGATCTCAATTAATTTCCAATATATATGTGGTTTGGATTTGAAACATTTTTGTAATTTCACTTTAACGATACATCTTAGAATAGGGGGAGGGGAGGGGGACGTATAAATAAAAACTAATAAAACCTAATAACTTTTGAACCACCTAACCAATCTCGATCAAATTTTCTACATATATGGGGGTCGGGCTTTGGATGTTTTTTATCGTTTCACTTTGACGAGCCAGCATAGGGGTGGGAGAGGGGAGATATATATGTAAAAAATTAAAATAAAAATGACTGCATTTGTGACTTCATCACTCTTGAACCACACGACAGATCTAAATCAAACTTTCAACATACATGAGTTTAGGGGCAGGGATTACTTCAGGCTATTCATTTTGATGATGTAACGTAGGGGAGGGAGAGAGGGAGAGAAATTTTAAAAAATAATCAGAAATGATGGATAGTGTTGAATCCGTAGTTTTCGGGGTCGATGAGACAAGAAGTGACACTTCTGATGCTATTTCAATCCAAGTTCAGCCCTAATAGTTGGGAAGGGGGAGGGTACATTGGAGGGGAGGGGATAAACATTAAAAACGATCGAAAATGAATAATATTAGCATCGAATCAATAGTTTTAGGAGTGATTGAGATTAACAGTGACAATTCTGATGCCGTGTGCCGCAGCACGGAGGAGGGGGAGGTGAGCTGTATATAAAAATAATCCAAAATGACCAATATTAGTGTCTAATACATAGTTTTCGGGATCACTCTGATGAACTGTGACATTTTCGATCCGGTTTAAATGCAAAATGAGCTCCGCCACTTGCGGGAAGGGGAGAAAGATATATATATATATAAGTGATCTATAATGGCCACTATCAGTGTCGAATTTATAGTTTTCTATAGGTCGGATGGACGTCCCTTCTTGATATATATCAAATGATCGTACTCTTTACCTTGTTCACATATCCCTTTGAGTCCATGTGCTTAAAATGTATTTGAAAATGGAGACGACCAAAGTTAAGCTTTGACACTAAGTGGTAAAAATCGAATACACAAAGTTATAAGATTTACAATTTGTCACTTGTTTTCACTCAAATAGTTCACAGCATGAATTCTGAGTAAAAGGATTGTTATAACAAAGGCTGACAAACATTTTACTTATGATCGGATGACGTGCATCTTCTGACATTTCCAGTTCATTTCGCACACTATCTGTACACTATTAGCTCAACTCTGATTGCCTTGACTTTCTTACCATCAACTACCGAAGTTTCATTACATATAAATAACTAAAGAAAGTATATCCTTTCAGTATTCTTTCAGGAAAGCAGAATGAATACATCAAAAGTGACGATACAAGATAATTCTGAATATATAAAACCTAAACGCTCAAACTTAGAGCAAACTAAATCAATGGCTTCTGTGTCGCTCAGGAGATCCAATTCTTCGGCTACATCAAAAACTACTGGAGACCAACAAGGTAATCCCTCAAAGAAATCTACTGAAACAAGACCTTCAAATGATGATCCACTCATTGAAGAGTTAAAGGTGAAAGCCAAGGAATGTCGTGATCTCCTCAAATTGACTGAAATGATGAAGCGAAAATTAGGTCTATTTCGGAAGGACCCCAAGGATCATAAGTTCCAACAACTTTACACTCCTTGTTCAAAAACAGCTATGAAGTCTAAAGAAAACTATGAAGTTTCCACGGCACTTGGGGATTGGAATTCATTGATGAAAGAAATCACTTATAACTCCAACGCTTCAACCGAAAATGAAGTAAAGTGGTGCGAAGTTTATGAAAAAGTTATAACTCAAAAGGACGAAGTAAAACTTGAAGTCAATAAATTAGTAAAGCAATGTAAGGACCGTGGTCATAACGAACAATACATAAACATAATCGCTACAACATGCACTGGGTTGCCACTTTCTACTCTTTCCAAATCCGAAAACGACAATGTCATATATGTTGACAATCCTCGTAGTTATTGGAGTAAATCACTTAGAAGAGCTGCATTTTTGTATGGAGGTACTACAAGATATAAAACAATATTTAGGAAAAGAAAGCAACGAATAGCTATATCGAGTGCAGATTTGACATCAACAGCAAACAATACTGACAATCAACAAAAACCTGTATCTTCAACATCGTGTTTGCAAAACCCTTCTTCGGATAATGTACTCCTGACATCAAACGAAGAACCTAACTGTAACACCACACTTTCAGTTGTCTGTGACAGGCCAATTTTTAACTTCAGGCACATGTATACTAAAAACGATGCTGAGTATATATCGATTAGAAACGTTTTAAGTCTTGAAACGTCTCCAGATGAACTTGCGTTAGAATCTTCAGATGACACTTCAAGTCCATACTACTTGCCGAACGACACAGTATCAGCAATTATAAAAGGCACCATTGAAGGTGCGCGATCAAGTGTTCTTGTCAGGAAGCAGTACATCGCCGAAAGACGAAAGAGAATTATAGAACGTGGGAAACCGCTGCCGAAGAAAGTTCTTGCGAACAATGGTACAACTAAGCCTGACATAAAGAAGCAAAAGCTGTCGATTCAGCAGAAACCAGGAAAAAATGATAACATAAAAAGAGAAACTGGAGAATTCACTGCAAGCAGTATACAGGCTATTCAAAAAGTTAATGATAAAGATGCATGTTCTCAAAACCAGGCTGATGAAGAAAATAGTTCAGAAAATACATTAAAGCAACCAAAAGCTCAAAACAAATGTGTTTATCAGAATACATTGGCTAATAATTCTGACAGAACTTCCACTAAACTAATGGATTCAGCTCCAAATAAATCATTAGAGAAGAAAAATAATCCCAAGAAACAAGTAGACCCGAGACTAGAACCTTCAAAGTGTACATCCCAGACTCAGAAAGGAAAGACACAGATGTTAAATGCCCCATCAAAGAAAACAACGGAAGAAATAAAGCAGCGTTACGCCAGAGCAAATAACTTACCTTCAAAGATTCCAAGACTTATCAAAGCAAGTTCAGATCGAAGTACCTGTTGCAATGAAGCCGCAAAGCAAATAGGTAAAAGATCATTTGTGGAAACAAAGAACACTTTTGATTTAAAGAATTTGAATTCCAATATAGCCAAAACAAAGAACAAAGACACTAATACTGAGGAAAATCAGGGGAAGATGACTACGTTAGAGAAAAGTCATAAATCTAGGAAATATTGCCATCAGAATAAATATAAGAGACTGTTTCATGACAAAGATCCTTACACATCGTCCTTAAACAAAGAAACAGAAATTGAAGACAATATGGCGGGGATATGTGGCAAAGATAAAATGGAAAGCGGTAATATCAAGAATCGACTTGATGAACAGATTAGAATCCCTGATGATCAGCGATCCAAAACATCCAAATTTACTAATCTTCCGACATCACAGAGTCTAATAGCATTTTAACGCAGACTTTGAAGGTAGGTAATTAGCACAAAGAATAATGATCTATTAAGAAAAGTGCATGAATAACGTTCATATGTTAATACTAAATTAGGATACTATCGGCTTCCTCGCTACACTTTTGAAGATTTCCAACGAGAAAGAAGATATCCCCTCTAGACATACTTTCTCCCTAAATGGTATTAGTTTAAATAAAGCTTTAAACTGTAATTAAGATTTTTATTTATTTATTTTAGATCTGTAGAAAATAAAGTGTCTGAAAGTATTAAAACGACTATTTTGTGTCACGTTGATACTATAACTTAATCAGATAATATACTAACACTTGCCGATCTAACAACATTGACGGGATTTCTAAATATGTGATCATAAAAGAAAATCAATCAAGAGTGTAGTTCCTAACAACTTTCAGAAATTTAGTGTTATTTATTTTAATCTTGTTATATTCAACGAACTTAAAAAAGTACCTTACTGAATTCTCTATGTCTGTGTGTCTGTCCGTCTGTCTGTTATTTGCGATTTTTTTTTTAAATTTTGAACCCTGCATTCGATAGAGCATCAAAAGCTATCTGAAAAATTTATTAAAATTTTCGCGTCACTCTTACCGTTCCCGAGATATTGGCCAAAAAATGGCCGGTTTCCAGATATTTAAGGAGTCATATCTCGGGAACCATAAGTTTTAGAGAGATCATATTGGTTTTGATCAATACCTAAGAGGATGGTTAACCGTTTGGTACCAAATAGAAATCGGTGGCCACTGATCAACTGGCTACTGGCCAACTGGCCACCGTTCCGCAGATATTGACCAAAAAAGTTCGAATTTCGGGTGATTTAAGGAGCATATCTCGGGAACCGTAAGTCATAGAGAGATGATATTTTGCGAATTTTTGCGACATAGAGAAGAAGATGCGGATAAAAGATTTACTTTTACATGTAGGAACAATCACAATTTATCTTTCCCGCTTCATCTCTCCATTCTTTTATAAGTTCGTTCTGGCAATGTTCATGGAGCATTCTCAACTGGTTTATTATGTACTTCATAAAATTAGATCTGACAATCTACCATATTGGAATTTCGACAATTCCCTTCTTTGACATTCATGTCAAACGTCCACAGGCCATCTCAATGGATTATATTGTGCTATTGGGTTCCTCAAGTGGCGCCTGTCCCATCGCCGATTCCACACTGTCTCTGGCCTGTAGAAAGCTTTTAAAGAGGAGTGGGAAGCAATATGCATTGTCCAGCTGCAACGCAGTCTCCAATAATGGAAACTTTGATGCCAGGCAATAGTCAGTAGAGGTTGCCAGTAGATCGAACACACCCAGCGGTAGAAACACGGCATTTCCTAGAATAGTGACACATTCCAATTCGGCTCAATATAAATGAATCAAGCTCTGTATGTGCCAAATTATACTCCGTAACACATTGTATCGATTGTGGTTTGTCTTTTCCTGACGGTGGCAAACAAATACTCTTTTGCGCAGCGGCTTAGTTGGATCAGAATAAACGGAATTCAGTTCCGGAAGATATTTGTTTTAGATATTCTGTAGTTCAGTAAGAAAGTGGCTTGTGCACCGCATGCATTTTAGCTGTACCGATTTTTTTTTAGCTAAATCGCTGCAGGATTTAAGAAAATGTTTCACGGTATATTTATTTAAAAAATTATTTGAATTTTAGACAATATGATGTATGTTTTCTTTGAGGATTTTCCATAATCTCCATTCCTTAGGGATAAAATTGCGTTTTCGTTACTTGTTTCTGCTGCTTCTACAGTATTCTTGGCATAGATGGCATGGTAGCGCGACGAAAGATTTTAAAGCTTACACCGTTTAGGTTTTTGCACCTAGAACCTTTCTATTTCAAATGTGCCCTCGCAAAATATGTGAAACACACTTCTGTCCCTCCCCTGTCGCCGTCTTACGGGGGAAACCATCCCTTTGCTTTCGGGAAAGAAGTGAATGGTATTGGCTGTGTTGCAAATTTGTCGTTCAGTTTTTTTTTGATTTTGGCGAGTGAAGGTCTTAAGCTACTTAGAATGGGTAACAAGACAGTACATAGCGAAGCCTATCAATGTGGCAACCCCATACACATTTACTATTGAAGGATCTCGGCCAAAGCAACTTGTCCCTCCTCTTTCGAGGGAGTTACGGGAAAACACACGTCGACAACAGCGCCAGCACGGGCACACTTCAAAACACAAAGGCTCTAGTTCACTTTTAGCCTTTTGCCGTTTAGGACTAGTGTGTTTATGTTCAATACAATTTACGTCTTTTGCCGTTTAGGACTAGTGCCGTATCCCCGTAATTTTCCGTAAGGAGGTAACACTATACGAACACGCAAAGATATATGAGCTTGCCACTCCAGATTGTTAACTCATAAGTAAGTCACTGAAATCAGCTGATCGAAACTAAACTTTTTTTCCTAAAGTTGAAAGATACGTTACACCCGTCACTGAGGATGGCTATCTTGGAAAAGTCTTTACACAGCGTAGACTGTGTGTGCTCACCGGGAATGGAACCTGGGACCGCTCGTACCAAACGCATTTGTTCCTAACAAAGACGCATACAATATTTGTCATTTTACAGTATGAATCATTCTCAAATCAACTTAAGAACAGATGTTATTATGTTCAGTGAGAGTGCCCGCATTTTTATTATTATTTATCTTCCTCCCCTACAACTCGCAAAAAAATAAAAGTCATTTTATGTTATGCTTATAACAGAAGGTATATTGACTTCGTTCATTGGGCGTGCAAAGTTATGTGCACGCTCTACAAAAAGTTACATAAGAACTATACACGTGTTGATCATTGCAACATGTGGAGAGTGACGACTACCTTTAATAAATAAGAAGGATATTACAGAATTTTTCGGGAGTATTTGAACATAGGACATGGTTTTCTACCAGCTTGATGCAGGTATCATAAACTATTGAGGTAGTACTACTTACCCATTTGTTTCTTTAATACATTTTTAAAAGATTATTTGATATTTATGGCTGAAATGTACCTAAGTTATCGACAACAAAATTAAGATAATAGCGACACCTAGGGAGACACTTTTTAGTCATATTACGAACTGAATGGAATCCGAGACTCAGATAACAGCAATCAGAGGAATATTTCTTCAACAGGTTTAATAATAATAATAATAATAATAATAATAATAATAATAATAATAATAATAATAATAATAATAATAATAATAATAATAATAATAATAATAATTTTATTATTCTTATTTTTCCCAACTTGTCAACATTCAGTACATTCCATATAACTTTCCACTAAATTGGTGCTATTTGGTGCGAGCAACCCTAGTTTGCTTCCCGGTGGGGGGACACAGTCGAAAAAGTGTAAAAGCTTATTGAGACCAGCGACCCTGGGTGAAATTTTCCCGCGTTTTCCTCACCCACACCAGGCAAATGCCGGGATGGTACCTAACATATAGGTTCGAAGCCACTTTCTTCCTTTTCTTTGCTCGGATAGTGTGATCCCCAAGGGACGTTAACTCTCATACGTGACAGGCTAACATGGCCTTAGATGCCAAAAACTCTGAAATCTAATTCCGAAATTCTAAAATCAATCGGTGCTATTATATTTTAATAATTTATCACTAGTGTAGCCAGTAAGTTGTTTCAATTATGCATTTCAGGTTTTAACGTTGATCACTGTAGAATGAAAACTGTAGTAAACAACAGGAATTGGTTTTCTGCAATTGATTAAGTGTTCCAAAGATACATTTCAGCCATATCCTTAACTATCTACCTCAAAGAAAAATGTACTACAGCTTCCGGTTTCCAATGTTTATCTACATGAAGCAAAAACGACTAGAGATAGCAAGTTTTATTATTATTATTATTATTATTATTATTATTATTATTATTATTATTATTATTATTATTATTATTATTTACATCTAGCATTTTAAGAACATCTTCTCCCTTAAATCTGTACTCAACCGTGGGGTGAGTCGAGTTGATTTTCAATTTAACGTCCCGTTCAGAAGCGAGGCTATATGAGACGTGGACCTACTGGTTAACGTGGAATCCGAACCACATGAGCTTCCGCCGGGAATGGACCAACCGTAGGGTGGTATAAATCAACCACTTTCGGTTTCAACGTTGATTGTTATAGAGTAAATAATAGATAGCGAAAAACTGGTTTTCTAAAATCAATTGAGCTTCCCAAAAATAGAAGGTGTTTCAAAATGAATATCGGGGTTTAAAAGCTTTGTAATAATAATAATAAACTGCTTTCCGATATATATATATATATATATATATATATATATATATATATATATATATATATATATATATATATATATAGTGTTACAAAATGTGTCATAATAGTTCGGGAACAGACTTTTCATATCAAAATAAGAAGAAAAGTTCATATGAATCTGTGCTCAAAAGTGGATAGTTTCGAGTTATAGGGTGCCGAAAACGTGAAACTAGTGAACTTCAAAGGTTCATAGCTCCACTACTATGCAACCTATCGTAGTCAGGTCAAGACATCACTGAGGAACTGGTATCTGAACTATCCATGTTTAAGAATGCTCCAGTGTTTCTACACAATTTTTGGAGGTAGGTGGAGAGTGATCAATTGCTCCCAAACAGCCTCTCTAAAAATGATTGTGCAAGTACCGGAGGTTCTGAAAGATGGATATTTGGATTGTTCACATAGTAGTTCCTCTGCGATGTCTTGACCCGACTACGATCCGTCCTATAGTAGTGGAACTATGGACCTTTATAGTTCATTTCTTCACGTTTTTAGCATCCTATAGCTACGAAAGTATGAACTTCCGAACACAGATCTATACGAACTTGTTTCTTATTTTGATGTAAGGAATCTATTTTCAAAATATTGTGACAAATATTTTAACACTCAGTATAAACAAGATAAGAAACAACTGCTTCAAGAATGTTAATTACTTGAAACAATACAATTTATAATATCTGAAATGTCCATTGTTTTCACGGGGAGAATATGTCTACGAAAAATATTGAGCCCTCAACCTTCTTCCCCTTAGGATAGACCGTTCGATGAAAATGCAATTAATTAAATCCATAATGTACTCTAATTTACCCACAAGTTTGAACTCTCTTACATTCTGAGACAAGTGGTATGTTCGAAGAAGCATTTCAAACGATTAAACCGTTTTCTCGTGATGCGATCAGAAATAACAGACAAACGTCTCTTTCCATGCACAAGACAAAAATACAAATTATCCTTTTTTTCCTAAGACGAGAATGAAAAAAAAGAAAGTGAGACATATGTTTCCTTATTTTTAATGATAAATTTATACGCCGAGTTTCATCTCCCTAACTTAAGAGATTCATGTGGTACTCCATTCCGGCCGTCGATTTTGAATCCCTTTACCAACGTTGGCGCAAATATTAAAAAAATGTTTTTTCAACATTTATTTTTTTAAAAACATATCCCTTGTTTTTAAATATATTAATATAACCTGAGCGTCTTTGAATAAATCGCTTTCCCTCTTTCTCATAATACTACATATTGTCCCACTTTCCCCGTTCAGGACCGGAATATTTGTAAACGCTGAAATACGTTTTCCTTTATTTTTTTAATTAAGAATTTATATAATGAATTTCACTCCCTAGACTTAAAGAGAATTCTTAAATTCAAGGTTTTCTGAGTAAATAATGGGAAATCTTAATCAGTTATGTGCCATAGTCAACGTCATACTTTTCTCAGTAGACAATGTAGTAAGTGTAGGCGATAATTGATGCAGTTTTCTTGTAAAAAAAGCAAAGAAACATCTATACAAAACAAAGTTATGCACAAGTTTGAAACCTAGTCTAGTATTTCAGAAAGAAAAACGAATATGAGAAAACATTTTTTCTTTGTTTTACACGGAACTAAAGTAATACAAGACATTTGGTTGTATAATGACATATAACTAACCATAACGCAACAATTGCACAGATAATACATTTATGCAACAGACTCCATCAGCTTAATGAACGTTCAATAAGTAACAAGGAATAAAAAAATAACGCATTGTGTCTGCTCGTCAATCTTCGCTCCCTCAGATGAAACTCTAAGGAGGCTGTTATGAAAGATATGCTCTTCAAACTTTCCTGGTAAAATGTTAAGCCGCTAACTTATTATGATTCTTCAAGCATTAAGATAACAGTTTATGCTTTTCCCTTCAAAAATAACGTTATGCTATTTATTACACAATGAACATATACCAGAACTTTAATCTGCACGGATGTTGAAAATATACTATAATTTGAATGAACAATGAAACAAATAACGTTACTAAGAAACTGTAAATTATATTATCGTAACATTTATAGTTCTTGCTGAAGGTGTAGTGCAAAGAATATGTGGTTACTGTAGATCAGTTCCAATTCTATTACTTACACGAAGAATTTTTGTACGGTATTGACCTTTTCAAAAGTAATGAAATATTAGCATTGTGAAGTATCAGTGTAATCAGAGAGATGTGACTGTGAAATGACGGTGCAAACATTTAAGTTACTTCGCTAAATTCTATTATTTTTTTAAATTGCGACTGTGTTTTACAAAATTAGGAGCTCTCGTTAAAATTCATCGGAAGAAAACTTTTATTAAGACTGTACACTCTCAGACAGCCTCTGTAAACACATATTTGTTAATAAACTCGACTAGTTTCCTCATTGCCCTTCCGCATACCTTGAAGCACAGCCTGACACTTCCAGATTCTTTGAACTCCAAAGTCATCATTCTTCAGCCACACAAAACCAAGTAGAACACAACAACAAAGGGTATTTGCCACGAAGTTGAGGAAGGTGCAGGATCATCGGAGGCAAGCAGGATCGAACCGTTAGAGAACAACCAACTTCATGTACAATGAATATCATTCTGCCGGTTCATCGGCGCAGACACTTTTGAGTTTGTCAGCAGAGTTGTGAAATGAAGGTGTAGAGGAATATCATCACAGAAACGAATCATAGAGAGAGTTCGACGCCCCTAGCATCAAATATTTAGATCCGAAAAACTCGCAAAGGGAGCTACATATTGAGGCGCTGTTTCCACATTTAGTAACAGATCATCAACTACTGCATGTACCAAAAGTACTTACCATCCAGGTCAAAGATCCAATATTAAGACCCGAATAACTCAAACGGAGCAACATATTGAGGTGCTGTTTCCACATTTAGTAACAGCTCATCAACCACTGCGTGTACCAAAAATACTGACCACCCAGGTCAAAGGTCTAATATTTATCCCTTAATAATTTGTAAACAGACCGACGGAGAAATTTTTGTGACCTATTCAATTTTTATACCCAGCAGAAAGAAGTGAAGAATGAATAAATTCGAGTTGTTTATTTACTTTTGTTTTAACGAGAAAAAAATCAAAGAAACGTAATTTTAACTAACTGAGAATTTTATAACTTTTGTACTACGCAAATAAAGGAAGGAATAAATTTGTACCAGTAGAAAAAAGTGTAGAAGGGCCATTTTAACTAGCTGAGTATTTAATACCATTTTATACTACTCAAATAAACGAAAGAATAAATATGGGTATTCTACTTTTGTACCAACAAGAAAAAAACGAAGAAGGACCTAGCTGAGTATTTTAAATCATCTTGTATTATTTAAATAATCAAAGGGATAAATTGAGTGCCTATTGATTTTTGTACCAATCAGAAATAACATTTTAACTAGCTCAGAATGTCTATACCTTTTTGTACTATTTAAACAAAACAGAAGAATAAATTTGTACTAACGAGAAAAAGCGAAGAAGTTTCACTTCAACTAACTCTAAACTTCATATCATTTTGCAATATTCAAATAATCGAAGGAATAAATTTGTGTGACGTATTCAGTTTTGTACCAAGCAGAAAAAAGGAAAGAATTAACATCTTGGGCTATTCAAATAAACAAAAAATGAATTTGGATGGAATATTTGTTTTTGTACTAACGAGAAAGAAAGCAACGATATGCCATTTTAACTAGTTCAATATTTCTGTACCATTTTGTACTATTTAAACAAACGAAGGAATATATTTGACTGGCTTATTCTATTTTGTGCCAACGAGAAATGCCCTTTTTAACTTGCTCGGAAATTCTAGGCCATGTTGTACTATTTAAACAAACGAAGTGATAAATTTGAGTGAGGTATTTAATTTTGTACCAACGATAAATGACATTTTAACTAGATGAGTATTTTAAACCATTTTGTACTATTTAAATAAACAGCGAAATAAATTTGTACTAACCAGAAAAAAGCGAAAAAGGACTGAGAATTTATGTACAATTTTTGTACTGCTCAAAAAAAACGAAAAAAATATATTTAGGTGTCCTACTCTTATACCAACAAGAAATGCTAACTAGCTCATCATTTTATACCATTTTGTACTATTTAAATAAACAAAGAAATATATTTGTACTAACTAGAAAAAGCGAACAAAAGACCTTTTTAACTGGCTCAGAAGTTCTCTACTATTTTGTACTATTTAAACAAACGAAGGGTCAACTTTTGAGTGAGCTTCTCAATTATGTAGCAAGAAGAAAAAAAGCTAAGAAGTACTATTTCAACTAACTCGGAATTTTATATCATTTTGTAGTACTCAAAAAACAAAGAAAACAATTTGGATGGAGTATCTAGTTTTGTGCCAAGCAGAAAAAAAGAAAGAATTAACATTTTGTACTAATCAAGTAAACAAAGTACTGACAAGAAAAGGCGAAGAGTGACCATTTTAACTAACTTAGGATTTTGTACGTTTTTGTGCCATTCAAATAATCGAAGGAATGAATTTGAGTTGTCTAGTTGATTTTTGTACCAATCATAAGAAAAAAAGAAAGCCATTTTAACAAGCTTAGTATTTTGTAAATTTTTGTACCATTTAAAAAATGAATACATATGTTGTAGTGTCCTATTTCCATTTGTACCAACGAGAGAAAAAGCGAAGAAGGACTATTTTTAACTGGCTTAAATTTTATACATTTTTAACATTTAAACAAACGATGGGATAAACTTGTACCAAAAAGAAAAAGTGAAGACTTGCCAGTTTAGCTAGCTCAGCATGCTATACCTTTTTTTGTGCTACTCAAACAAAACGAAGCAATAAATTTGAGTGTTCTATTCAATTTTGTACCAACTAGAAATGCCATATTTAACTAGCTCAGAATTTCTAGATCATATTGTAGTATTTAAACAAACAAAGGGATAAATTTGAGTGACCTATTCAATTTTGTACCAACAAGAAATGCCATTTTATCTAGCTCAGAATGTCTATACCATTTTGTACTATTTAAAGAAACAAAGGAATAAATTTGTACTAACCAGAGAAAGCGAAGAAGTTTCATTTTAACTAACTCAGAATTTTATATCATTTTGTAATACTCAAATAAACGAAGGAATAAATTTGTGTGACCTATTCAGTTTTATAGCAAGCAGAAAAAAGGAAAGAATTAAAATTTTGTACTAATCAAATAAACGAAGGAATAAATTTGGGTGGCTCATTTAGTTTTGTATCAACCACGACAAAAAGCGATGAAGGTCAATTTTAACCACCTTAATATTTCTGTATGACTCAAATAAACAAAGGAATAAATTTGGGTAATTCATTTTATTTTTTGTATCAATCAGAAGTAAATCAAAGATGGTCAATTTTAACTAGTTCACCACTTTATACCATTTTGTACTACTCAAATAAACGAAGGAATACATTTGAGTGACCTACTCAATTATGTACCAATCAGAAGAAAAGCAAAGAAGGTCCATTTTAAATAGTTCAGCATTTTAACCTTTCTAGGGGATTCAAATGAACGAGGGAATAAAAGTGTGTGTTCTATTTTTGTGGTACTAGATTTTGCACCTTTTTGTATATTGCTGTGTCAGTTTAAAATAGCATTGCCTCTTTCGTCACGTAAAAAATGCACTAAATAGGGAGCTTTTGCCTAATGAAAAATTTTTGTTAATAGTCGTTTAATTTCCACACTATTAAGGTGCCCTATGTTATATAAGAAAAAAAAATGCGCTCAATACTCTGTACCTTAGGACCCTCACTATACTAAAGATACAAATTTTAGGTACCTCATTCGTATCGTTCCTTTTTTATTTTATTTAAAGTGCATTAATATTGAGAAACTTAAATATCTGCAGCAACGGAAAGAATAATAGTTTTGAGTTGAATAAAGCTGTTCGTAGCTAATAATTCAGCACTTTTCTATAGATGGTGTGCAACATGGAACTTTGGAAACTTCTTTTCCCTTGGTGAGCTTATTTTTGCTTTGATATGATCTCGTTTCGTCTAGTATTCCTTCTGCCTTTTCCTCTATCAGCACTGTGATCCAAAATTGCCAAGCATGCTGTTTCTTCTTTTTTTATATTGCCATGATTCGTAGCCCTTCATCAGTTTTCTTTAGCACGTATTCATCCCTTAATAACGCTAATTGCTATTGAGTCTGTTCTACAGAATTAAGTTAAAATTGAATTATGGCACAACTCTCTTCTAATTGAATATTTATCGTCTGTAACCAATGGCAGTTCTGGTTTGTTAAATCTTACGTTCAAATATGTAGTTAGTGACCGGGAAACTTTAGACTTTAGAGTCTCCGTTTTAGTATTTTGCAAACCTATACTAAATGTAAGGCCTAATTCGCTAAACGCATGTCCATTAATCATATAACAATGAGCCTTACTTAGTGACGGGAGAGGCAATGCTACTTTAAAGTGGTCCTTCCTCTGGGTGACACAACAATATACAAAATAGTACAAACTCTAGTACCACAAAAATAGAACACTCAAATTTATTGCTTCGTTTATTTGAATCCCCTAGAAAGGTTAAAATGCTGAGCTATTTAAAATGGACCTTCTTTGGTTTCCTTCTGATCTGTACAAAACTGAATAGGACACTCAAATTTATTATTTCGTTTATTTGAATAGTACAAAATGGTATAAAGTGGTGAACTAGTTAAAATTGACCTTCTTTGATTTACTTCTGATTGGTAAAAAAATAAAATGGATTACCCAAATTTATTCCTTCGCTTATTTGAGTAGTACAGAAATATTAAGCTAGTTAAAATGGACCTTCCTCGCTTTTTGTCGTGGTTGGTACGAAACTAAATGGGCCACCCAAATTTATTCCTTCGTTTATTTGATTAGTACAAAATGTTAATTCTTTCCTTTTTTCTGCTTGCTACAAAACTGAATTGGTCAAACAAATTTATTTCTTCGTTTATTTGAGTATTACAAAATGATATAAAATTCTGAGTTAGTTAAAATGAAACTTCTTTGCTTTCTCTGGTTAGTGCAAATTTATTCCGTTGTTTAAATAGAACAACATGGTCTAGAAATTCTGAGCTAGTTAAAAATGGCAGTTCTCGTTGGTACAAAATTCAATAGAACACTCCAATATATTGCTTCGTTTTGTTTGAGTAGCACAAAAAGCTGAGCTAGTTAAACTGGCAAGTCTTCACTTTTTCTTTCTGGTACAAATTTATCCCATCGTTTGTTTAAATATTCGAAAAGGTATAAATTTAAGCCAGTTAAAAATAGTACTTCTTCGCTTTTTCTCTTGTTGGTACAAAAGGAAATAGGACTCTACAACATACGTATTCATTTTTTTTAAATGGCACAAATGTTTATAAAATGCTAAGCTTATTAAAATGGACCTTCTTGGTTTTTTCTTATGATTGGTACAAAAATCAAATAGACCACTCAAATTAGTTCCTTCAATTATATGAATGGCACAAAAAGGTATAAAATGCTGAGTTAGTTAAAATGATAATTCTTCACCATTTCTGGTCAGTACTTTGTTTACTTGATTAGTACAAAATGTTAATTCTTTCCTTTTTTCTGCTTGGCACAAAACTTGATATTCCATCCAAATTTAGTTCTTCGTTTATTTGAGTATTACAAAACGATATAAATATCTGAGTTAGTTAAAAAGGTCCTTCTTAGCCTTTTTTCTTCTTGCTACAAAATTGAAAAGCTCACACAAAAGTTGTCCCTTCGTTTGTTTAAATAGTACAAACTGGTAGAGAACTTCTGAGCCAGTTAAAAAGGTATTTTTCCACTTTTTCTAGTTAGTACAAATATATTCTTTTGTTTATTTAAAGAGTACAAAATAGTATAAAATGCTGAGTTAGTTAACTGGCATTTTTTGTTGATATAAATGTAGGACACCCAAATATATTTTCTCGCTTATTTGAACAGTACAAAAGTTATACATAAATTCTGAGTTCTCTTTCGCTTTTTCTGGTTAGTACAAATTTATTCCGCTGTTTATTTAAAATGGTACAGAATAGTTTAAAATACTCAACTAGTTAAAATGGCATTTCTCATTGGTACAAAATTGAATACGTCACTCAAATTTATCACTTCGTTTGTTTAAATAGTACAACATGGCCTAGAATTTCCGAGCAAGTTAAAAAGGGCATTTCTCGTTGGTACAAAACTGAATAGACCACTCAAATATATTCCTTCGTTTGTTTAAATAGTACAAGATTTTACAGAAATATTGAACTAGTTAAAATGGCATATCTTTACTTTCTTTCTCGTTAGTACAAAAATAAATATTCCATCCAAATTCATTTTTTCGTTTATTTGAATAGCCCAAAATGTTAATTCTTTCCTTTTTTCTCCTTGGTACAAAACTGAATACGTCACACAAATTTATTCCTTCGATTATTTGAATATTGCAAAATGATATGAAGTTTAGAGTTAGTTGAAGTGAAACTTCTTCGCTTTTTCTCGTTAGTACAAATTTATTCTTCTGTTTTGTTTAAATAGTACAAAAAGGTATAGACATTCTGAGCTAGTTAAAATGTTATTTCTGATTGGTACAAAAATCAATAGGCACTCAATTTATCCCTTTGATTATTTAAATAATACAAGATGATTTAAAATACTCAGCTAGGTCCTTCTTCGTTTTTTTCTTGTTGGTACAAAAGTAGAATACCCATATTTATTCTTTCGTTTATTTGAGTAGTATAAAATGGTATTAAATACTCAGCTAGTTAAAATGGTCCTTCTACACTTTTTTCTACTGGTACGAATTTATTCCTTCCTTTATTTGCGTAGTACAAGAGTTATAAAATTCTCAGTTAATTAAAATAACGTTTCTTTGATTTTTGTCTCGTTAAAACAAAAGTAAATAACCCACTCAAATTTATTCATTCTACACTTTTTTCTGCTGGGTAGAAAAATTGAATAGGCCACAAAAATATCTCTGTCGGTCTGTTTACAAATTATTAAGGGATAAATATTTGATTTCTGACCTGGATGGTCAGTAGTTTCAGTACATGCAGTAGTTGACGACCTGTTACTAAATGTGGTAACAACACCTAAATATATTGCTCCGTTTGCAAGTTATTCGGATTTCAATATTTGAGCTTTGACCTGGATAGTCAGTGCTATTGGTACATGTAGTGGTTGATGACCTATTACTAACTGTGGAAACGGCACCTCAATATGTTGCTCCTTGTACGAGTAAATTGAGTTTAAATATTTGACCTTTTACTTCGATGGTCAGTACTTTTGGGACATGCAGTAGTTGGGAATCCATTACTAAATGTGGAAACAGCACCTCACTACGTTGCTCTGTTTACGAGTTATTCGAATTTAAATATTTGACCTTTGTCCTCGATGGTCAGTACTTTGGAGACATGTAGAAGTTGATAACCTGTTTCCAAATGCGGAAACTTCACCTCAATATGTTGTTTCGTTTACGAGTTATTAGGGTTTAAACCTTTGACCTTTGACCTTGAAGGTCAGTACTTTAGAGACATGTAGAAGTTGATGACCTTTTAATGAATATGGAAACACGCTTTCAATTCCTTTTCTCCGTTTACGAGTTTTTCGGGTTTAAATATTTGACCTTTGACCTCGTGGTCAGTACTTTTAAAACAAGTAGAAGTTGATAACATGTAACTAAAGGTGGAAACAGCACCTCAATATGTTGCTTCGTTTACGAGTTTTTACGGTTTAATCATTTGTCCTTTGACCTCGATGGTCAGTACTCTTCGGAGATGTAGAAGTTGATGACCTGTTACTAAATGTAGAAACACGCTTTCAATTCCTTTTCTCCGTTTACGAGTTATTCGAGTTTAAATATTTGACCTTTTACCTCGATGGTCAGTACTTTTGGAACATGCAGTAGTTGGGGATCCATTACTAAATGTGGAAACGGCACCTCAATTGTCGCTCCGTTTACGAGTTATTCGGGTTTAAATATTTGACCTTTGACCTCGATGGTCAGTACTTTGGAGACATGCAATAGTTGGGATCCATTACTGAATGTGTAAACAGCACCTCACTACGTTGCTCCGTTTACGAGTTATTCTAATTTAAATATTTGACCTTTGACCTCGATGGTGAGTATTTTGTGACATGCAGTAGTTGATGACCTATTACTAAATGTGGAAACAGTACATCAATACGTTGCTTCGTTTACCAGTCATTAGGGTTTAAACATTTGACCTTTGACCTCGAAGGTTAGTACTTTTGAGGCATGTAGTAGTTGATGACCTTTTACTGAATGTGGAGCCAGCACCTCAATATGTTGCTTCTGTGTTCGATAGCCTCGATGTTCAGTACTTTGGGACATGCAGGACCAGATGAGTAATTTCTCCTATGTTAAAACAGGGGTTAAAAAAAGTGGTAATAAAGGAGAACGAGTACACCCCTAAAAAACAGTTTACTATACCTGGTCAAGTCTCTGCTATGTTAAATAGGGTTGGAAAATGTACTCATAGTCTAATACTATGTAGCCTTTCTTGTGTAATATCTACTATGTTATATAAGGGTTGTGGTATACCATAGGTGTGTTTATAGTCTTTTTCTATGTTACATAGGAGTGTTCTTTGTAGTCTCTGTGTTCACAGTGTTATGCATTATATGCTATGTTACGTAGGGGTTGATAAAAGGGAACGAATACACCCCATTATTCTCTGTTATGTTAGTAGTCTTTGCTTGTTACTTAGAAGTGTTTTCGTAGCCTCTGTGCTCATAGTCTTATGTCATTTTGGCTATGTGAAAATAGGGGTGGAAAAATGTGCTCATAACAGAGAACGAATACACCCCTGCTGTATTAAATAAGGGTGTAATCTGTGTTATGTTAAATAGTGGTTAGAAAATAGCCCATACTCTTTTATCAGCTCTGCTATGTTCGTAGTCTCTGTGTAATATATGATTGGTTTATGTTTTCATTGTATTAAGTAATTTCTGTTATGTTAAAATAGGGGTTCAAAAAAGTGCTTATAAACGAGTACGAATACATCCCCGCTATTGTCTGTTATCTTAGTATCCTTTGCTATGTTACATAGTCTTATGTAATTTCTGCTATGTTAAAATAAGGGTTAGAAAACAAGCCATACTCTTTTATTAGCTTTGTTATGTTACATAGTCTTATGCAGTTTCTGCTATGTTGAAAAATGGGGTTGAAAAATAGGCTCATAATCTTATGTAATTTCTACTATCTTAAAACAGGGGTTGAAAAAAAGTGCTCATAAAAGGGAATGAATATAGCTACTCCCAAAAAGTGCTCATAAAAGAGAACGAGTTTTCGGGGTGTTCCATTTTCCATGGTTGAACGGTACATGGGTCATGGCGTATCGTACGACACTGGACTATCGAGTACTTCGGATCAGGCGATACCTGGATTGTTCTCTTATGGCCTAGGTATGGTCCAGATCGACCATTTTTTCTCTACTAATAATAACAGGAATTCCCTGCTTTTAGTCGACATTTAATTTCTTCGTGAATATGGTTTCCGTCTAGATATTTGATAGAATCCACTTTATCAAAAATATTATTTGATATTTTATCGCATCCATAATTTACCGTATTACGATCCCGACGGTATTTAGTTTTCTCTGCATTTACTTCTAAACCCATGTCTCTGCAAGATTTTAACACTTTCAGCCCCATGTGTATCTTTTTGATACACAGTGAGGGTTTACTGATGAACCACGTGTATCAAATAGATACATATGGGCTGACAGTGTTCATAGCAAACCGTAGTACGGTCCCGGGATGAAATTTACTCAAACAGGGTTGGGGCTGAGAGTGTTAATAAGACCTCTGCACTTCTCTCTATTGTTCTCCTATCTATTATTATAGACTAATTATATTCTGTAAATGAAAACGTATGTTGGTGAAGTAGAGCCACAATTAAATATATCGAGTACAAATGCCACTAAAATAGTTTTCGCATTTTGAAGGGAACTTGTATCATTATTTCCGCCCAGTACAAATACATTTTCGCGGAACAGCTTTGTTCCTGTGGCAGACCCATCTTCTAATACCTATGCGTATCGCATTGCAACATAATAAATAAAAAAAGGAACACAACTGCTGTTTCGATCGTCGTAAACTAAACCCGAAATATTACTTTGCGTTGAGTTAAAACCAATACTATATTAGATCATAGGAAGTTAAAGAAAGTCGTCATTGTGCTATTGCTAAATCAGATAGGAATCTCATTTCAACCAGAAAAGTAGTAAAGTGGCTATTGAGATTTTAGTATTGTATCTTTTTTTTTTTTTTTGCAGAATATAACGTTTTAAAGAAGAAAAAAAAGATTTAAAATAAGTGAATAAAGTCTTTGTGAAATGTATTACGATCCCACAAATAATAATAAACACTCTGATGAAAGAAAAGCGTCTACTACTTTTCCAAGGATTTTTTTGATTGCTTAAAGTGAAAATGGTGCCACTTATTGGAAGTGGTTAGAAAATACTGGCTGTGGGACATGCCAAACCTTTTTGTTATTTACTTTTTACAAAACTATAACTCTTTCCTTGTCATTAAGTGATAAGTGTGGGACTCACGCTTCTTCCACCAGGTTTCTTAATCTTGCTTTATTCTAATTTCAAATAGATATTTGTATTTGTGTTTGTAGAGTGAGGGCCAATTAGTTTATAACTTCAACTTTTGGTAACGGACGGTGGTGATGGTGTAATGGACAGTACGGACGACTTTAGGGCCAAAAATTGTGTGTTCGGTTCCCGTTGGAAGACGTTTGGTGTTTAAACATTCTACGGTGTTTTGAATTCTATTTTAAAGTGCATATCCATATCCTATATATCATATTTTAGTTGCTGAAACGAGTGATGGACTTTAAAAAAACATATTTTCACAGTTATATATTCAAAGCTGTATAATAGTTGATTTTAATATTGAATGAGGTTGCTGAGTCAATAACAAATGCCATAGTGCCTGACGCTATTGATTATCGTTGCTGGTTTAAGAACAGAATTTGTTTTGTGACATTTGTGATTACGACATTCAAAAAGCTAGTAGGAATTTATTTGATAACATCTAGCTTATGTCCACTGTACTAATAACACTTTATATTATTCTTCCTGGAGAGCATAGTTTATTATTCAAGAAACCAATTAGGGATGGTACCGAGACCGAGACTAGTCTCGGTATCGTCTGGGTCTCGTCTCGAATTATCGAGACGAGACCGAGACGCACTTTTATGTAACGAGACGAGACCGAGACGGACTTTTACATACCGAGACGAGACCGAGACCGAGATAGACCTCTATAAATCGAGACGAGACCGAGACGAGACCATGGTCAGTCTCGAAAGTCTCGGTCTCGTCTCGAATATTGATAGTTATTTTGCCTTTACTCAAAATTTGTTTCGTTGCTGTATGAGATAATATGGGAACGGTTGACTGATGTACAGTGGCGTATTTAGGGTGTAGGTGTCGGGCTCAAGCCCCTCCCGATATGAATTTGTAATCATTTTTTCGCATTGCACGTACAACACAAATGTTTACCAGTTCCTCAAGCCTCTCCCGAAACAAAATCCACTGCTGTTGTATATAATCTCTCTGTCTGTCTGTCTCTCTCTCTCTCTCTCTCTCTCTCTCTCTCTCTCTCTCTCTATATATATATATATATATATATATATATATATATATATATATATATATATACAGGGTTTTCATAAAGTCTGGACGGACAACACTGTTAGATAAGCGGCAACTCTGAACACGTTGAGAGAGGGAGAGGGAGGGCAAGGGTCAGTTTCTTACCAAATTCTATCCATTGTTGTTTTCATTGTTGTTTCAATGTTGACTGTTAAAAGTAAGTTGTAAGCTGTATTGGTGTGTGTGTCTTTTAAATAAATAAATAAATGAAAAACTCCTCTGAGAAGACTATTTTTTTACCGTATCAAAGATGGTGTCGGTGAAAGAGAAAGCTCAATGTGTTCTTTGGTACGCAGTGCTAAAATAACCAATTCTGGTGTGTCGATCACCAAGATCACCCGACCTTACCTCCTACGACTTCTGGCTTTGGGGTCATGTAAAAACGGAAATTTATGCAAAGAAGCCAAGTGGTTTGGAGAACTTAAAGGACAAAATCAGGGCGTCTGTGGCTGCCATTTCGGATCAAACACGGCGGAACGCTGTGAGTGAATTCCAGCGCCGCCTACGCGAATGTGTGGACGTAAATGGCGCCCAGTTGGAGGTGTGGCGGTGAATGAACTGAGCTAGTGCAGATTACAGGTAAAAATGTAATCCTTCCGCTACCGTTTGAACTTTATTTGATTTCAATATGAGCATTTTTATGTAATTATAATTCATATAACATGGGGCAAAAAAGTCTCATTTCAGAGTTATGAACCGCCGGAAATTAACGTTTCGAAACGCTCTACCTTAGAAACTACAAGACCGATCCCAAGCGGTTTAAGGAATTACAAAGGAACTAGTATGCATTCTATCTAAATATGTATGTTCTACCGTGGTCCGTTATCGGTATAGGAATTTGAGGTATAGGGATATTCTTTTAAGTACTAATGGCGCGTGGATTTCGCCGATAACGGAGGATGGTAAAACATGTTTATTTAGATAGATTGCATACTAGTTTCTGTGTAATTTCTTAAACCGGTTGGGATAGTTTCTATAGTTTTTAAGGCAGGGCGTTTCGAAACACGATTTTTCGAATTTTCGGGGGTTGATAACTCTGAAAGGAGACGTTTTTCGACCTATGTTTATCAGAACTTTTTTCTTTCATTTCATATAAGGAATCACCTCCGAAAGTTTGTCGGTGGAGTTACCTACCACCCTGTATATATATATATATATATATATATATATATATATATATATATATATATATATATAGTATGGCGCTAAATTCGTTGTTCACAAGCAGAGGAGTGATTCCTGAGAGTAAAACAAACAAAAAACTTGCAATAAACATAGGGCGAAAACCCCATCGTTTACTTGTTATAGGCTGCTGCAAACATGAAAAAATGAATTCTAAAGGTCCATAGCTCCAAAACTATGGGATCTACTGTAGTCGGGTCAAGACTTCACTTAGGAACTAGTAGATCCAAAAATACATGTTTTAGATACGCAACAATTTTTGTGGAGGTAGTTAGATAGTACTTTATATCATAGGCCCGTAGTCAAACTTCCTGTTTAAAAATTGTTGTGGAGGCACCTCAGGATTCTGATTTTTGTTGTTTAGTGTGCTAGGGCATCTAAAGGAGACGTGGAGCTAATGATTATAATGGAATCCGAACCACCTCATTCGTTCAACTGTACCCCCACCGGAAATCCAATTCGGAAGCACGCGAACCGAAGTCAAGCATGCTAGCCGCTAGACCAAATGCAGGTCCTCACATTGGGTTGATTTAAATCATTGAGTCAGTGTTGCCACATTCCAAGATCAAAAAGTAGCATGTCTGTGCTCTAAAAGTAGCGGATTTGAACTATTTGTAGGCCAAATATATACAGTAGAAATGAATTATTTGGCAACTAATGACTGATACTAATTGAATAATTTTTAACATGCGCTGGAAAATGTGATGGACATATTGCAAGACATTATAATCGATGAACAAAAATAATTCTAGACATGATACAAAGAGATAAAAACAGCCTAGGAAACGTTCTTATAGAAGAAGTTTTGAGGCAATCAAGGACAACTGGGGAGTAACCTGAAAAAGAATTGCTCAAGATAGATAGTTGTGGAGAAGACTTTGAAAGACCTTCATCCAGCAGTGGATTGACAATGGTTGATAATGATTATGGCTATGATTTTATTATATCTGGATCTCAGAGGTAAACTAAACGAAGTCATAATTTCGTAATTTTACAAGAGAAGCGAAAAACCAGTTCCTAAAGTAAGACTTATAGTACTGTTTTCAAAATATACTAAGTAGTTACAAAGTAATAGGATGCTTTTAGACTTACATTGTTACACCACTAGAAAGAACATAGTCTATTAAAAAAGTATTCTTAACTCTATTTCGACCAAAAAATGACTTAGCATAGTCTACCTCTAAAGTTCTAAGTTCATGTATATATATAACTTTTACTTGGTAACGTAGAGTAAAAACAGATCCAAAATTTAACGAAATTCGTACAGCGAAAAACAAATTTGATCCTTCATATTGCAGCAAAACTACGAAAATTAAAAAAAAAAACTAGAAAGTTAGGAATCCCTTGTTTTGCCGGGACAGAGAAAATAGATACATATAGCTCGAATTACCTGTATATTTACATAATATGTATGTCCATGTTTCGCAAGTAATTTTCGAGCAATATAAAATTTCAGCGTAATGAAGGCATTATTGGTTTTCTCGAATAAAGATCACATGCACCGCTGAGAAAAAAGAAATGAAATCTTTGAGTTTAAGGCCCCACGGTTATGCCGGTTAGGCTAAAGGAGATGGTGATGATGAGTAATGAATGAAATGGTGGAATCAAGAAAGTGGGAGGAAACGAGAGAACCCCGAGGAAACCCACACACACGGTGTTTGTCCACCACAAAGTTCACTTGGCGGGGATTGGGATCGAACCAGGAACCCAAAGCACCAGAGGTGAACGCTCTACCACTGAGCTACCGCGGCCCCATGCACCGCTGAGAACTCAGGAATAAGCTTAATCTATGTTACGGCACTGGACATATGCTTATATAATACATTATTACCTTATAAACTTGTATAAGAAACAGAATGTACTTAAAGTGAGACGCGAACTATACGAAACATAAGACTTTGAATCTAACTTGTTTGGTGATCCAACCCGAGACCACAGATAGCAAAGATGAATGCAGTAGCTCCCACCATAAGGTTAAGGAAGTGCCTGTTTTTAAGTGTCAATTAAACACTAAGATGTGAAACGGCAATAAAGCAATTGATCCATTTGAAACAAAATATATGGTGGTAATAATTTACTCTATTTGTTACGATAATGAACGTTATATTCTGTTTTTAAAATGACAATCAAAGCAGAGTATTTTGGATAATAAGTGAGAAATTGTAAAATTTCAATTTCAATACGATTAAATACATTCGGGATGCTATGTGTTGCGTTATTCCGTTAGGAGGTATTGAACAATTCTGACTCAAAGGAAGGAAACAAACTACTGTATAGTACTGGAGTTAATTTAATAGAGTTTAATTGTATAGACAGTACTGAGGCTATTTGAGACAAAGTCTATTGCTGAAAGTGAAATATGGGTTACTATTAGGGTTTTTCCCCAGGTATGTTATACCCACTGATGATTGAACCCGGAACACACGCATGGAAAGCAGTAACGCTAACAAATTATAGCTACGAAGAAGTACATCATACCAGAATTCTGTCAAGAATGAAGGCAAAAAGTAAGAACCGGAAACGACAGACTGTACGATAATAATACTTTCACAATTTTAATTTCATACTATTTATTTCGAGACTTTCGAGACGAGACTCGAGACGAGACCGAGACTTGGCCTTCGAGACCGAGACCGAGATCAAGACAAGCACCTGTTGACCTTGACGAGACCGAGACAGCGATTTGTGACTCGAGACGAGATCGAGACAAAGACCGCTATTTATCAACCGAGACGAGACCGAAACTGTACGAAGTCTCTTCTCGTCTCGTCTCGATACCATCCCTAAAATCAATACGGTATCAAGGCTACATTTTAATCACGCAAATTGACTGATCATAAGGTCAAATGATTATTTAAACAGCTTGACACCACTAGTTGACACTGAGCGATGATAAAACTAAATGGCTGGATGGATCAAGGTAAATATTACAATTTAATTGTTTAAAAGGAAATGATTTAGGATTTAGGATTTAGATTTCTGGGCTTTCGTCATCTGTGGCCATGCTAGCCCGTCGCGTATGAGGGATGACGTCCCTCGACAAACACACTATCCGGGGAAAGGGAAGGAAGGAAACGGCCTGGGACCTATATGTTATTCACCACCTCAGCATTTGCCTGGTGTGAATGAGGAAAACCCAGAAATAACTCATTTAGGATGGCGGGCTGGAAAAAGCTTTTTACACTTTTTCGACCGAGTGGCCCCACCGGTTAAAAAGAAATGAATGGAAAGAGCAAGAAAAGTGTATAGTAGGATATAATTGTAGTAGTAACATTATTAGAATGTCCTTTGTACAGGGTAAATCAGCCAGTGGTCTGACAAGCAAATAATAACAGCAAAAATATAATTGTCGTATTGTCGTTAAACGTCCTGACTAACTAAAATAGTTCCAAGGGGAAAAATCTTACGATTTATATACTACATTTATCAGTTATTCAAGAAGTACTATAAACAGAAATAATAAAATAATAAGTGAGCGTAGTTTCACATCATGAAACTACTGTCCAAACTTCGAGAATTCAATACTCAAAATTCAAGTAGTAGAACTATAACTATTGGTTGAATACAGAAATAAGATCAAAGGTAGGGTCTGTTCCTCGGACACTGAATCCGTATCAGAAAGCCATAACTCCCTACCACTTCCTGTTTTAGTTCTATGGCCACAAAGGTTGGAAACAAAAGTCGTTTATTTCAACTACTTTTGGTTTGAAAAGAATGTAGAAAGGAATGAAAAAGAAGAAGAAGAGCCTATTCTTGAGGCGACGAATCAATTGCATGAAACCACTTCTCGATATCTCGTTACAATGTTTCATCTACGAAATTCAGTGTCGGAACCAGAAGTACTAATAAATTCAAACATTTCCGTTTCGGTGCTGTTATATATAGGTATATATAACGGGGCTTGGGTGGAAGCCCCATTAGCCATTCCCAAACTCCGCACCTGAGAATAGCCATGGCGTCTTCCGTAAGTAAAGTTCATCACGAGATTGAAATTTGCGCTAGACTGGGATTCATCTTTGAATATATAGAGTCTCGGAAGCGCAACTTTTAGCAGCACTATTTAACACTGAGTAATATTACAAAAGAATAAAAGATAGCCATCAATTAGCGAACCAATAAAAGTTTTGCCACTACCCTGCAATAGTTATCACTATTTATTTTTTGCAAGGATCCACAAATAATTATAAGGTACATGTGTAAAAAGAAATTCAAATTATACCGACCCAGAAAAGTATATCCTATAACTTAAATCATTTCCACATCGTTACACATTTTAACTAGTGCATTTTTCTCTTCAATAATTTTACGAGTATATATTTTTTAAATAATTTATATCCATTCAGAAATAGAGTATGGTTACCTAGGCATTACAAATATATTCATACGGATCCTTTAAATATTTTTCCTACACAATGCAACCTCTAAGTGTTGTTCTTAAAATGAAAAAGTAATTGGCTTTGAATCAACCGCGGGACCTTTCGAATGTAAATCTAATGCTCTAACCGCTGAGCTATGTTGCTCTGCTACGACAGGGTCCTCCATTGTAACATTAATCCACCACAAGAATTAGAAGAGCACATATAATATTTACAATTCTAGAAAAATTGAAGATATTCTTCTTAAAAAACAGAATGCAATACCCACAAAGATAATCAATACAGTACAATGCTACGGTATAGTATGATAATATCTTAATTAAGGGCAACAATATTTATATTTATTTATTTTAGGAGTGGGTGTTAACATTTTCATATATTGATTCCAGTATTTTATATCGTGAGGGAACATAGTTTAGTATATCATATAATGGTAATCTTCGTTTCTCGTGTATCAATAAGGGAAGTGTTATTTTAAACATGCACACATATTCCAAATTTCATCATGATAAACCAAGCCATGCCAAGGCAAACTTTCTTCTATTTTTGTGCTTAGGGAGAAAACGTGTCATCAACACAGTATAAATTTCCTAAAAGTTTTTCAACAAACACCTCTCGTGTTTTCTTAAATCACAAATACTGCTGTTCTCAGACACTAAAAATGATTAAAATTTCTCTTCCCTTGTTTTAGTTTAAAATATCTGTAATCGCGTTTCATGAATTGTAAATGCAAGTTCATTCTTTAATGGTCATCTATTCTAAATTAGTGTCCACAAACTTACTTTCGTTGGTAAATAGTAATCTCTATAATTCTTTCCATGTTCGTTAAAGATACAATGTCCTCCAAAAATCCGTAGAGTAAGGTAGCCTTCACACTAGGATCCTATGAGCCGCTCACATGAGCTACAGCTGCTAGCTTTATATTGTCTTAAATATACGCCTTCACACACGCATTCGGTGCAAGTGAACCGCGGCTCTGGGCTGCTATGATCACTCCGGGCAGAAAATAACACACAGTCTCATGAGAGTCCATACGTGAGCGTGAACTCAGTTGTAATGAAGAAAAATATATACACGACTCCAAAAGTGCATTATCACCTGAATTTCTCGTTTTCCTGCAATAGCAGGCAACCCAAAAAGCTCGGCGATTGGGTTGGTTCCGAATTCGAAAGGCGTTGGACCAAACCTAGATTTTGTAAAAAATATATCAGTGGGACAAACTGCAAATAAGAGAATAAAACAAATTGTTAAAAATAACAATTTTATTATCGTGACGGAGTTGGATGAGATCAAAAGTTACAAAATGATCTTGCTTAAGCAGTTCAAACAAGACGAATGGCAAGAAAAAGATATCAGAGGAAAGCATTTCATCCTCCCCATCCAAAAAAAGAATCTCATAAAAAAGACAAAGTTACATAATGTAAAGTTTTAATTAAAAAAAACACTTTAAATGGTGAAAGATGACACCCGACAGGCAAGAACAATTTAACCAAAGTCAATGAAATTGTGCACAGATATTGCAGACGTAAAACGAGGGAATACGAGTTTCGTATTTACCTGCAAAAACGGTTGGGTGGGGCACGGACCCCTCCAAACCTTTGATCACAAAATATCAAAATTGCTACTAACGATATGTCAGAACTGTGCAAAAGACATGAAGAATTGCAACGAAACCTTTGTATGGACAGTACGCAAAGAAAAAAGGAATACGGGTTTTCTTTAATTTTCTGCGGAAAAACAGACTTAGGGGCGAAAGCTTCCACCCAAAATTTTGAAACTTGACGACCGAAAGGTAAGAAGAAGTGAACTGAAGAGAATGAAATTGTGCACAGATATTGTAGACGTAAAATGAGAATACGGGTTTCGAATTTTAATGTAGACAACGGTTGGGTGGGGCACGGGCTCGTCCCAAACTTTGATCACGAAAAATCAAATGTTCGAGTAACAGTATGTCAGATGTGTGTTAACGACATGAAGAATTGCAAAGAAATTTTTGTATGGACAATATAAAAAAAAATAAAGGAAAACGCTTTTTTACTTTCTACAGAAAAACGGTTTCATGGGCCACAAGCTCTCACCCCAAATTATGATGTTGACGCCGGAAAGGAAAACAGAAGTGAACCGAAGTGAATGAAATTCTGAACAGATATTGTAGACATAAAATGAGGGAATACGGGTTTGGTATTTTCCTGAAAAAAAAAAGTTGGGTTAGGCACGGCCCCCCTAACCTTTGATCATGAAATATGAAAAGTGCTAGAAACAGTATGTCAGGTGTATGTAAAGGACAGGAAGTATTGAAACGAAACTTCTTGTATCGATAATACGCAAAAAAATAAAGAAACACCGGTTTTTCTATGCACTGCGCAAAAACGAAATTAGGGAGTAGAGGCTCCCAAACAATAACTTGAAAATTGACGTCCGGAAGGCAAAAGGAAGTGAACCGAATTGAATGAAATTCTGAAGATATTGTAGACATAAAATGAGGGAATACGGGTATCATTTTTTCCTGGAGAATAGGTTGGGTGGGGCACAGACCTTTCCAAGCCTTTGATCACGAAATATCAAAATTGCTATTAACTATTTGTCAGATTTGTGTAAAGGAAATGACGAATTGGAACGAAACTTTATGTACGGGCAATACGCAGAAAATAAATGAATAAGGTTTATTTTCTGTAGAAAAACAGTTTTAAGGGGCGAAAGCTCTCACAAAAAATTATGAAAATTGACGCCGGAAAGGCACACAGAAGTGAAGCGAAGTGAATGTAATTGTCCACGGATATTGTATATATAAAATGAGGGAATATGGATTTGGTATTTTGCTGGGAAAAGGGGTTGGATGCGGCACGGACCCCTCTAACCTTTGATCACGAAAATATGAAAAGTGCTAGTAACAGTATATCAGATGTGTGTAAACTACATGAAGAATTGCACCAAATCTTTTTGTATCGGTAATTCGCAAAAATTACAGGAATACCGTTTTTTTATTTTCTGCAAAAAACGGTACTTGGAGACCAAAGCTCCAATCCAAAAGTTTCAAATTTGACTCCCGAAACGCAAAAAGAAATGAACCGAAGTGAATGAAATTTTGAACAGATATTGCAGACGTAAAATGAGGATACGAGTTTCGTATTTTCATGTAGATAACGGTTGGGTGGGGCACGGACGCGTCCAAAACTTTGATCACGAAAAATCAAATGTGCTACTAACAGTATGTAAGATATGTGTTAAAGATATGAAGAATTGCAAAAAAAATTTTGTATGGACAATACACAAAAAATAAAGGAAAACGCTTTTTTACTTTCTACAGAAAAACGGTTTTAGGGGCCATAATCTCTCACCCAAAATTACGAATGTTGACGCCGGAAAGAAAAACAGAAGTGAACCGAAGTGAATGAAATTACCCACGGATATTGTAGATACAAAATGAGGGAATCTGGGTTTGGTATTTAGCTGGGAAATGGGGTTGGATGCGGCACGGACCCCTCTAACCTTTGACCACGAAATATGAAAAGTGCTAGTAACAGTATGTCAGGTGTGTGTCAAGGACAAGAATTATTGAAACGAAACTTCTTGTATCAATAATACGCAAAAAATAAAGGAACACCGTTTTTTCTATGCTCTGCGGAAAAACGGCATTATGGAGTAGAGGCTACCAAAAAACTTGAAAATTGACGCCCGAAAGGCAAAAAGAAGTGAACTGAATTGAATTAAATTATGGACAGATATTGTAGACAAAATGAGGTAATACCGGTTTCATATTTTCCTGGAGAAAAGATTGGGTGGGACACGGACCCCTCCAAACCTTTGATCACGAAATATCAAAAGTACTATTAACTGTTTGTCAGATTTGTGTAAAGGAAATGACGAATTGGAACGAAACTTTATGTACGGGCAATACGAAGAAAATAACTGAATAAGGTTTATTTTCTGCAGAAAAACGGTTTTAAGGGGCAAAAGCTCTCACCTAAAATTATGAATCTTGACGCCGGAAAGGCAAACAGAAGTGAACCGAAGTGGATGAAATTGTCCACGGATATTGTAGACACAATATAAGGGAAAATGGGTTTGATATTTTGCTGGAAAAAAGGGTTGGGTGCGCACGGACCCACTAACCTTTGATCACGAAATATCAAAAGTGCTATTAACTGTTTGTCAGATTTGTGTAAAGAAAATGACGAATTGGAACGAAACATTATGTACGGGCAATACGCAGAAAATAACTGAATACGGTTTATTTTCTGCAGAAAAACGGTTTTAAGGGACACAATTTCTCACCCAAAATTATGAAAGTTGACGCCGGAAAGGCAAACAGAAGTGAAGCGAAGTGAATGAAATTGTCCACGGATATTGTAGACATAAAATGAAGGAATATGGGTTTGGTATTTTGCTGAAAAAAAAGGGTTGGGTGGGGCACCGGACCCTCCAAACCTTTGATCACAAAAAGTGAAAAGTGGTAGTAACATTATGTCAGGTGTGCGTAAAGTACATGAAGAATTGCACCAAAACTTTTTGTATCGGTAATTCGCAAAAATTAAAGGAATACTGGTTTTTCTATTTTCTGTAAAAAACGGTAGTTGGAGACCAAAGCTCCGACCCAAAATTTTCAAACTTGACACCCGAAAGGCAAAAAGAAATGAACCGAAGTGAATGAAATTTTGAACAGATATTGCAGACGTAAAATGAGGATACGAGTTTCGTATTTTCATGTAGATAACGGTTGGGTGGGGCACGGACCCCTCCAAACCTTTGATCACGAAAAATCAAATGTGCTAGTAACAGTATGTAAGATATGTGTAAACGACATGAAGAATTGCAAAGAAATTTTTGTATGGACAATACACAAAAAATAAAGGAAAACGTTTTTTTTTTACTTTCTGCGGAAAAACGGTTTTAGGGGCTATAGGCTCTCACACAAAATTATGAATTAAAACGCCGGAAAGGAAAACGGAAGTGAACAGTAGTGAATGAAATTGTCCACGGATATTGTAGATATAAAATGAGGGAATATGGGTTTGGTATTTAGCTGGGAAACGGGGTTGGATGCGGCACGTACTCATCCTAACCTTTGATCACGAAATATGAAAAATGCTAGTAACAGTATGTCAGGTGTGTGTAAAGGACAAGAATTATTGAAACGAAACTTCTTGTATCGATTATACGCAAAAAATAAAGGAACACCGTTTTTTCTATGCTATGCGTAAAACCGTTTTAGGGGGCAGAAACTCCCACCCTATATTTGCAAATTTGACGCCGGAAAGCAAACAGAAGTGAACCGAAGTGAATGAAATTGTCCACGGATATTGTATATATAAAATGAGGGAATATGGATTTGGTATTTTGCTGGGAAAAGGGGTTGGATGCGGCACGGACTCCTCTAACCTTTGATTACAAAATATGAAAAGTGCTAGTAACAGTATGTCAGGTGCGTGTAAAGGACAAGAATTATTGAAACGAAACTTCTTGTATCAATAATACGCGAAAAAAAGGAACACCGGTGTTTCTATGCTCTGCGGAAAAGCGGCATTTGGGAGTAGAGGCTCCCAAACAATAACTTGAAAATTGACGTCCGGAAGGCAAAAAGAAGTGAACCGAATTGAATGAAATTCTGAACAGATATTGTAGACATAAAATGAGGGAATACGGGTTTGGTATTTTCCTGAAAAAAAAGTTGGGTTAGGCACGGCCCCCTTAACCTTTGATCATGAAATATGAAAAGTTCTAGAAAAAGTATGTCAGGTGTATGTAAAGGACAGGAAGTATTGAAACGAAACTTCTTGTATCGATAATACGCAAAAAAATAAAGAAACACCGGTTTTTCTATGCACTGCGCAAAAACGAAATTAGGGAGTAGAGGCTCCCAAACAATAACTTGAAAATTGACGTCCGGAAGGCAAAAGGAAGTGAACCGAATTGAATGAAATTCTGAAGATATTGTAGACATAAAATGAGGGAATACGGGTATCATATTTTCCTGGAGAATAGGTTGGGTGGGGCACAGACCTTTCCAAACCTTTGATCACGAAATATCAAAATTGCTATTAACTGTTTGTCAGATTTGTGTAAAGGAAATGACGAATTGGAACGAAACTTTATGTACGGGCAATACGCAGAAAATAAATGAATAAGGTTTATTTTCTGTAGAAAAACAGTTTTAAGGGGCGAAAGCTCTCACCCAAAATTATGAAAATTGACGCCGGAAAGGCACACAGAAGTGAAGCGAAGTGAATGTAATTGTCCACGGATATTGTATATATAAAATGAGGGAATATGGATTTGGTATTTTGCTGGGAAAAGGGGTTGGATGCGGCACGGACCCCTCTAACCTTTGATCACGAAAATATGAAAAGTGCTAGTAACAGTATATCAGATGTGTGTAAACTACATGAAGAATTGCACCAAATCTTTTTGTATCGGTAACACGCAAAAATTACAGGAATACCGTTTTTTTTAATTTTCTGCAAAAAACGGTACTTGGAGACCAAAGCTCCAATCCAAAAGTTTCAAATTTGACTCCCGAAACGCAAAAAGAAATGAACCGAAGTGAATGAAATTCTGAACAAATATTACAGACGTAAAATGAGGATACGAGTTTCGTAGATAACGGTTGGGTGGGGCACGGACGCGTCCAAAACTTTGATCACGAAAAATCAAATGTGCTACTAACAGTATGTAAGATATGTGTTAAAGATATGAAGAATTGCAAAAAAAAATTTTTGTATGGACAATACACAAAAAATAAAGGAAAACGCTTTTTTACTTTCTACAGAAAAACGGTTTTAGGGGCCATAATCTCTCACCCAAAATTACGAATGTTGACGCCGGAAAGGAAAACAGAAGTGTACCGAAGTGAATGAAATTACCCACGGATATTGTAGATACAAAATGAGGGAATCTGGGTTTGGTATTTAGCTGGGAAATGGGGTTGGATGCGGCACGGACCCCTCTAACCTTTGACCACGAAATATGAAAAGTGCTAGTAACAGTATGTCAGGTGTGTGTCAAGGACAAGAATTATTGAAACGAAACTTCTTGTATCAATAATACGCAAAAAATAAAGGAACACCGTTTTTTCTATGCTCTGCGGAAAAACGGCATTATGGAGTAGAGGCTACCAAAAAACTTGAAAATTGACGCCCGAAAGGCAAAAAGAAGTGAACTGAATTGAATTAAATTATGGACAGATATTGTAGACAAAATGAGGTAATACCGGTTTCATATTTTCCTGGAGAAAAGATTGGGTGGGACACGGACCCCTCCAAACCTTTGATCACGAAATATCAAAAGTACTATTAACTGTTTGTCAGATTTGTGTAAAGGAAATGACGAATTGGAACGAAACTTTATGTACGAGCAATACGAAGAAAATAACTGAATAAGGTTTATTTTCTGCAGAAAAACGGTTTTAAGGGGCAAAAGCTCTCACCTAAAATTATGAATCTTGACGCCGGAAAGGCAAACAGAAGTGAACCGAAGTGGATGAAATTGTCCACGGATATTGTAGACACAATATAAGGGAAAATGGGTTTGATATTTTGCTGGAAAAAAGGGTTGGGTGCGCACGGACCCACTAACCTTTGATCACGAAATATGAAAATTGCTAGTAACAGTGTCAGATATGTGTAAAGGCCATGAAGAAGTGCAACTTAACTTTGTGTATGGACAATAGCCAAAAAGTAAACGAATACGGTTTTTTTTATATTCTGCGGGAAAACGGTTTTAGAGGCAGAAACTTCCACCCTAAAGTTTTAAAGTTCACGCCCGAAAGGAAGATAGAACTGAACCGAAGTTAATAAAATTTGCACATATTTTGTAGACATGAAATAAGGGAATACGGGTTTTGTATTTTCTTGGAGAAAACGGTTGGTTTGGGCACCGACCCCTCCAAACCTTTAATCACAAAAAAATGAAAAATGCTGGTAACACTACGTCAGATGTGTGTAAAGTACATGCAGAATTGCACCGAAACTTTTTGTATTGATAATACGCAAAAATTACAGGAATACGGATTCTTTTATGTTCTTCGAAAACCGGTATTAGGGACAAAAGCTCCGACCCAAAATTTGCAAATTTCACTCCCGAAAGACAAAAAGAAGTGAACCGGAATGTGTGCAATTGTGCACAGAAATTGCAGACGTAAAATGAGGGAATACGATTTATTTTCCAGGAAAAAAGGGTTGGATAGAGCACGAACCCCTCCAAACCTTTCATCTGCAAATATCGAAACTGCTAGCAACAGTATGTCAGATGTGTGCAAACGACATTAAAAATTGCAACATAACTTTGTGTATTAACAATACGCAAAAAATAAAGCGATACAGTTTGTTTGTTCTGCGGAAAAACGGTTTATGGGGCAAAAGCCCCCACCCGAGATTTTGAAATTTGACGCCCGGAAGGAAAGAAGAAGTGAACCGAAGTGAATGAAATTGTTCACAGATATTACAGAGTAAAATGAGGATACGAGTTTCGTAATTTCCTGGAAGAATGGTAGTGTGGGGCACGGGCCCTTCGAAACCTTTGTTCACGAAAAATCAAAAGTGGTAGTAACAGTATGTCAGATGTGTGTAAAGAACATGAAAAATTGGAACATAACTTTCTGTATGGACAATACGCAGAAAGTAAATGAATACGGGTTTTTTTTATGTTCTGCGGGAAAACGGTTTTAGTTGGCAGAAGCTGCCAAACAAAATTTTGAAAGTTGACTTCCGAAATGCAAAAAGAAACGAACCGAAGAGAATGAAATTGTACGCAGATATTGTAGACATAAAATGAGGGAATTTGGGTTTCGTATTTTCCTGAAGAAAACGGTTGGGTAGGGCACTGACTCCTCAAAACCTTTGGTCACGAAATATCAAAACTGCTACTAACATTATGTCAGATGTGTATAAAGGACATGAAGAATTGTGACGAAGCTTTTTGTATGAACAATAGGCAAAAAGTAAGCGAATACATTTTTTTATTTTCAAGGGAAAAATGGTCTTTGGGTCACAATCCCTCGTCCAAAATTTTGGAATTTCAACCCAAAAGGCAAGAAGAATTGGACCGAAGTGAATGATATATGCACTAAAATTGTAGAAGTAAGTTGAGGGAATACATGTTGCGAATTTTCTTGAAAGAAAAAAAAACTGTTGAGTGAACCGAGGTGTTGAGTGGAAAAACTATCGAGTGCAAACAGTATAGCGTATTTTATAGTATTTCAGAGGCACCTTTAACCCTTGCAATGTTTTTCCGCATAAACAGAAAAAAAACATGTCGATTTATTTCCATATTGCTGTTGATCTTTCAAATTTGAAGCAACCGGATAGGGACACTTGAGAAACACGATAGTACTTATTTTACACCTGGTCTATATAATATCTACTCACAAGTTTGATTTCTTTGGGTCCATTTCTTCCTTCGCTATTATGGTAGTATTTTCCTTTTATCGGATGGGGCCTAGGCCCCAACACGGTTCTTCCGCAAAAATTTAAACACGTTTCATATATTGTTTTAAAAATAGTCCCTTTACGAAGTTTCGTTGCAATTCTCCATATTCTTTAGGATCTACTGACGTATGCTTATTTGCACTTTTGATATTCCGTAATCAACAGTTTATAAGGTCCGTGCGTCACTCAACCGCTTTTATCCGGAAAATACGAAACCCAATTATCTCATTTTACGTCTACAATATATGTACACAATTTCATTCAATTAGGTGCACTTCTTCTTGCATTTTGGTCTTTAAATTTCAATTTTTTGCGGGGGCTCTTGCCTCTTAAAACAGTTTTTTTCCGCAGAAAATAAAAGAAAAGCCGTATTCGTTTTTTTGCGTATTTTCTCTACACAATGTGCTGTTCCAATTCTTCATGTCTTTCAAGCACTTCTGACATACTCTTATTAGCAGTTTGATAGTTCGAGATCAAAGTTCTGGAGGTGTCTGTGTCCCATATAAACGGTTTACTTTTTCTCAGGAAAATAAGAAAAACGTATTCCCTCATTTTATATCTACAATATCTGTACACAATTTCATTCACTTCGATTCACTTCCTCTTGCCTTCCGGGCCTTCACTTTTGTTTTGGAGGGGTCCGTTCCCCACCTAACCGTTTTTCCAGGAAAATACGAAACAAGTGTTCCCTCATTTTATGTCTGCAATATGTCTGCAATATGTCTGTAAAATTTCGTTTACTTCGGTTTACTTGGTTTTTGCCTTTCGGGCGTCAACTTTCAAAATTGTGGTTGGGGGCTTTTGTCCCTTAAAACCGTTTTTCCGCAGAAAATAAGAAACCCGTATTCGTTTATTTCATGTATAGTCTACCTTTCAAATTTTATCAAAATCGGAGTGTTACGCTTCGGAAGTGTTACTATATTTCTTTACAAACAAATAGAGGGAATTAAAGCGGAAAGTTGGGATGAATTGGAACCTTTGGCTCCTACCAACATTGAAACAAATGACAGTACAAGTATTCGGTAGACATGAAATTTGAAACTGAGATTTAACTATATTTCTGTCATGATTTTAATGCACACTGCAATGTTCTTAAATGCTAATTAAGTCAGGATTTTACATCCAAATTAAGTTGCAACATAATAATTCTTGTTAGAAAATCCGAATCGGCAATGCGAATTTAAGATTAGCCGATACTTTAGATACCATGGGAAAAAGGTTGAAGAGTGTAACCTAAGCGTGTGGGCAAGTGGGTTGCGAGGCGATTTAATATATTGCATGTCTTCTACTCGGCAGCGGCCACATCAACCGTTTCATTTTATTTGAAAACAAATAATTTTTATCATGAGTTACACTTAAGGATGCGCACGAGACGAATCGAGACAGGATTTTCCTGACAAAATTCGAGTCGAGACACGGCTTTTCCAATAGAGAAATATACATTTTTCGAGTCGCGACATCACCTTTCCAGCACATTTTCGAGACGAGACAGCCACAAATCTTGTCTCCTGCGCATCTCTAGTTACAATAGTACACACTACATGAGTGAGAATTTATATTATGATAGAATATACTATAAGCTTTAATAGAAAAATTGTAGACACTCGATAATTATTAAGTAGTAAGATTTCAATAGATTCAGTGCTTGATCGTGCCGTGTGTGAAGTTATGAAATATGAATTAGTTTCAACAGGTGTGGATCCGAGGGGAATTTTATAGGGGCTACAACCCCCGATGACGCTCAGGTATACACTGGATAAAATGGGTTTCAATCCTACTTTATTTACACTGGGTAAAGTTGGAAACTATGCTTTAGTCCATCCCTTGATCATATCCTGGTTCTGCAATGTTAATACCTGGTCAGAACTTGCTGTTCTAAAAACCTCAAGTTCATACGCGATAAAATAGTATTTCTGCATTATGCACCTTTTAAAACTATTTTCTATATTTGTAAATATCTTCAGACAAACCCTACTCGAAAAGTTTGCTTTATTGAATATTGTATTTCTGTCGATGCTTCTATTATCAAATACTGTATGTAGTTTTAATTAACATAGAATTGAATATTTCAAAACAGTTGAAAACTTTCTCATTGTTTTAACTTTTCTTTAGTTGATTTTGAGCTTAACGTCCCTTTCAGCAGCGTAGTTATATGATACGTAGACCTACTAATTAACGTCGAATCCGAATAACATGAACTCCCAACGGCAGTCGAACCTGGGTCTTCCATGCGTTAACTTTACTTGAATTTGCACTCGAAAGATCTCAAGTGGTTTTAAGAGTGCTGCTAACCCTGAATTGTTCAATGAATGTATTAGTAATTATATTAATTTTACTTTTGAAAAGGTGTAAGCATTTCGCTTTTTTTTAAAAAAAAATCCTTGAATGATGCGTAGTCAGTGTTGAACACAGGTTTCATTTTTATACTTCGCAATAGTAACTTGCATAGTCCCCTCTCTTCTACCTCTAGACACAGGAATATTGTTTTTAATAACTGCCAAATTACGATTTTTATCAATAAAGAGTAGCTGTCCTACTAGGGTGGTCCTTATTTATATGGGAAAAATAAATTTAGGAATTTCCTTGGACGAGCCCTCTAAAATGGTTCCATATGGGACAAAATTAAGCCAAAAGAAAAATTAGATCCATTGAATAATTTTAAATGGTGCCTCAAGCGACCTAAAGTTTTGAATCCGATTAAAATACGTAGTATATGGGAAAATCTGGAACAATCCTTTGTAATTTAGAAACGGTTTAAGGAAATGGGAAGATATCTTGAATAATGGAACTAGAAAAACAGACCAATCTAATCCTGTATAGCATTATCATAGCGGCCATCTTGAAATCCGCCATCTTGAGTCCAGGAAAAAGTTTTAGATAGGAAGAGGGTCACAGGACATATCGTTTTGAGGTAGCGTTTTACCAGAAGCACAAATCTGGCATTATTTTCAAGATACGTTATTACACAATCATGTAAGAGTTATTACACATGAAAAACGAAATCCTTCTTATTGTAGTTATAGACAACATATTTGTAAGAATTTTGCTTTTTTTATGTTATTTTTTTACATAAAGTGAAACAAACTGCTAGAGAAACCTAAATCTTTGTTTCGCTATGAACTAAAAATAAGTTTTCATCAAGATGACTCATAGACCATTATGAGGAAAGAGAAAAATTATAACTTGGAAGAAGTTTTCAATCTTATTTGATACACAGTTCACTTTGGACACATCTAAGAAAAGATTATCTGTGGATCTTCACTATCCGCAAAAGAAACTGTTTCGGTTCTTCATTTTTCGTAAGAACGTTGTTGTAATATTCTATTTGTTTCACTTCTCCTTCTGCTGCATTGTTTGCTACGTGACTGAATTTAATAGTCATTATTATTTGACCATCAAACCTAATCACACTCAAGAAACCCTTTAGGTATTTTAAATCTCTCGAGGAAAATTTGTGTTTATTTTAACAAAACGACTGATTTCTCTTTTCACAAGAATTTTTATCGTATCATCTATTGAATCAAGCCTCTTTGCTGTTTCACGGTTTCCCCTTACAGTTCTCATTCTGTCAATCACTTTTTTTTCATAATGCTAACTACATAAAAAAACTACGTGTTCCTTCGCCAAGTACCAGAGACAGCGAGAGAATTTAAAGAGAGAATTCAACATCTATTTGTCTATAACTGTACAAACCTTTCAAAAGTTGCAGGTCTTGTAATGGTGAATGGGATGCTCAATCACATTTAAAGCAAGCTTGCACATATAGTCGTATTAGAAAAATGCATACTCTCCGAAGGCCCGTTTCTATTTGCTTCGTTAAACTAAATTGTTAGCGAAAGAGACATGTTTTTAAACAGTAGATTGCTTTTCCCTTCCACCCTGCATGGTGAGTTGTTCCAGGCAAACGAAAGAAAACGCCTCGAGGAGGTATACCATCCAAGAATATGATGACCAGTCAAAAAAATTCCCTGTAATCTTCCTGTGGTGTCCTGTTTCTACAAGATTGATAACAAAATTTAACACTTCAATTTTCCCATCGGAAATATTGTTCCTTACATCATCATCATCATCAATTCCTGGAAGAAAGTTAGTGCAACTTATTTTATACCACTCGTTCTGAGAAACGCTTAAATAGAGGAACGTTCGGTTCAGCTGCAAACCAAACACAACACTTATCAAATACACATTTTAAAACTAATTCATAAATGCGGTGTCTACAAGGAAGGTATAGAAGTTTTTTTTAGAGCTTCTGCTTTAGCAGAATGCAAGCACCGTTGACCTCGTCTTTGAGACAAAAGAAACTCTCTATCTTTCTTGATTTCAATTATACCTAGAGCATTAGTGTGTGCTATATCAAATGAATCAGACAAGCCTTGAGAAGACTACTTCTTTTTGCCTTTGCGCTTCACTCGACGTTTCATTGTTCTTATGTAATGCTCATCATTTCTCATACAATACAATCAGTTTGTCAACACTGCGTTGGGTATCCTTAACCGAGATCCTTGCCTTTTGCCAAAATACCTCAGTTTCTTTAACAGCTAATGGTGCACCTTCCCTCACTGTAATATTTACCGTTCTCAAGTTGTAGAAAAAGACACTCAACACTTGCTTGTTTGATTGTAATTTACTTCCCAAAATCTGTTCATTGGCACTACCAATTAAATAAATTCCTTTTCGACATATAATATGGTTGTATCCGCAGCTTGCATTTTTTCCATTAAAACTAACTAGAAAATTGAAATATTCAAATGTTAACCCTGACATTTGAACTTTTTTTTTTTTTTTTTGTTTTAACAAGAGTTTCATTCCCGAAATCATTTCATAGGTAATAATTCTTACACGACTAAAGCTATCTTTACAATACTGACAGATTTGTGTTTCTGGTAAAACGGTACCAGAAAACGATATATCACATAACCCTCTTCCAATTTAAAAATTTTGATCTGAATATAAGATGGCGGACTTCAAGATAGCCGCCATGCCAATACAATACAAAATTAGGTGTATCTCCTCTTCTGGTCCCATTATCAAGGGTATTTTCGCATTCCCTTAAAGCGTTTCTAAATTACAAGAGTTTATTCAATACTTTTCCCATATACTATGTATAGTAATCGGGTTCAAAAGTTTAGGTCGCTTGAGGTACCATTTAAAATTATTCAATGGAGCTAACTTTTCTCCTGGCTTAATTTAGTCCCACATGGAACCATTTTTGGGGGTTTCGTCCAAAGAAATTCGGAAATCAAAAATTAAGGACCACCCTACGTCCTACTAACTTTTCTATCGATTTCCTGCTAAGCAGGGATAAAGTGAATCTGAAAAGGTAGGGGACAGTAGGTAGCGGCATGACATCACGCCGTATCCAATGCCTATCTTTGCCCATTGTAATTCCTTCGGAACTGGGGGGACGCCATACACATTTTTTGGAGATGGGGGTCGGCGTCCCCACGCGTTCCCAAGCACTTTTACCCCTGCTGCTAAGTATTAATTGCTGTGAAGACTAACGAAAAAATATTATGTGATACTACTACTACTACTACTACTACTACTACTACTACTACTAATAATAATAATAATAATAATAATAATAATAATAATAATAATAATAATAATAATAATATAGGTAATAAAGGATCTGAATGATAAAGATATTTTTTCAACTTTCTATCCTGTGGGCTTCCGTGAATCTGGATATATTGTTTTTATAAGGAATAAAGAGGCTTCAACAACAACCTTCTGTATAATAAAAAAAAGTCTTATCAGTTGTTTTAGTCACAGAGCCTCGCCTGCGGGCATTTTGCTTTCTTTTTCTTTTGCCTGGAAGGCAGCTTTAGTACTAAAATCAAGACTTTCATTCTGTCGTTGGCACGTGTCGAACCAGCTTGTTTGCTGTTCGATGTTTTGCCTTCAGGCGATCGACTAGATAGATAGAAGAGTGAAGAAAGAAACAAATGAAACGATATGCTTATTTCATGGAGATATGCTTGCTTCTTGGCATTAAGTGTTTGAAAACCAAAACTATTCTGAATATCCATTTTGTTATTTCCATAATATGAATAAAGGGAAATGTTAATTCTCATATATAGTAGGGGTAAAACTGAGGGGGAACGTCGGGGGACGTCGCCCCTTCACTTCCAGAAAATATCTGAGGCATCCTTCTACTTTCTAAAAATTTACAATGGCCAAAGATAGGCACGGGGAGTGGCGTGACTCATGCCTCCCCCTACCTTTTCAGATCCACTTTTACCCTTGGTATATAGGAAGAAAGAAAGAAAAAAATATATTTCACACAAATAACAAAATAAAATATTCTACTTAAGTTCGCTTTGGCCTTGTGTGTTTCAAAATTGTTCAGAATGTTTCCCTAACTCCAATAGAAAAATGATGAATTAAAAATAATTCCTATCGAAAAAGAAAAAAAATATAATTTCACTTATTAAACAAGAAGAACAAGATAAAATATCTCAGTGTGTCTTTGCAATTCCAAATGCTTAGAACTATTTTTTCCCTTCTGCTCGTGAACACTTCAAACTAATATTAGTCTTGAACAAAACAGTCTTCAATAAACATAAAAATCTTATAATTTTAAACCTAATAGTGTATCCACGAACCAATATTATCTATCATCGCATTCATTCGAGGCGGCATGGAGTCAATTAGTGACGAAGGAAGACAGGAATGGAAAAGGAAGTAGGTGAACTGGGACCTGTATGTTAGGTGCCATCCCGGCATTTGCCTGGTATGAATGAAGAAAACCGAAGAAAAACCTCACTCAGAATAGCTGGACTGAGAAAGCTGTTACACCTTTACGACCAACTGTCCCCATACACATAATGAATGAAACCTCTTATTTCTCAGCATTTTCAATCAACAGTGATTCTTAATTATTTAATGGAAGATAAAGATGCCTGGATCATTGTCCATCTGAAAATAAAATTTTTCGTTTGGTGTGGGCAGCATAATATTCAACTTCAAAGTCTTTATTATTCCTGTTATCTAAGGGTCTTTTTCCTGTTACCTAAGGGTTTTTTTTACTACTTCCTTCAAGACTAAGGGAGATTCTTTCTTAATCTCTTAATCTCACTTATAAAGAATGTGTGATCCAAACTTCCTCCTTAACAAAGAGAAATAATAAAAGCTGTTAAGTTAAACGCGTGAAACAATATTGGTGGAAATTTCACGCAATACAGGTAGCAGCAATTACGCAATAGATGATTGGGATATTTAAAACACAACTTATACGATAGTTCAGATGCTACAACTATAAGATCTTTTGATTGCAATGTATGTCGAGTAAACGACACGCTATAATACTGAAAACTGATATACATGCTATTTACTGATGTGTGTGTTATTGTGTGCAGAAAGTAGTTGCTGAGGAAACGGCACAAGACGACATCGTTCAATAGAAATAATTAAACCTTTTTCAAAACAAAATTTAATTTCCATGATACTTCACGAGACGAGAGCTCCCCTTCGTGAACAACAATAGCAAAAATCACGAAGTTGACGTCGTTGTTGATAATGGTGTGTATACGTTTCGAATATAAATAACCCTCACAACTATACTGATGTAATCGCAGTTCTCATTCTTGATATGTGAGCATTTGAGATTAAGAAATAAACGCTTATACCTTGTTCTGAGATATCATATGTTTAACCCTGTAGCTGCAAGAGGTTCTAAAAACAAAGATAGTTAAAGAAAAATGTACTGTTTCTGGGTGTAACTGGGTAACATTTACTGTTGTCTGGGTTTAACAAACGGTTCTGCGAACTGAAAATATTTTAACCACCGGTTCTATCGAACCAGCTGAATAGCACCACTGAACCGTGGAGAATTCCCTCATAATAGTTAGAGTGCTCATTTTCGGATGGGAGACCCGGGATCGATCCCTGGTGGGAGCTTATGTGATTCAGATTCCACGTTAAGATATAGGTCCACGTGTTAAATTGCCTCGCTCTGAATAGAATAGTAAACTCCAAATCAATCCGCCACCCAACCAATCGACGTCGGAATCGGGAGCGCCTTTCCAACACAATTAGAGTAACATGAACGACTTGTTACACATCACAAGCCGAATTAATTATAATAGGTAATCTGGCACTTGTAAACTACTATGCATGAATTATTTGTTTTCCTCGAAAACAAATTCAAGTACTGTTTTCCTTCTCTTTCTAAAAGCACTAAGCTTAGTATCGAAAAGAACATTGCTTTTCAGCAGATACTGGATTTGTTTGGGAAAGATGCCTACAGACCTCGCGTGAAAGCAGAAAGTCTCTCGCAGAAGTTAACTCACGTAAATAGAGTTGGGAATATTTTCTTCTCTTGCCCGCCTGACTTATTTCTTTCGCGACTGTATGTTGTAATCCCTTCCCCTCTTTTGCACAATGTGTGAAATTTAACTCGTATACTGTAGTGAGTTACAGAAATGAGAATGCTATTTTTTAATAAATGACATCAAATAAGATTGACAATTATCACAATATATTCAAGATACCGTAACAAATATTCATTTATCAGTCGTCGTACGTAGTTGTCTGCACTGAAATTACCATAATGTACTTTCTTCTTCACTAATATGAGCTCCGAGCTTCGTGGCTAAGTGGTTAGCGTACGCTCCGTTGGCGTGAGAGACCGTGGTGAGAGCTCATGTGGTTCGGATTTCACTACTAATCAGTAAGACCCGTCTCATATAGCCTCGCTGCTCAAAGGACGTTAAACTCAAGATCACATCAACTAATATGAGCTCCTTGGCAATGTTAATGGGTTATTTCATAACTTCGAGAAGATCTTTGTAGGAATGAAGATTCATCAAGTAGTTAATCTATATTGGGTCATGGTAGGCCTACTCCGAAGATAAGATTTCATTCTTCATAAAGCCGAAAATAATCTTTCTGGTGTCACTGAAGTCATATGAATAGCAAGATAAAGCATTGTTAGCTTATTAACTTCCGAAAACAAATAATGAGTTATCATTTTTGGTTGAGATTTCAATGAGACAACCAGATCTTGAACACCAATGACGTTCAAAGAACTATTTTTGCTTCGGTGAAGCGAGGAAAGTGCTAATAACAGTATGTCAGAAGAAATTGAAGAAACATTGGAACGACACATTTTTAGGGACAATACACAAAAATAAACGAATACGGAAAAACGTATTCGTTAATTTTCTGCGGAAAAACGGTTTTAGGGGGCAAAACCCCCACCCAAAATTTTAAGTGTTGTGGTCCGAAAGGCCAGAGGAAGTGAGCCGAAGTGAATGAAATTGTGCACAGATATTGTAGACATAAAATGAGGTAATAAAATGAGGTTGGATTTTGATATTTGCAATTGTAACAATGGAAATGGCACTTATTACTTGGCTATTGAGATGCAGACTGAGAGTTTTTAGAGTAGCTAACTACTGAAAAAATTGGTTTATTACAAATATAACTTCTTTAATCAGTAGAGAAGATGGCGTTGATCACGGATCAAAGTTAATGACGATATATTTTAGTGGGTCTGAGTTGGTCACAATGGTTCAGAGTTGTTATAGTTGGTGTTGGGTCAGAGTGGATTATGTTGGGTGAATGGGTTACGTTGGGTGAATGGGTTACGTTGGGTGGTGAGTCATTGTGGGTGACGGTGGGTCGTGGGTCACGATGTGTGGTGGACCAGTATGTTGTGGATCAATGTTTCATTGACCCACGCCATCTCTGGTTAACATTGTACTAAAGAGGAGTGGCTTCGAAGGTGCTCGTCGGCGATTTTCTCAAATTTTGCACATAGATAGTACCCCACCAGAAAGAAAGAAATCTCGAAACGGTTCACAGTACCATCTCACAGAACTCAACACAGAGGGATTTGTTTGATTGGCTAAATGAAGACCTCAACAATTTATTCTTCTACAAGCGAGATTTTCTTCATCCTTTCAGAGGCGAAGTCAGAAAAATACGCGGCTAGTAAACTTAAGGTTGAAGGTTCGCGCCCAACTTGAGGTACTTGCTTTATTTTCTAGTGTTCTTACTAGGGATGGCCACAAAGTTGCGGTTCCGCGAGGAACCGGTTCTCGGAGATCCGGTTTTCAGAACCGGTTTGAGTACCGGATCCGTTCAAACCCGAAAACCGGTTCCACCAGGAACCGGTTCTGTCCATCCCTATTTTTTTACACTCGCCTGAATATAAACAAATCAGGCATATAGACGATTTAACATATTTTGGGGGAGTAATTTTGTGGTTCGTTGGCGTTTCGTCGAGTCTCTTCCGCTGGTGGTATAATTTTCAAAACAAAAGTGGAGCACCACGGATCGTAGCTGCGGTATCACCAAGTTTTGGCGAAAGGTCGTCAGTTGCGTATTGGTGGTCCACTGACGCTTACGGCATGGGGGCTTGTATCTGAAAACTAAGAGAATAAAGAAGAATGGTATCCATGAAGCCCGTTGGCACTCCTAAAAGTCTGAAACGATGAAACAGATGTCAAAACTGGAAAACACGTATTTTATAATTTCAAAGGTATTCCTTGTTGAGGTAAAAAGATTGCGCCAAGGTCCCCAGGAGAGGTGCAACTCAAAATTTGAAAATGGCAAGGGGAATCAAGTAGTATATTTAAAAGTATTGCCAAAATTAAAAGAGATGGTAATAGACTCGAGTCTTTATGCTAAACTTGTGGAAAATAGCAAGCGTTTAAGATTGTACTAAATCCTTCATTGAAAACTCCGTGACCACCTCCAGAAATGTGAAACTGTGAAACTGGTATCAGAAGGGGTAAACATTTGTCTTACCATTGCAAAAGTATAATGCACCAAGGTAAAACAAGAAGTGCTCCGTTGTGGGTTTATTACATCATTAATATTAAATTCTACGTTCCATGGTTGTGTCTTTAGGCTAAAGGACAAGGTGATTGTGAATTATGAAATTAATGGCAGAATACAAAAATTTAAGGAACGTTGGTGCATTATACTTTTTGTTCTACGTTGGTGGATTATACTTTGCAATGACAAGACAAGTGTTTACATCTTCTGATATCGGTTTCAAAGTTTCACATTTCAAGAGATGGTCACGAAATTTTCAAAGAATTTATTACCATCTTGACTCGCTATTTTGCTCAAATTTAGCATAGAGACTCGAGACTTAAAATATTTCTTCTTCTAGCACAACTTTCAAATGATTTACTAAATTCCCCTTGCCATGTTCAAATTTTAAGTTGGATCCATCCTGGGGACCATCCGAGGGGCCCTTTGGCATATGTTTTGCCTCGACACGGAGTACCTTTGAAAACATTAAATACGTGTTTTCCGATTTTCATATCTGTTTCACCGTATGAGATTTTTAGGGGTGCCAACGGACCATGCCGTAAGCGTCGGTGGATCACCGATGGACAACTAACGATCTCTCGTCAAAAATTGACGGCCCCGCAGCGACGATCTGCGATTGCTCCACTTCAGTTTTGAAAATTATAACACCAGCGGCAGAGACACGACGGAACGCCAACGAACGATAAATCTACATCCCCAAAATACGTTAAATGTCCTATATGCGTGCTTTGTCTATATTTAGGTGAATTAGAAAAAAACACTAAAATAAATACCCCGGGATGGGCGTGAACAATCAACGTTACGATTACTAGCCACGTGTAATTCTGTATTCCTCAGGGAAGCGATGATAAAAAGCTTGCTTGCGGTAGGATAAATCATTGCGGTCTTATTAGCCAAACAGACAAACCCCTATATCTCGAGTTCTAGGAGGTGGTACCGTGAACTGTTTCAGATGTACTGCTTTCTGGTGGAGTACAATCTATGTGCAAAATTTGAGCATAATTCGGTGCCTCTTCTCTTGAGTACAATTTTAACCAGAGATGGTGTGGGTCAATGAAAATTTGATCCACGACTCACAATGATCCACCATCATCCATCACCCAAATGACCCATTGACCCACTCTGACCCACCACCAACGATGAACCACTCTGAACCATTGTGACCAACTCCGACCCACCAAAACCCATCGTCATTAACTCTGAACCATGATCCATGTCCTCCTCGCTTTGACTAAAGAGGTTACACTTGTAATGAAACAAGACTGTGAAATTATCACTAATCGGAGTTTGAATTCCTACCGTCAATCGCTCAAACACTGCTCTGTTACAACACCGGTGGACCTGACGTTTACGATATACATTGGTAAAATGTTTCTCATCTTCCGAATTAAGATGAATTTAAATTTATCATATATGATTATTTCTTTGTTGGCTTACAGATACATTTCGGCAGAAAAAAGGATGAAATTTGAGTCTCAAATCAAGATCAAGTAGATCAACATAAACAATAAAACTAGTTTTCCATATAATTAAGCATGAAGTAATAATTTAAAAATGACCTTGTAATTAAACTTGAAATGCAAATTTTATGGCCATTTTTCTCATAACTTTATGGCTTGATTGCCTTATGCTCTGAACGCTCTATATATTAAAAACCAGCTTCAGCAATTACTGTAATAGAAAGCAGTGGGTATAAAATGCGAAGAACTGTAGTTTTCATTTCTCATTTTGTTCCTCTACTAATATCAATCGTTTTCGATTGTTTTTACAAACCAACCCACTACCAATTTTCCATATATAAAAAAAGGCTCCCCCCGCTCATAAAAGAAAATTTTTAAAAATGTCAGGAAACGTTCTGTTTATTTTTAATAAAGAGATATATACTGAATTTCAGCTAACATGAACGGCTTGTGAGACACTCAATTTTTCGCAAAAATTCGGACCCCTATTCCCCCCTAAGGATATGTATTATAATGAAAATGATACGCGTATGAATACTTCCCAGTTGGGATTGGGACCTGATTACATCATTTCATTTGACTTTGCAATTTGACCGTGATGATCACGCATAGTTACTTTCATTTTTTTATATATTAATCCATATATTACAGGTGATTCAAAAATATGATTTTCCAGTAGTTATCTCCTCTAAAAGCTCACAGGATGCATCTCAAAATCGACCTCCTATTGCTATTGCCACTCTTAGAATTGCAAATATCAAAATCCAAGAGTACCTGAACTTTTTTCATTGGAAACAAGAAAAATGGAGATTTTGAAAATAAAACGTAGACAAGCTCACCAGTGTTCAGAAGATGCTGTCTACAATCCACTGAACAGAATGGGTCGGTGGGTCAGTGTGAGTCACAGTGAGTGGTGTTTTGCAGTAGGTCACGTCCTTTTGACTCACGATCCACTGACCCACTCACACATCTTGACCCATTTCACCCACTTACCAACCGACCCATTGACCCAGTCCATCTTTGATTTTAACATGTCTTATTTCATTTAAAAGTTGAAACATACATCCACACAATTTTTCATCGATTGCGAAGGTTGGCTTAATAGTTGAAATGATCATTTCTTCTCACGGTGAGAAATTGATACGATTAAAAAGTACCTCCCACTTCCAAAATTCCATACTACTACAATATTTTCTTCTTAGATAGAAAGTAATATATCCCAAAAGTTTGGTAAAGGTTGTCCCAGACATTCCGCCGTTAGGCTGTAATATTCATTTATACAGAAACATTAAAATACTTAGAGCAGTACTTAAAATACTTAAAATGCATTCTATGCTGCCCCTGTAAATTCAAAATCCAGCTGACAAGTTCGTTCAGAAGTGTTGCTATTGATATCTGTTATAACGAAACTATGGACTCTACACTAATATTGGTCGTTTTGAATCATTGGATATGTTACTCCCTTCGAATCTCCTTATTAGATGTGCTAGGGAACCTTACACCAACAGGAAGATGAACTTAAAGATCATCAGAATTGCTCCCAATGAACTTGGGGACCCCGAAAGATATGGATTCGACACTAACATTGGTCATTTTCAATTACTTCTACATGTCATTTTTCACACACTCCTTCAGGGTGCTAATGGGAGCATAACTTACATCACATCTGGATTGCAACTCTTTATCTAAGCGACCCCCAAAATTATGGATTCGACACTAATGTCGATCTTTTTATAATTTTGATGTCAGTCCCTTTCATTCCTCCTAGGAGAGTAAACGGATGCTGAAACCGCTAGAACTACATTTGGTCTTAAATTGCATTAAAATTTCTACCAATTAATTTAGCTACCAGTGCTGCATTTAGAAGCTCTGCGTCCCTAAGCACTTTTGCTCTCGCCGCCCCCAATTACTACATATTTCTCCAACCCTTGATCCCTAACTTAAAAATAAAACAATTAGTGTTTAATTAGTGAATTGTTTACAGTTAAACACCACTCACTAGATGCTACAGCTACAACTACGTAACAAAAAATATCAAATGGGAAACATGTTCTGAATTATTTTTAGATTTCTTACGCTTTCATTAAACATATTAGAATAGTAAAAGAGGATTGTTTATGAAACAGTATATTTCCTCTTGATTTTTTAAACTTTTTCATGCGAAAAAATGAATATATTTAATTTTTAAACATTTCGCTCTTCAAAGGTGTTGCTCTCTAGGCACGAGCCTAGTTGGACTAATGGGAAATACGGCACAGTTAGCGGCGCTGAAAAATTACGATTCGAATGTAATATCGGTTGATTCCGATATTTTTATGTCGCTACGTAACCCCTCTGGGTGCTAATGGGAGCTTAATTGGACTTGGATTGAAAGTAGAACTATTTACCTAAGCGAAGTATGGATTCGATACTGATATCGATTCTTTTATAACATTTTTGATATGTATGCCGACAGTACTCTTTTCCATATTGTAAGAGAAGTATGGTTAAAATTGCTCTAGACATATCAGAATTGTGTTGACGCACACACACATACATCCACTTAAATATATTGTTATGATGTTTTGTTGTTTTCTGGGATTGGCGTAGCAATCGTGTACACTTTCTTTTGTGAAATCGTATTTGAGATCACTCCTCTACTCTCTACCCAGTATTACAAAGTTGGTTCGGAGTCCAACTCCCTTTTAGCCTCGGTATTGAAAGCGTCTTTGGCCTACTGGTTCGAAGATGATGAGAAAGTGCACTAACAGTGGTAGAGCTTGTACTGGAGATCGAAACCCAGGTAACATATGAAGACTGTGAGCTGAATCTAGATAGGTGGGATGGCTTGTCTAAATTAAAGAGACCATTCCATTTTACGTTTTATTTATAAGAATAAAAAAAATAAAAATGAGAATACAGATGAATTTTACAAATCGGTTACTTTGAATTACAACTTGAAAGTATTACTACACCACGTAAGGAGGAGCACAACCCCTACATTATTCAACGGGTGCTAGAAGGTTTTATGCTAAACCGCGATTTATTGGAAATAGTGAGATTGAACTTCGTACATCGCAACTTGCATTGGCTCAAAGGGAAAAGTGTTAATTCTCGAAGAGGGTATTTGGTCTCGAGTTAAATTAACTTCATATTTGTACTAAACATTCTCAAGGTGTTTCTAACAAATCTCCTGGTACTCATCCCAAGTCGAGGGGGAACTTAGAAAAAAATAATCACATACCTGATCTTTTGCGGAGCGGCCGTGACTAAGGAAGACACACACTCGTCGACCGTCGGCTTCAGAATCCACCGGCCCGGCGAACAGGCCTCGCTTATAAAGGCGTTTCGTCCCACGCATTTCTGCCAGTCTGACGTCGCTCGAAAGCGACGTCACGAGCCTCGTCGAGCTTGGAGGAACTTCTTCACGGGCATGCTCAATAGTGGCTAAGACATCCAGTTTCTCTATGATTTTTCCCTATCACGCCGGGGTTGAAATTCCTATTTTACATTTATTTTTACAGTTTTTGTTTCACACATAGCTCCAAATACACAATAGATTTCATGTACTTATCGCTTGCGTGGTATTAACTAAAGTGGCATCCGGGACCCAGCACTGTGATCTGAGTAAATCAAAGCCAGGGTCATACCACTATTACATGCGTGAGGGTTGGTGTCAATGAGGCATCAGGTTGCTAATTCAATCTGAACCTCAACTGACTCCGTTCTCCCTTTCTCTCTTTTCCTTACTGCACACAATTAGAAAAGCGCGGGCGTCTCGCCCCATAAGTTGAGTCCGGCTTAGGACGTCGAGGCACAACTGTGTAACAGTTATCCGCCGACCTCGGTAAAAAAAAATAAACAAAAAAAAATGTCGAAAGTTATCTTTCTGATATTTATATCCAATTACAGAAACGGTTGTCCAAGGCAAGTTGCTGGGAGTTAAAGGGTTAATATAGAACGGGCCTTACGTAAGGCGCTAGGAAACTAAAAACAAAACTTTCTTGAGGAATTTGGAGATTATGAACGAATAAACTGCAAGAGAGCGGGATTGTAAGATTTCATGTGTCTTAACTATAGTACGTTTAAATGTTACACAATTCCACTAACAAAATAGTGGATTGAAATATGTAGGATGAAACCTTACAATCATGGAATCCTTCTAGCTTATAATTATCAAAAGGTTTCGTGTGAACTCACAATAGTAGACTTTTTTTTAAACCAATTCCTAACCATATTATTAAGCATGACTTCGAACCGATTATGAGTACAACTTCTAGTATTATAAAGAAAATTAAGATTTTGTGAGTTTACTGATTTGCTAAGTACAATTGTCTTTCCTGTACTGAGTACAATTATAGTTATACGTGTTAAATGTGATTGCCTCAGGCTACTAATTTTTATTCAACTATAAATGAAAGAAATTCAACATTAAATACACTCAAACGAAAATGGCGTGAAGCGCTTTAAAGTTTGACTGTGATGAACGATAAATTTACAAGAGTAGTTCTCATTGTTTATAGTATAAGCCAA